>NC_066346.1:17911475-18231024 GCF_024516045.1 Bombus affinis | reverse complement strand
ATATACCCTTCTCGTCATAACAGAATTATCATTATTATTTGATTATATCTTATGTTGCTTATTTGTATCTGCTAAACTCTATTTTATATGCATTTTATGTATGTGAACGTTTCGTTTTCCAAATATTTTCGTCACTCAATAACCGGACGACGCCAACGCTATAAACGTATGTATATATGTACTTGCATTTTTCTATCCGATATTCTCGAATTTAATCTTCATCACTAATATCACTCGATAATCGAAATTGAGAATTTGAAAATTACAGTTTGAATAATGTGAGAATTGCGTAACTTTTATATATTCTATATATTTTAAAATACAATAATATAATATGTTTGCGTTTCTGTGAAATTTCAACATGGTAATATATTAACAATTTTTTATCGAGGGCTGTTATTAATGATTCTTCATTATTATACATTTATCGCTATTTATTACCATTTATTATTACTGCTTTATTAATAAAGAGGTTCAGTAGATTATTCTATTAACATTTCATAAATCGATCTCTTTATAATATTGCGTCCAGTATTGCAAAATATATCCAATAATGAAATAAAAGGAAATAAAATGCTATTATTGTAAATACTTTAAACTTTTCAGATCATTTTATTGATTGCGTCTAATTAGTGGCAGAATGAACAAAATCATTTAAAATCACTAGTAGCCATGGATTTGCTTATATGTAATTACAATATAAGTTCATTAAATTAAATTTAGTTATGTGATCTTCTTTTCATCACATTCGGAAAAAAAAATCATAAATGATCGATTACTTTTTCGGAAATATTTCGTATATTTCTACTTCAAATAAGACTAGGTTTTAATAGTCGATGTTCAAATGATTTTTTATTATCCTTCCAATGAGATGAAGTGTTTGAAACATTTTGTTCGGCTTGAGTCGTTGTCTAAGCAAATAATAAGAGAGAGCCCTTAGACAGATAAGGATAATTATTAAAGCGATAATGTCAACCCAAAAAACTACATGTTCCATCTCTGAAGCAACAATTAAGACATTGTATTACAGCAAATAATATATTTTGAAGCCTTTTAAGTACTTTTATCAGACTTACGCATTGTTCGTAAAACTTGTCGAGGTGTTCCGAAGGGGCAGAATATTTCCGTAGGCGGACAGTATAGCTTTTCTCTGTTGTAACCATACAAAGCAACTAGAAGACCTTCTATAGCATATCGAATGTAACTTAGATACATTATGAGTTTGCGATAGATAGATAAACTTTCCGTTTCACCGATTCCTTGTATAGCTACCAACACTAATGGAGTGGAAATTACAGGCCCAACAAACGTACAATTCTAAAAGATAATTAACGTCAGAGAGAATAGTCAAGATTTCGAAATATTAGTTGGTAATCGTCAATTAGCTCATGGTGTTATAATATTATCATTACTAATAAAGGGATAATACGAAACATACCACGACGTTCAGCGTGCTGGCTATAACTAATGCCATACTTTCCGCGATAAATGCGCACATGAAGCAAATACTAAAAAACATTGCACATCTGGACAACTCCAGAGGTTGATTTGTGATCACATATACCATCGATAAATATATCGACGATAGTAATATCTGCAACGTCGATTTATTGATTAGAACGTTGTTTCGTTTTTTTAAATGATTTATAAAGTTGCCATTTTGTATAACTTTTGATGAAATCTAATATGCTATTACCTGCAATATGTTCTTACCTGTCCAGGTATATTAACTATTGTAAATGCACAATAATAGGGACTTAAATCGTACCACATGTTGAAATATTCTCGTTTAACCAATTGCACTTCCGAAGGAACTGTAATATTAAAATTAGCTAAAAAGTATGATCGAATCTGAAGAAAACAACAATGAAAATTGGTAAGATAATAGAGGATAATCGATCGAAAATGTAGTCGAACATTCGGCCGGACGTTCTTTCATATTTTACCATTCAAAGGATTCTTAGCAACTTGTTAATTATTTGTTAATTAATTAATTTTTAATTTTGTAGTAATGTTATTATCCATTAGGCAGTTCAACCTATCTTTTTTAAATAAACGCACATTAAGAATCATCGATTCGCCTCGTGTAATTATTGTTTCCTTACAGTGCATTAATACCGGTGACATAGGTACATAAAGGAGAATTATCAAACAAGCAAAGCAGAAAGTAAAGTTGGATAAGGTTTTCGATCCGTCGTTTCCAATGTTTAAAAATAAACTACCAACGACGAAGCCCAGGAATATATATAAACTTATTTTTAAGTACATATAACTCTGCAAAATATTAAGCATTAAATATTAAGCATTTGTTACGTTACGTAACGTAACGATTTCTTCCAAAATCTTCCGTTCGTTAAATTTTATAATTATTTTGCACCTTATTTCTACGTAACTGTAATAACATTCTTCTCGATAGGACAACAAATTGTTTGAACCAGGGCACTTTCGATATTTTTGTTTTGTATTGAAATTCGAATCTCGTTCGTCGAGAAACAGGAACGATAGGAAATTCCGCGTCCACAGCATTTATCATTCGACCTATCCATTCTGAACCATATTCGCCCGCAGATATTTCTATCACTGTAACGATAACAGTTTAGTTTTCGAGCGATATATGAATTCAGCCAATATATAAATTTAATTAGCTTATTATTTACCAAAATCGGCAGGATTGTAGTGTTTCGGGCATTCGATACCAATTTGTCGAACAAATGGTACTAGATTATGTACAGTACTTCTATAGATACATTGGCCAGCGGCTATAACATAAATGTGGTCGAATTTTGCGAAAATGCTCGCACTTGGAGTATGGAGGGAGCAGATTATCGTTCTCCCCAGTCGCACCAAAGATTTTAAAAGGTCGGTACACTGTGCAGCTGATATTTCATCTAGTCCTCTAGAAATTGAATGGGTGGATTGTAGAACAATCGTTGAAATTTCATTATTTCTTCCTTAATAAACGACATAAAGTACTCACGTAGTTGGTTCGTCAAGAAACACAATAGGAGGATTACTCACGAGTTCCAAAGCGATCGAAAGTCTTTTTCTTTCGCCACCCGATAGACATTCGGTAGTTGTATCTTTCGCATGACGTAATCGCAAAATATTTAGAATTTCATCTATCTAAAATTATGTAAATGTTCAATAGCGGATATAGCGGATCGATACTATGTCAATGATCCATGGATTTCAACAAATTTTTAAAAAGCTAGTATCGTTACGTCGAAATGCTTGGATCTCTTGTTTCAAGACTGTCATTGTGCGCGCGACGAGAATGTAAAAAATATGCGCGATGAAATGCATCGTATTCTGAGTATTCCGAGAACATAATTTAAGGTTGCGTACAAGAATCGCATTTTAAGCAAACAGATATCTTTTACATACACTATACGAAAGAAATATGTTTTTGTTCTTATGCTATTGTATTGCCAACGCGTAAAATGCTTACAGCGATCGATTTTGCTTTTTGGGAAATGTTGTCAAGTTTCAAATCTACAGCAAATTGCATTGCCTCTTGTACTGTAAGCCATGGTTGAAGAAGATCTTCTTGCATTATGTAACATGACATTTTTTTTAAATAATCCTCGTCTCGTGTTTGTCCATTGATACTTATGCGTCCCGTAACGCTATCGGCCGATCTGAAAACGTTAGCTTTGATTACGAAATCGAAAAAAGTAAAAAATGATGAAAATAGAATTGTTAGTCGTGTATCTATGATAGCGAGCAGCTAATCCATCGATCTTAACTTGGACAAAGTGTCTTTATTTTAAACTTATTTATTGTAAAGTCTACGACGTAAACCGCGCGGTCAATGACCTTTGACATGCTGATTGTGCTTTTAAGCAGAATAGTCTAATTTAAACTTCATTAAAAGCATACGGATAACGCACCGTGACGATAAATTTTTCATATATTCATTTGAATACAATTGCTCGATGCATTTATTAATTTTACATTACATGTAAGTACTTTATTCCAGTTATGTGAAACATTACTTGTATCCTGCGAGAATGTTTAATAAGGTGGATTTTCCGGCGCCTGATGGGCCTAATATAGCGGTTAATTCTCCAGATTTAAATTGTCCACAAATTCCTCTTAATATTACTTTTGTACCTAAGACATATGAGAATAGAACATTTCATTATTTTACAATGTTATACAAAAAGAATGCAAAGTTAACGGATACACTATCGAGATGAAAAATAGATGAAAGTTTTATGTGTAATTTTTTGATAATATCCGAAGATAAACAAGTAGTGTAACATAATTAAACAAGATTTCGAAGAAACTATAACACGATATAGTTCCAATAAGTAGTGAATAATTTTAGTATTTTTCCACACAGTCCTTTAATTATTTGCATACAGTACATATTTATCGTGTTGAAGTGATGAAAGATATTAAAATCTAATCTTGTATTATATAAAATTACACATTTTTATTCAACGGTCCAATGTATCAAGATTAATCCATGACCTTTTTATTTTACTTATTTAATTATCGAATCAGTGAATAATTTATTTTCCTAATGTATTATTGCATGACAAAATACCTATTTTAATAAGATTTATTTTGAACAAGTATTAATGTATCATACTTAACTTGTTTACTGTAATACCGATAATTAAAAAATTATGCAGCAATAAAATTTGTTTTTGCTATCCTAGATTCAAATATGATTATCTTATACATATTTACTTTTCGTATTACATAACATCTACTGTACCTTTACTGAATCGATTGACTTAAGCATGATAGCGTCGATGTGTTTAACTTAATTTGCATCTTTTGCTTTTTAGAATTGTAACTGATTCTGAGGTATGCATTAAACGAT
This sequence comes from Bombus affinis, assembly GCF_024516045.1. NCBI lineage: Eukaryota > Metazoa > Arthropoda > Insecta > Hymenoptera > Apidae > Bombus > Bombus affinis. The sequence goes on along the minus strand of NC_066346.1, from coordinate 18,226,190 downwards.
TCCATTCTAATTGTGTTTTATGTATACAATATGCATGCTTTGTTTAAAAAATTGGTCTTCTCGATTGTGTTCAAAACGAATATACCTTTTCTCGTTTGAAAGCGCTTAATTATAACTTTAAATAGAATAAAACAAGCATAAAATGTTTTATTCAAGTATGATATTGTTATTTGTAAGTAGAAAGATTATAGACATAATAGAACTATAGAAAATAAGTCACGGAGTGAATGCTGCGCCAAAACGATTAAAACCACAACAAAACTAAAAGACTTTTGTGGAATCTTTTTACTCGATAATTTTATAAGAATAATTTTCTTTATCATTGAATCGTAAAGGAATTTAAAGAAATTTTTAAGGAATCAATGTTTCGAGTAGACATTTTTGAGTTCTTAATCTATTATTATCTTTCTTTTGAAGGCATATTATTAAAATTGCGATATAGAATATCGAATATACTTTTTCGCGGATATGTTTCGGACGAAACGGAGCTTAAATAAAAAAAAATGAAAAATTACATTATATATTTATTTTAAACATATTTGTTCTACTAGAACATAAGAGAATATTTAATACTTAAATTATAAAATAAAATTTGAATACTTCAACTATTGTATTCAAACAGTATAGCAATGTTTATATTATCGTACCTTTTCTACCACAAGGTACTGTATAAGTTAAGTCATTGAATTCAATGTCGATAGGGGTTGTTATTTTCGAATATGATGGTAATACTGGGGTGTTTTGCATTCCATCGCAGCTCTGCTTCTCCTTGGACTCCGATTTTGTGGACATGATTGATCAGTAGTTTCACTAATTTATATCCACTTTGTTCAGATCATTATTCAAAATATGCAACTACCTTCCTCATACCTTGAATAATTTACCGCGTTAAAAATTCCCTAGTGAGTTCATAAAAACGTTTCCAAAAATTTAAAAAACTCGATTACGTTCTATGAAATTATTTGTGATCGAGGTTGACGATGATAAACAATAACCTTTTACGAACCTTTCATAAACGATTACGAAACATTTTTATGGATAAATCGATGAAATATGACCATCCGTTTAGATAAATTTCACTCGATTAATTAAGTCAAATACGTATAATTAGAAATAGCAGCAAGATTTATCGAAGACGAGTTAATAAACGTGTAATAGTCAGAACAACGCGAATTTTAAAATTATCGAAGATCTACAACATTAATAAGGCCATACGGTTTTCTGTTTAAAAGAGAGTTTAAAAGAGAGTCACTGAATGAAGATGGGAAAACTCGTAGGGACAGTCGAACGCTCAGTACACGGCAGATCGTTGTAAAAGACTGAAGTTGAAATAGCTTTAACCGCTTCCCTATTCTTAACATTATACGTACATGAATGTATCGGGTGGTACTATAACGATATTGTACATTACTACATTTGTACATTCTGAAACGAAGTAACTTGTAATTAGAACTCATATACATTAAGAAATCACTTCCTCTATGATAGCTTACATGATTGAAAACAAAGATATATCGAGGAAACAAAGAAACCATTAAAAATACGTGCAAAGTCCAGTGTGAATCATACTATACGCGATGTTTGTATATGTTCCATAGATACGATATACATATGTATAATGCATTACGCATTGTGATAACAACCAAAATAAAGAGAAAGTATTGCCGCTATAAAAAAGCAATAACTAAATTTCAAGTTTCGTTTTTTCACCTACATAACATTAATCAAATATATAAATATATTCAACTGTAGAAAATCTATTGGTATACTATCATCTACAAAATATGCAGCAATATTTTCTTAACATTGTTCTTTTTGCATTGTTTCAATAAAAACGAATAACATCCTTTGTAGCATGTATTCTTCCCATAATCTTGTTATTCTTCCTTATTTACATTCAAACACGTTTTATATAACTTCTCGATTGTTTTGCTTCGTTACTTTTCATAACATAAAAAGTAAAAGGAATATATTAATATTTATTGTAGTATTTATTGTACTATATATACTGCGATTTCTTGTCATGTTAAAAATAATACCACGCTAAAGAAATATAAGCTTCAGAATCTTGAAGTGTAACTGCCGCAAATTATAATCAAAATCAAATTCTAATATACATATAATACGAAAAAACTATTTTAATTTATTTAATTTTTTATTAAAGTAATGTAACCAGTAAATGCGTTAAAACATTGATAGATACCGCTCCAAACCATTAGAAGATAGAGTTTTTCAAAAAGCAATAAAAAGGAGCACGAAGCGGGGAAGACAATAAGCTCATAATTCACTAATATACTACATGGAAAATAGGTATAAAATTTGGAATAAATAGACAACCATACGTTTTAATATCTCCTTGGATTTAAAAACTAAATTGCTACGTTTGATACGGAATAAACATCTTATGTAAATGATACTTATACATACTTATATAAAGAAGGAAAATTACCACTATTCCATGAAATTAATCAAATAATAATTGAGAAAATAGTCTTAAGCATAACATAATATTACCGCGATGTAATTATTGCAAATATGATGACCATGTTATACACATAATTTCCTACACATGAATAACGATACACTTTTAACAGCGATATTCATTTCATTTGTTATTTTTTTATCATTTTATATTTTATCTTTATTTCCTTTTTCATAAATTGCAACTCTTTATTTTACTATAATTTATTATATTATATTATATTTAATATAATTTATTTTGTTATAATTCGCTAAATTGAAATTGTGTAAAAAAATTTAGTTTCACCAATACATCCATTTTGAAAACCAAGAAATATAACTTTCCTATATTTTGTAATAATATATGATAAATGTTTAAACTAGCGATGTTATGAAAGGCATATTTTTATTTGTAATAAACATACGTTATAAAATACAACGAATATTATGTCAATTCAGCACAAGTGTGTGCATCCGCATGACGATATTATAAAATATATTATGTATTGTATACATATACATGTATATCGATCGGAATCGATCACGTAAACATTTTATATATAAACATGTATAATTCATCCCATTTGTGTAAATAGATATAAACAGATTTTTTCATTAACGTACATTTTTCAAGTTAGTGAACATTATTAACATATTAAATTAAACATTTTAATTCGTTCAATTTAATTTTTATGTTTTGCATCAACAACCGATATCGCAATTCCTAAACCTTGAAAATTGAAAAACGATTTTAGACTAGGACTGTTGACAAAATTGTCTCCTTTAAGGCGTTTAAAGTACTCTATGTATTTTTTTACTTGATTTATACTTTTACAAAAGTAAATTCGCTTTAAAGATATACACTAAAGTCAAGAGTTACATCAATTGGAAGAGTTGTGAATGTACGTACAACTTCGGTAAACTTATTCTAAATCTTAAGTTTTCAAATATGCAATGATGCTGGGGGCGTATTACCAAAATTTAACGCATGAGATACGTGATAAGATATACCTGACAAGGTATTTGCTATTTCAGACGCTATCCTGAATAGAAAAACATCAATTTATGCTTCCGCGTTAAAATTAAAGATACACCGTATCGTATTTGTTTTGTTATTTTTCTGCATTTTTAAACTCACAGCCATAGGCAGATAAAAAATATGATCACTCGCGAAATGTTGTCAATTAAGGCCTCTTACTCTTTCCAATGTATAGAACTGCAGAGTTTTGTGGGTGTTCATTTATAGTCAGATCCAGTAAATTTAATCCTTTTCCTAGCTATCGTTTTGTAAATTTATACTAGACACACTAATGATCCATTTGAGATCACCGTATATGTTCATGCACATTTTTTAAAGTTGTCGTGTTATATAACAAAATGGATACAAAAATGTAGATAATTACGGCCGCAATAGTTACCACAGAATTATTATCGTAAAACTAACAAAGAATAAATTACGTTCATCTAAATCTTATAACATCCTCAATCATAAGCATAAAGAGTATGTGGTAATTCGTTCTTCCGGTACATAAGGTTTCTTCGATGATTGGAAATTGTTGATGTGAACAGTTTTCGATGTCGAAACAAAATTGTTAATCACGGATTTGTGCTGTACGATCATATGAAAAAATGCATTATTTTAATCTGTAGCGTCCATTTGGAAAAGTGTTGTACGCTATAACATTGTTAAATTGACAATAATCGTACAGTGATCTATCGTGCAGTCTTTAGTTTCCAACGAAGGAACAAATAGGCAGCAATTCGAAGTACAACGAATATCAAAAGCAAGGCAAGGATATCAAGAGTGAAATCAGCATCGAGCATATCTAATTCTTCCAACGTTGTTTCTGGGTTTTTAAAGTGGCAGTACACCTGTAAATATATGGAATTTTATATGTATGTATATATGTGCATATATATGCGTTGTTCTGAAGGAAAGTCAGATTTCTATAAATGCGTATTTTGTCAAAGTATCTAATAATAATTGGTCTTCTAAAGAATTTAATAAAAACAAACGAGACACGTCATACCTGGAAACATTTAAGCTTTTCTCTGCCAAAGGAATATGTGGCCAGAGCAGTCCCTTCAAAACCATATCTAATGTAGCTTAGATAGGTAATCCATCTAAGATATACTGGAATAGCGTCGAAGCTAACGAAAAAGCCGGAGAACAAAAGAAACGGTACAGACATGACCGGTGCCAAGAATACGCCGTTCTGAACATTCATTGCTGCACCAACCACTAGACCAACCGATTGTGCAACGAAAGAAATAAGTAAACATGTTCCCAAGAACATACTGAATCGCATAATATCTGTTGGTTGACTTGTCATAAAGTACACAATCGTAACATACATAATGCAGAATATTGCCTGCAAAAAAGAAATAATAGATAAATTTTCAGATGTGAAAAAGAATACATAGCTTCACAGAGTCAAGTCACGTATATCCTGCTTTTTTACCTGAAATGGTATATCTGATATGGTAATTGCTAGATAGTAGGCCTTGAGAGAATACCATCTATTAAAATTTTCCTTTAAAAGCACTGGTAGTTCTAGGGGAACTGTAAGAAATACAATTTTGTTACAAATACTATCGTAATACAAAAGAAATAAAAGAACAAATAAGGCCAATATGACTCACAAGACAATATCGTAATGGTCATAGACGTATACATAAGAAACAGCATATTAAAAAATAAAAACCCAAGGTTGCTAAGTACTTTAGCACCATCATTCCCAATATCATAATAAAGTGCGCCAATCAATAAACCTACTAAAATGTGAGCAAAAAGTCGAAGGTACATAAGTGTCTAAAAAAGAAATAACATTAGAATTGTAAAATCTCTAATAACTCATGAGTCAGAGGAATGATCTTAAATAAATCAATTGATTAACTAAATTTTGATCAATTTACCCAATCTCTTCGACTAAAAAGTAAAGCTCGTTTTAAAACGATCCAGAACTGTTGACATTCTGATGTGGGGTATCTCTCTGGAGTAATTACAATCGATTCGTCAAGTAAGGCTACTTCGGCATTATCCTTTTTCTCCATATCAACCGGTATCACTACATCTACTACATAAAAATAACGACTTATATAAAAGATATAATTGATATATATTATTTAACCCTCGTTACTTTAACAGTCAGTAATGCTGACAAATATAAGTTAGCGTTTTACTCTAAAAAAGTGATAAGGGTTAACAATTTACTGGATCTCCTTATGAACCTTGTTTCGTAATATCGTTAGTTGCGTAAGATGGGATAATTCCTTTATTATTTATCTCCTTTATTTTATCCTCTTGAAACTTCTCTTCCAAATTATTAACATCATTTTTATCTTTCATTTCAACGTTTTCGTCACGACCTTCACCTTTCGAAAACGAATCACTAGATACGTTATTCAATCCTTCCGACTTATTTTCAGGGAACGGGTATCCTTCTCGAATGTCATATTTTCCATTCTTTATGGCGTTCACCAGATTTCTGATGTTGTCACCGTATTCTCCGCATGATACTTCGATAACTTAGAATTGAATTACAGTAATCAGTATCTAAAGAATCTAGAAATGCACTGATATTACAAATAGCTTACTAAAAGAGGCTGGATTGTGATAACTTGGGCAGTTGAGTCCAATATTTCTAAGGAATGGCACTAACTGCGACGTAGATCCCTGATATACACATTGTCCTTCGGCTAATGTGTACAGAGAGTCAAACATTTCGAATAGCCTAGCGCTGGGCTGATGGATGGTACATATTATTGTTCTTCCTCCTCGAGCTAAGGTTTTTAAGAGTGAAATACATTGAAAACAAGATGAAGAGTCCAAACCACTGTAAATTGATAAAACATGCGTTACTTATTATCAAGCAATATTTCGAATATTTCTAAAAAAAGAATTCGAATAGTTTTTCATTGGATTTTAGAACATTTATATACATGAACGATCTTGAATCGATTACTTTTTTCTTCCGACTTAATCACAAGGAAAAGAACTCTGGTAGACCTTCAGGAACCGGTTAAACGCCGGTTTAAGTTTTTTTAAGTTTTAATCAATTGCATACTAAAGAATTTGTTGAAATAATTTCATAGATCAGAGTGTGTCTTCATAGAAGCAGTATTGTTCAGCAAATATAAATAATAAAAGCGACTGATAGTTGCAAGTATAGCGTGTAAAAAAGAATAGTATATGCGACGTCAGTGAAAGCGAGAAAGTAAAAACTTTTAAAAACTTGTTATTCGCGTACTTTCTCTTACTTCATCCTTTCATTTTGTCATTTAATGAAATTCGCTTATATATTTTTATCTTTTTTTAATGCGTCACACTTGTGCATGTAATCATTAAACATTAGTAAATTATGACGAGTCTTAATACATTTTAGAATGTTAAGAAAACGAAAAAATGAAAATTACAAATAAGACAACGAAATTCATAGAAAAATCTCTAAAAATTTGCAAGGATAATTCCCTGACACTGATCATGTTTTCATTCAAACGTTATATAATGAGCAAAGAGGATTCTCTGGTATTGATGATGGTGAAAGTGAAGCTACGTGCAGGAGAAAAAGCATATCTCTCTCTGGTATGGTACAACATTTCAAAAACACATCTCCTTTTAAACCAGATTCTTTATCCCTTTAAATCACGTTGTACAATATATTAAATACAATAAGATTTCCTTACCTAGTAGGTTCGTCGAAGAACATAATCGGAGGATTATTGACTAATTCAAGCGCAATAGAAAGCCGTTTTTTTTGTCCACCGCTCAAATTCGAAGTCATAGTTCGACGATGTTCGGATAGACCAAGTGTTTCTAGAATTTCTTGAATCTAATAAATACAAATGAATGGAATCATTATGGATCATCAGGAAATTCAACATTCATTCTCAATCCTCCATTCAGTAATATAGCAGCAGTAATTCTCTTGTTATCCATAGACAAAATATTTAACGAACATACCACTTCTTCCTTTTCTGCTTGGCTTACATGTGACCCAAGTTTAAGGTTCGAAGCGACCTTCATAGCTTCAGCTACAGTTAGATTCGCATGAAGTTGATTATCTTGCATAATGTAGCATGATAATTTTCTAAAGGCACTAAAATTCCTTTCATGGCCATTCATTGTGATACTTCCTTCGGTACCTGTTGATCTAAATAAACATCCAAAATATTTTGATGTTGAATATCTATTCAATAATATTTTGATTTTGAATATCTCACGTGTATAATATCGCTTACGCTAAAAACTCGAATGACGAAAGAATATTCATAGTTATTAGAATAAATTAAATAAGAGCGATTACAAATTTTATTATCATTCGTAAGCTATCGAGGTGTTTTTTGTATCTATAATTCAGGTAAGTGTCGTGATACAAGACAGCATAATAAATAATAGTATCGTTGAATCTCATTCGCCACCTGATCGTTAGATTTAATTGGCCTATGAATGGTTGAACCAGTTGGAGTTTACGAATTACGTACATATTAGCTAGTATTGTCTCTCTCAAGTATATTCCAACGAAAATGAACTTCAATTTTTTTGTAATCGTGACAGCTTTGTTGATAGATTTTGATATTATTTAAAAAATGTATCTCTATCGTATTTACAAACGAAGAAAATTTTCGAAGAACGAAAGAAGAAGAACTCACTTATATCCGGTCAGGATGTTTAAAAGAGTAGACTTTCCTGCACCGGAAGGCCCCATAATAGCCGTCAGTTCTCCAGATCGTAGTCTTCCACTGACGGATTTTAAGATTGTCTTTACATCTGAAGATTAATTAATCCACACTGAAGTAAAAGTATTAAAAATATTTTTATGGCTATGTCGAAAATTAAAGCCGAACTCAGAATGTTAACCTTGCTAACATATCTAAAAATTACTGAAATCGATGATGTGTCCCCTAATCTATATAATTATCAAGGGATCTAATGGCGAGATATCGTTCTTTGCATAATCCATTATTTTTTTTCGTTCGGTAGTTTATATCGCAAAACTTGTTTTGTCATTCATCGTAAGCTGAGGACTTTAGTCTTTATAGTTACACTATCCTAATTGTAAGAATATCATTCTGCTTGTAGTCAATTTGTGCTATTGCATTTCTCTTCAAAATAGTCTACGATATATTTTCAATTACGTATAATTTATCATTATTATATTCTAATGCGTTATATTACTATTACCCACTATATTATATATACATATAATGTATGTGTGGATGAATGTGAATTAATTTTTGTAAACCAACCTTATTTTGTAGGCGAGAAGGAAAAATTAATAAAGTAACTATCTATCTGCTACGTGATAAACCAAAACTAATACATACTATGACATTGTTATTATATCACACATATGCGATGATTGTATGATAGTGGATTTTTTGTATACCTAACAGTATTATGAAGTTGGAGTATGAAAGTATTGAAAAGTATGAAGAGTATGAAGTTGGATATTACATTTGACAACGTTATGTGTAAAAAACAAAATAAAGTACGCGAATTGCGTTTTTAGTAATAACAACTCTAAATAAATTATCAAGCTTTCTACTTGAATAAATACTAATAATACACATAGTTTCACATAGCAGTACAATGTATGACGAAATCATCTTTTAACCTTTATCAAGCAGTTTCTTAAGTCAGAATATTAGACATTTATACAAGCAGTGCATCTGAATGCAATACAAAATTTAAATGGCAAACGCATTTGAGACTTTGATTTTCTATTAACGTATAAACATTTCTCTTGCAAATGATAATTCATTTATATTAATTAATAAATTTGTACAATGTCATCGCCAATTTCAATAATCGCGACAATAATTTTTTGAATATTAAAAAATAGTCAATTTCAAACAGGCTGTTCCTAGTTACGCAAAATGTGGGTTGCAAAAATATTGCTATATACATTCACTTTCTGCAAGCGGTCATATTGCCCTGATCGCTCCACGCGCAGGTGTATGTATGTGCAGATGTACGTCACATACAAAACTACATAGCTAACAAGTACTGTGAAAAAAATACAATTACGAGAATGAACTTTGGCCTGAAACAAAAACAGCCTTTATGTTTATTTAAGACACATAGTTTACTTTAAGATTCTCTAAACTCTAAACGTTACTTCTTTCGTTTATGTGACAGGATGTCTATACTCTTTAAATATCCGTAAAAACATAAACATGTAACGTTTTATTATCTTATTCATAAGATTTGTGTACATATTATGATGAAATAATTCCTGGAGTATTATTATAAATCTCTGATCATTGACACGCGAACAAGCCATCGCAATGTATGGTGGCTCATGAATTATTAATTAGGAAACAAACATTTTTTAGTCACATTTCATTGTTCATTCGATTGCAAAATACAATCGTAAAATTAAAGGAAAGAAAATTTCTAGAAATATTAATCGAAACAAAATGAAAATGCCAACCCGACAAATGAAACGGAGTTTTATCGCACAACTCCTGCAGTTGGAACGCTAAACTGATTGGAGTATAAACTGATGATAAATGGAAACAAAGACTTAGTTTTTGGAATTATTCGTATTATTATCACCCACATTATTTGTTTTTCTTATTATATTATTGTTTCTGCTAGTGCCGAACTGCTAAAAATACTCGATTAAGAATAAGTATACTTCAAACTAAAAATTGTGTCGACCTGATTGAAATATTTAAAAAGATGTCAATAACGATCTCCTTTCGAGTAATAAATATACATATGTTTATATACGATGTACTTCGGAAATCGTGATTAAAACCTTGCACCGTAACCGGTCTCTTATAAAATTTCACTTACTAATTCCTTCGCTTTAGTCAACTGCGCTCTACAAATCGCATAACGTAGAAAGTTATTTTTTTCAAAGAAAATATCTACACGATGACAACAAAAAGAAAGGTTTAATCGTCAGCTAACTATTTTTGCTTTTATAAAATCAAATATTGAATATTTTGTTGTTTAATTAATTAATCTTACTATTTGAAAATAATATACTTATATAGCCCCAGATACAAGTACTGAATTGTGTAAACGGCACTTTCACACAAATAATATTTACGTTCTCTTTATGACCAGTATCATCAAGAACCAGTTTAACTGTATAAATTTGACCAAAAGGGAACAAATAACGAAATTATTTTTTATGCTCTGTTAATGTATGAAAGGATTTTGATTCTCGTACAATACTATAACTCATTTTCTATTGTATAGAACATAAGTCCAATGACCTTCGCTACTTAACTTAGCTGCAAATAGTATTTACAGAAAAAGTTAGCATACTTACTATTTTTGCTGCCTTCTCGTACCCTGTATGTTAAATCTGTGAATGCTAGTTCAACCGGCGGTCTTTTTGGTAGATGCGTAATCGTTTTGGGTTGTGCTGGTACAAGTTGTAAACGAATACCTGAACCATTTCTAGGTTGTAATAAAATTTCATTTGTATTATCTTCGTGTGAACAATTCCCCTCAAGCTTCATTTTATATTGTAATCTTTTTTAATTTCTTATCTTGGCTTTGAAATGAAATTTAAGTAGCTGTTTCTCTTCTTATGGTCGATATTCGTTCAAATGAACCGACCTTTCCGCAATATTACGTTTTCGTTATTGGATATACATACAAATTCTCTCATCGCCTGAAAAATTATTTGTTTTCAACCTTAAGTCATTTATCTAGTAGGACATTTAAAATCAAATGTTATCCTTTCTTTATCACAAAATAAATATGACAAATTTTTGTTAATTAGATACATTTAAGAAGAAACTTCATTATGGATTTATTTTAATTTATAAATATTTATTTTCATGTTGAAATATAATTGTGTCTTTGGCACGTAAAGCATGTGCTTCAAAAATCTTTTGTATAAAAACGTGCAAATGATACCGACATTGTTTACGTCAATTTAGAATGACAAGATACTTAATTTAAGCAATTCTTCGAATAGCATAATTCTACCTATTACACTCGATTTGACAACGACACATCACTTGCTGAATTTAAAACTAATTAAATACTCTAAAGAAAATAAAGAATTGAAACAATTCAGGTTCAAATAGATTTCAAATAACGCGCGTTCTTACATTATTCAAGTAGTGACGCATGAGAAGTCGGTCAAAAAGAGACGACCATGACTTAGAAATAATAACTGCGTAGACCGTCGATTTTATCCTTGTGTCAGAAGTAAATGCATTTCAATTTCTGTGTCCCACGTTCGCGTAACACACGGTAATATCGTTCGAACAATTAAGAATAGAACACACACTCGCAGTTTACGATGACACGTATACGTAACTATGATACACGTTTTCAGAATTGCACGATTATAATAATAAAACGATAGATCAACAGAGGAATCAAGACAAAATCCACCCGATGATTTCTTGACGGTGTTTAAACCTCGGTGTTTCGAGACGGACTGGCTGACTCCACCATTTAGCTGCACCGCGGCCATCACCATTGACCGTCGTTGCTTTGCTGAATGTTCTTTCTCACTCTGTTTCTCTTCCATTTCTCTCTTACTCACTCCCCTTTCCTCACCGCTTCTATCTGTTTAAGGACGCAACAAAGGATTATGATAGGGGGAACGAAGAGTTAATGTGATCAAAGTCGAGATCGTGCACGACATCTTTTTAGTTGTAGTCTTCGGTAATCATTCCTTTAGTACTTATCCGCCTACGACTATTTAACCTATTTCGAATTACTTTTACACTTCAATTTCTTCCTGCTATTCTTCTAATTAGTCGATCATAGACTTATTAAACGTCAATCATTTTAATCGCGTTACAAATTTTTATAAAAGAAACATATATAGGCACAGTCACAATGACGGTGAAGCAGTAATATTATTACAATGTTTAAAGATTCTAGCAATTGTAAAGAAACGAGTTAAATACGGCCTCCTAATAAGTCAAGATAATAGAAAACAATAAAAGATTGAAAGGAAATATTAAAGAATTAGAGAACATAACCCTAATATAACACTGGAAATTTGTCCAAACCCAAAATGGAAGATTATGTAGAAATAAAATAAATAATAGCAAAATAATAGAAATGAGAAAGTTTTCAAATATTCTTTCATGCAACTGGTAATACCTATTCATTCATGTATAAAGAAAATCGATATCGATTATAAATTACCAAAGATCATCATTCCGATAAGTTACGAATTTTGTGTTATGATATATTGAACTTATCTATTATCTGCATTTATCCCCGCATTTTTTTAAAACGAATAGATTGAAGCTAATCATTGAAAAAACAATGCTTTTGAACCTGAAGTTTCACGTCACGTTCCGCTAGCGTCATCCTATCATGTAATGTATTGAATTTAAAAACGGAAAAAATATGTAGTTCATTATGAAAGTAACAAGATTCATTGGTCGTATATCCTCATCAGGAACGAGGTTTACAAAATTATATCAGATTACTTACAAAGCAATGTAAAACAATACCTCTTTAATTATAGAATTTAATTAAAAATAATATTAATTACTTTGTCGAATACATGCTCATATGCTCTGTATACAAACGTCATTTGACTGAATTAATATTTTCTTTAACTAACATACAGATGAATTGTGCACAATAAGTAGGTGATTAACATTGTTGTTAGTAATAAATTAACAGATTACCACTGTTATTAACATTAGTGGCTTAATTAAGCGATTGAGAATTTTTCCTAAAATCATCATATATTAAAATAACGTATTTTACGCTTTCAGTATAAATGTCTATCTTGTTGATAGCACGAAACAAATTTTGTAATAGCGTTCTTAATAATAAACATACGATCTTTTTTACATCTTCTTTTATATATATCTTATAAAGTTATATTGACGAGCAAAATTTTATCATTCTCTATGCATGTGTGTAGAAGTAACTGGTTGGGTACGCGCACATAGTCATCCCGTATTCCGCGACTCGATAAGTGATACAATACAGTTGATAAATGCATAAACATAAATTCAGTCATAAATATGATGCATTTGGTACACTTATAACCATACATTTGATATGCGGCACGTAATAAATGTTGCTAATATGACTATACTCGGGAGAAACTGATGACACACTTAAAGCAAACAAGTGAGGAAATTCTAAAAAAAAAATAATATAAAAAATAGTTACCAGAATCTGTTAATGGCATGTTATACGACAATTTTTTCCTAACAAATATCATTTCAATAAATATTACGATATAAATAATTTACATTAAAATAAGTTCAAAGCGCGTAAGTTACTACTTTTTGTATCTTTTAAATTAGTCTTAAAAGACTGATTGCTTTTTACTGCCTTCTTGGACAAACTTATACACTAGTAAAAATTGTGCGATCGCTGAAATTCATTGCCTAAAAATATATGTAGTGTACTAAGAAAATGTATATTCTATTATACGTATGTACTGTGGACGATATTATCGCACGATGTTCTATGAATCTAACCAGAATAAAGGCTGCTTACACAACCAGAAGATCAATGTTCAAGCGTTCATGCGTTCAATTTGTGTTGGGTAGCTACGATAAGGATGTAAATAATTATGTATCACATTCGAAAGCATTTAACATTGATTTATTCCGTTTCCGTGAAATAATATATTGTAAAAATTACAAGAATAATTCTTTATTCTAATGACGAATAAAAACACATTCCTTACTTTAATAAATGTAATAAGCGGTATAAAAATAATGCTTTGATGTTAATTATATATTAAAGCATGTATATTTATGTACATATTTGAAAGGAGATATGTACACATATACATATTAAGAACTTTTCAACTTATGTTAAAGAATACACGAAAGCAATAAGAGGTATATACTGGTATATACTGGTATACATTGTGATTTTTGGAACATTATTTTATTGTCAATGATATATTATCACATCAGAAGTTTCAGACCTCGAAAAATAGAAAAAAATTGACGGAACGTCCTAAAATTTTAATCACGAACACATCTTGAGATTCAGTAACGTGACAATGACGAAAACAATGAAATTTACACACTCACCAACTGCATATCCTTTCATTTCGTACATGTATGTATATACGTATGCATACGTGCGTATCAATCTTTTATTTCTCAAAAATAATATCAGTATTAAAAAAATATATTATATAATATGAATAATGCGTTAATGACAGAACTTCTGTAATTACTTATATTTTAAGACTTAGTATGAAATTATTAAATCAAACAGTAAGAAACATTTATTAGAAGCTTGCAAGATCATTTCTGAAGAACGTTGATAGTAGTTTTTATTAAGTAGAAACTCACAGATTATTTTCATCGATAACAGAAGTGATGTGTCTATTCTGTTTTCCACTTTTCACCAACTAACCATTAAATTCTTTTTATCTTTGTGGGTAGATTTATATTGATATCAATGTAATAACTCAATTTTCTAAAAGAGCAAAAATAAGTTGTCAAATCGAACAAGTTTAATACACACAAAATCTTATATAAAATTGTAATGCAAGATAATCAATTAGGACCAATACAAGAAAAAAATAATGTACGGTAAAATAATGAGGTAAATGTATTAACATTTACAAATTATCAAAATTATCAAGTACACTATATTAGGAAGCAGGAAAGACAAAAATGATAGTTATAGTAATATATATTCTACCATTTCTTTAGTATTGGTTTTTACATAAGGATTTCATGAAATTTACGTATAATCGCACAGAAATATTAAAATTTGAGTCTGAATGTTTTACTAAATCATCATAGTCATAAAGCGAAAAATAAACGTTACCTAAAACTAACTTTTAGTAAGTAAAAGTGTCTAAAAAGCTATTGTCATAGGGTCATATGTGTACATTATCAGATTTGTGAAAACGATTTAAGCGTATTGTATTTCGTTTAATTGTTCCTGACTGAATTGAATAGAACAACGCTGAGAAGCATATAATAATTATTCCAGGCCTTCCAAAAAGATTTAATAAAACATAATCAAGTGTTTTAATTCAAATAAGGCAAAGAAAGAATTAAATATTTACTTAGTAGTTACAATACCACACATTACATGTATTATTTCTTAATCGTAAAAACTCGAGGTTATGTCTAACAAAGTATGTATTCACTTGTTTTCGGTTTTGTCTATATACCTAATTTCCCATATATGTATATATCCCTATAAATAATATAACCTTGTCGATACTTACCAATGTATGAAGATTTCACACAAATCGTTAAGGTTACAAGAAATAGAAAAAATACAAAAAAGAGATATATATATATAACAATTTTACGTTACCAGTACCACAGTACGACTTTCCATAAACCATCCCAATAGATAGTTGACTAACTGATGCACGTTTTGATTGTATGGTCGTTTGATCAACAATTATTTCCATCCTAAAATTCGATCAGCGGATTGGTCACCGATAAGATTATGGAATTCCAAACTCAGATACCTATTCTTCCCCTTTCTGGATCTCAGTTACATTCACCGTACGTACTTATCATCCCATTTGTCTATTTCATTCGATCCTTTAATATGGAAGTCATTAATATCGCCAAACTATCAACTTTTTTTTTTTTTGCTGAACGCGAATTCAATCGGTCAAAATCTATCGTCGCTACATGGATTAGGGAGAGGTATGTAAATTATTTATATGAATTAAAATAATTATGCGTGAATATTACTTATACATACTTACACGAAAACTTGGGACATAATAATGTAATTATTTGAGGATAAAAAGTATACACAAAATTATATATTACAAATGTTTATTCTTAGTAACTTTTATTTCATGTAGTTAGACCACTAAAGAATGTAAAAACGTTGCAGCCATTAGCAAATTTGGTTTACTTATATAGTAATACAAATTTCCCAAGTCACACCACGAGGAGGTTGCTGCAAATAGTGACTCGCCCTAACTCCAACGGGCCCATCCACCCTTCCTTTGCAGAAAAACTCGACAACCTGCGGTAAACATCATCGCAGTCTATTAACCGTTTATTCCAATTGGAACGGAACGGTTTGCAAAAAAATGGACCTACCCGAAAAAGAGGTAGAAGTGCTAACCATCCTCTAAACTCTTTTAAAGCTATCTCTTAACTAAAACTTATACTAAACCCTATCTAAAATCTAAAAATTGAGCTAATCCCTAATGTCCCTAGCTAATAAACTAGATAGGTAGGAGATAGATGTGTACAATCGCGTAATTTATATGTTATTTAGTGGCATACTTCTTAATAAAAGAAGAGCCAACGATAACGGTAGAACGATACGAAACTATATAAGAAATCTCCATACCATGGGAGATTGTGCTAGTTTAATTACGTTGCACACCACGCCCGATTCGTCGTCTCGGGGATACAGGAAAAGGTAGAATTGTAAATGAAATAGAAACAATAATTGTGTTGCTATTCCATTTACATGCAAATTTTGTAGACGAGACAAAGCTAGGAAACTGCGTTTCTCTGCGTTGCAGAGATATTAATGTTTCTCTTGCTTCTGCTCATCTACAATAAGCAAAGATCCCTAATGGGTTACCGATTTTACACGTGTGATCCCTCCAGCCCAATTACTAAGAATCGTATTAAAAATAAAGAGGCTGTTGAGGAACAACAGACTATATATCTGCCGAATCACCGCGTAAAACGGGTCATGTAATGGCGGTGCACAACACAGTAATCTTCGAATTTCAGAGAATTCGATTATTACCAAGTGCAGCACAAATTGTATCTTTGTAATCGTAACGCTTCAGAAATAACTGCCAAAAGCCCTGTTAGATTTGACTGCGCCAAAGCAACAAGGAAAATGGCGGCGATTTCCATTTTGCCTTACTTTCAAAAAGTATACAATTCTCACCTTACAGACGTGTAAATAGAAGGAAGCGAAATGTGAAAAGGGGACTTACGATCGTTCGGGAGTCACAATGAAACCAAACTGCACCACACGGAAGACGCGAAACATGCGGTGGACGAGAAAAACACTAACATATAGAACGACGCGATTATACGGAGTCTAGCTTGAACACGATACTATAAATTGAAACAAAATAAAAAGAAAGGTGAAAAGGATGATGAAAAAACTATTATGATTAAAAAAAAATAAAATCAATCCTTGAAAGATATAAGAATTATTGAACAAGAGCAAAACGACCTTTTACCACGATAGTTCAAGCTAAACTGAAATGAAGAAGTCCAACGGTTGCTTAGGTGGATTGATAGTGCTGCCACCGGAAGTTGATATTACTACGTTTACTACGACTTATATGTAAAAATAACCCAGATAAGTATTAAATAAGTACAAAATCATAGAAATAAAATGTTACAATATATATATATTTTTTTTTTTGTTATATATACGTTTATAATCTTCGCCAAAATGAAATGACGAAATAATTATTTCTACTTTTAAAGTAAAATCTTTTTTGTATTGCCCGATGGACGCGACATCTATAAATAATCTATGTAAGCACCGACGAAGAAGTTCGTTGGTAGAAAAAAAGACGAAAAAAAGAATAGAAATACGAGTAGTTTCTGATTTCGTTCTTAGAAATATGTATTTACAATGTTTCCAGATATATAATTTGTTTTCCTTTTTTTTCTTACATTTTTGTTCAGGTTAAAATAAAATTACAATAGGTTGAGGATAAAAATGTAAATTACATTAGATGTTGTTTTATAGGATATAATGATAAACACAATTCATTTCTTAAATTTTAATACGTTTTAATTACGCTGGAACAATGATAGTACTTACATGCTGTTTCCATCAATGGTATGCGTGAATGTAGCTTTTTTGTTAAAGATATAGGTATACATATAAGAAAATAGGAATTCGATTGTAGTTTTAAAACAAATATCAATAAGCTTCTGTTCATAATACCTAGGAAATGAGTATTCAGTTAACGATTTACTTTTGCAGTATTGACTTTAATAATTTAAAAAAAATTACTGAACGTTGCTTGAAACCCCTCTTAGATGTAAATTTGTGTTATGTAGACGAGGGGACGGATATGAATACCTGGGGAGATCCGGTATATCTTTTGTTCAGTTTTTGAGGAGAAAGTGTATACATTAACGTAGCCGTCTAGCTTCTCTTTCGGATTCTAAGAGTGTTAGAATGTCTCCTTCTCGTACAGGACCCTTTACATTTCTGATTAACTGCCGATTTTGTTCGTTCAAAAATTCAACTTTGACTTGAGTACATTGTCCTTGGGATCCTGTTCTGCCAAGGACCTTCACTACCCTTGCACGAACTATAGGTTTCTCCATGACTTTAAATTTTCGAACTTTTTGAAATTCTGATGCGTTATTGCACAGTGGACTATGACTTTCGCAACGAATTCTATAAACTGCGCTTACCAACTTAATTACACAATTTCTAATAGAATTTGAGAATATATATATTCAATAATATTCGAAATACTTATTATGTGATAAAAAAACATAGAACATTTGTAGAAAAGAATTAACGTTACAATTTTGACATGCTCTAATGAAATAATTAATTTTTATAGTTTACAGCATTCTAATCTTAAATTGTAAGAAATGAAAAACTTAAAGACGCTTTACTTTGGCAGCATTGCTAAAAGCAAGCTTAAAATAATTCTATTCCTCCATTAGATTGGTCGCTTATGCACCACGTGCTCTGACGAATTCTTTCGGTTACAATTTCGAATTCTATATTTCAAGCGCACTAGATAGATCCGTTATCGATATCCAGTACAATTACATTTTGAATAAAGGTAACATCGTTGTGTTTTTACACATTATACAGATGTTTTTATTCATTTGTGCTTTAGTATAAACGTGTCATTCTTTGCTCAAAACACGAAATATTATATTGGAAATTTTATTTCGCAAGGATTTGTAATATCTTCCTTCCCGCGTGTACATATCGTTTCTCTTTTTTATACACATATTTTTATTTGTTTTCGATATCGCACACACAAACGCACAGCCTTACACACGTATACTTTCTTGTTTATATAAAATTACAATACTTGAAAAAAGTGTCATGAATTGTATGCGATACATGGTCGGACAATATACATAAATTGTACATTGTACGTGTGGAATATGTGTCCTAAAAGCGAGAACGTCTTAATTAATTTTTTTATGCTGCGTATCTACATTATGTATATGCAAACGTGATATTATGCTATTCAAGTTCTTTAACAGCAGTTTGAGAGTTCTGCTCGCAAGATGGTCACGTGCAATTAAAAATTTGCTTGTTCGTTATTACAGTCTCAATTCTCGCGAGCCTTGAACACAATACGCGCGGATTCGTGTAAACCTAACATTTTGTTCGTGTAAACCACTAAACCTAACATTTTACCATCTTTACATCTGTTAATAATTCACTCAATCGCGAATGCAATTACGCAGCATTATACATAGAAAAAATAATCAATAACTTGTGTCATAAGAAATAATGATGATAAGAATGAATGGTAAACGAATATGAATTTTATCCGGCTTCAATTCATCGTACCGATATTACGTACGCTTAAACCTTGGTTCTACATAATATGTTGGTATATATTTTTATGAGCAAAACTACTAAGAATATAGAGCTGACTATAGTATGGTAGAATTAAATAGTTTATTTTGGTTTTTGAATATTTTACTTTTGTTATGTTATAAATACGAACCAAGGTCTAAACAGATATTCCACTCTTTATTTTCAAAACATGATAACAGTATACATGATAACATAACTGTTATCTTATTGTATCTATTCAATTTCGATGCCCTATTACTTCATGTTTATTAATCCTTACACTTATACCATTTTATATGTACATCTCATAGAGCTTGTCTTTAAACACCAAACAATGTTTGTCGATACTGAATCACAGACATTCCATATTATTATTACTAGAATGCATTTGGAATGAAATATAAATGATCATACGATATCCAAATATATGGTAATGTCGATTTTAAACCTTGACAATTTGATTATGGTATAACGTTTATTATTAAATGTTTTATCATGGTAAAATTGAAATAATAACAAAATATTCGCACATAGATACATACTATGTATACTGCAGTGCGTCGTTGTCTCTTGATTATATGTTTGGTTAATTTGCTTATTTACATATAACAATAAGTAGAAATATAAATGATAATTATACAGCAAATCTAAGAATAAGGAAATTTTTGGCCTACTCCTATCTCTATCCTTACTTCATGATTCATAAATTGTTTCTTCGCATACTGTATTAGCTGTATGCAAAATCACCGGTTTAACACCGCTTTATCATTCAATAAACAGTCTGATAATTTATGATCGAATTAATTCTTAAATTTCAATAAAGAGAAATAGACTGATATCTTGATTGATATTACATCGAAAACAACTTGTCTAAGAGTAAAGAAGAACAACTTCCTGGAAACATTTCAAACATATAGAATGCCTGTAATAAGTACTGTCATAATTATGTTGCAATTACATTAAAGGTAATAAATATACATCGGAATACAATTAATATAATTCGCCTCTACCATAAAGATAAAATACGATAATAAGTTTGCTTTAAATTAAAAGTACTAACAGTAAGTCAAATTTATATTTGATATTGAAATATAAAAATATTTATATGATAATACTTTAATCTACATATATTATTTCTGCCCAGAATTGAGAAACTCATCAAATATATAAGAGAGTAAGATTATTCTGACTCCAACTGTGTGATTACATATTATGATTATGACATGACTACATACATAATACGAAACGCCATGAAACGAGATCTAATTTAAGTAAGTCAAAGAAAAGTCTATAAATTTTTTGTTTTTTCCTTCCGTTTTTTCTTTTTCAGTTCTTGAATAAATGAACCCGTAGCGATAAGAACAATGCATAGGCCGTGAACAAAATTCTTGTAAAAGTTCCAAAAACCGAAATAATCCTGTTAAAGTCATACTCACATGCCTAATTTGTTTTTTTTTTTTTTCATTTTTAATTCTAATTTTTTCTTTTCTTTCTTTTTTTTTTTTTTTAATAATATACTCCCTTCACCTCGTTAATTAAACGACTATATCGTAATAAATATAACAATGTTCAGCATTCCAGACTTAGAAGCAAACGCACAGGCAGCTAGTGATTGGTCAGGTGTGAGCTTTTTACAGTATATGTTTTATCATTTTTTCTTTATCGCTTAAACGTTATAATTATTGATTTATCTATAAATGGAATGACAATATGGATAAGGTTTGCTCGCGATCTCGTAAGAAATCATTTAGTACAAATATGTGTATAGGTATCTCGCCGATATACCTAAGTATCGGACATACATATGTAAATTAATTTTTGGTACTTCAATGCTTCGGCTAAAACTTCTTTTTGTCCGTTAGGTTTAAACGATTAATGGTCGTTTATCATCAGTGGTATATCTTCGAGGTACCTCCCGCATAGACTAATCGTAAGTGAATGTAGTGACGTAAATATCTATAAGAACAATAAAGAATCCGTTCTAATTTTCGTGATTTGTAAATTCTATTGCTTATCTATCAAAAAAAGTCTATGCTGTCGCGTGGTGCACACGCGCTCGTTGGAGGGACCATGAGTCTTGAACGGGCCTAAGGCTCCTGGCGAGTTTGTAATAATTGGCTATAAATGTTTGCACTTCGATTGAGAATGTATAGTACCAACAGTGATCTCTTTTCGGTCTATTATCGATGATTTACAATTTCAATGTAATTCTGGCGCACTCTATTGTGTTAAAAATGCCTAAACTGTGTTCTTTTATGCGTACCATTCGTTTGTGTCTACTATTGTTAGTCATCTCACTTGATCGTATGAAACAACATACGTATCTCTTTGAGTTTGCGTGAAATATGAATGTTTTCGTCAACATTTACAATTTGTATTTACATGGCAGAAATTACATTAATTGCAATTGATATTGGAAATGCGTTATTATGAATGAAGGCTTCCTTTTAAACTTCGGTTCTTTCAAAAAAAAAAACACGAGGTAATGAAGCACTATACACCCTTCATAATAGAACGTTTTAAAGGCGATTTTCTCATTTGCAACATGAACGTGTAAATGAGATGATGAATTCCAGTAAGTAGAAAGTAGAAAATCTTAATAGTTGACGACAAATGGGAAAAAAAAAAAAAAAAAAAAAGAAATATTTCATCGCGCTATTTTCAGGCATGTACCTATGTTATGTTATTTTGATACATAAATGTCCGGGTATTTCTATTTTTAGAGAAAGAATCGAAATTTAGAATCGTAACCGCGAATTTCCGAAGAAGACTTGTCAGCTTCCACGTTCGGGCTAGATTGAGGTAAAATGAATATTCCTAACACGATGACGACCAAATGATCATCAATTATATTCGGCCACTGTGTGTTTTAACGAAGAGATCGTAACTTCAGTCTCAGTACAAAGTAGGCGATCACTCTCAAGGTAAGCAAAAAACCTGCCAACGCAACGGCGTCTAGCCAGAAGACAGCGTTTTGCATCGACATTTCTTCCAGGAACTTCGTCGGGCTCTTGAAGTGGCAGTAAGCGTCAGAACACTTGAGCTTAGCACGATTATAACCATATACAGAAATCATGGCACCTTCAAAGCTGTACCTGACATAACTCACGTATGAAAGAAACTTGAGATATTTTGGAATGGCATCAAAATTGACGAAGAAACCGGAGAACAGAATGATGGGCACTGACGACACAGGGCCAATAAATACTCCGCTCTGCAAGAAGGATAAAATTTGTCGTTTCATTAAGGTCCGAGAGATGACACTAAATAACACAAAAGCAAATTTTATAGATTAGAATATAAAACAGTACCTCTACACTCATCGCTGCACCTATTACTAAACCAATGGATTGCGAAACTAACGCTGTTAATATACATATAGTTAAATACATCATGAATCTATTTGTTTCCAATGGTTGCGACGTCATGAAGTATACGATAATGACGTATGCTATAGAATACACTATCTACAATAAAAATAACAAACACGTTAATTGAAATGAGTGTTCATTGAAAACATAAGTGTTGAAATAAAAAGTCTTATATGTACTTACTTGAAAGGGTACATCGGCTAAAGTTCTCGCAAGATAATAAGCTTTCACAGAATACCAGTAATTTAAATGTTCTCTCACGAATACAGCCATTTCTGTCGGAACTATATCAAAAAACGTTGTTAATACATACAGAAAGACAAGGCTTAAGTATTTATCTTGTAGTTCACTTACACGTAAGAATCGTAGGCATCATAGCAGTGAACATGAGAAACATCACCGTAAAGAAGACGCAACCGGCATTACTCATTACCTTCGAGGCCTCATTGCCGATGTCGTAATAAATTGCACCAATGAGGAATCCAACGATTATATGGGAAATCAGCCTTACTCTCGTTAATGTCTACGATAAAAATGATAAAATATCATCAAACAAACGAAATATTACTATTGAACAAAGCTGTGTGCAAGTATACTAACCATGTCTCTTATTTGCGACAAGAATATTCTTTTAAGAAGGATCCAAAATTGGGTACAACTATTCGTTGGAAAGCCAACTTTTTGTTCTATACTCTCCGCACTGTCCAACAAAGAAGTCGTACAAGAAATTGGTATGTTGATTACTGTCCCGCCATTCGGTTGTTTTGTCACACCGTTTGGTATTAAAGCAGATTCAGATTTTGTTTCTTGTTGCGGCGATTCTTTTGCGATATCATTCGATACAGTTTGCACTGCATTTATCGTAGCTTGATGTTGCTGATAATTAGCACATCTACCGTTATTTACTGCCATGACTAATTTGTGCACGCATTCTCCGTGTTCTCCACATGCCACTTCCATAACTAAACGAAATTGTTTTTCCTTTTTTAAATGAAATTTGAACGAATATTCAAGTCTTTAACTTAATAATTTTACCTACCGTAATCCGCTGGATTATGATAACTAGGACATTCCAAACCCATTGACGACAAAAAAGGTACCAGGCCACCAACGTTTCCTTGATATATACACTGGCCCTCGGCCAAAAGGTACAAATGATCGAACATTTCAAACAGTCGAGCGCTTGGTTGATGTATCGTACATATAATAGTCCTTCCTAAGATATCGAAGAAATAAAAACATTTATCAAACAATAGACAGTATTACTAATTATGAGATAGTGATGATTTCATATTTAAGAAATTCGTTGTCGCAATTACCTCCTCTGCTTAACGATTTGAGCAAACTTAAACATTGATAACAAGTCGAACTGTCCAAGCCAGAAGTTGGTTCATCAAAAAACATCACCGGAGGGTTGTTAACAAGTTCCAATGCAATCGATAGCCTTTTTCTCTGCCCTCCACTAAGACAGTGGGTTTGTGTATTGCTCGCGTCGCTTAGGCCGAGCGTTTCGATGATTTCTTCGATCTGCGTTAAACATTATTTTGTTCAAATTATTATTTTAAGTGATTCGGATACTGTTTCTGCGTTTCATTTGTTTCCAGAGTTTCGTTTTTTTAACGTACCACCACTCTCTTTTCCCTCGCGCTGATGTCTTTTCCTAATTTTAAATTAGCCGAAACAGTCATTGTCTCATAGACCGTTAAATGAGGTAAAAGACGATCGTCTTGCATTATGTAACAGGACATCTTTCGAAATCTTCTCAGATTCCTGTCCTTTCCGTTTATCAAAACAGAACCACTCAAGTGAGATGTTCTGAAAATATAGAATACCGTGATGTTTTTTTTATTCAACTTGTATTTTTCTCTTAACATCATATAAATTATTTGGAAACAATAACTCACTTGTAACCTGCCAAAACGTTCATCAGTGTACTTTTTCCAGCACCCGAAGGACCCATGATAGCGGTCAGTTCTCCCGATTGGAATTTACCGTTTACGCATTTTAAAATTGTTTTGTACCCTGCAACGTAAAATACCATAAGATTTATCATCTTTTCTTGTTTCCTTAGTTTTTCGTATTTTCCTATCTCTCCTTTTTTGTACGATATTTTGACGATTTATTTCATATTTCGCATTGGCAAAATGGAGTTAAAATTTTGTCAAATTTACTTGCTCGTGAAGGTAATATAGAGAAATTTCATTAAAGCGCAGATTTCGCGAGTGCCTAGATTCTCTAGCTGTGGCCTCTTCACGATCTAATCCAGCTGCACCTCTAAGGTACATTTGGGCCGAAACAGGAGATGATACAGCCTATACATTCCTGTTGATTATTTCAGCTAGGTTATTGTTGAATATATTTTTAAACAAAGTGTCTACCGAATGTGCTTCTATGCACAAATATTTATACGTATCGTTCTCGTTCGTTATGTTTTTTACGTAATGTGTCGTTCTTTCGAAGACCAACCTCTCTTTCTGCCTTCGGATACGCTGTACGCTAGGTTCTTGAACTCAACGTCAACCGGTGGCCTCTTCGGTAAATGCGTCAATGTTACTGCCGGCCTTTTGCCATCCTGTCCTGGACTATGGTTTGGTACTTTTCTCGCGAACATACTACTGCTACACATTGCAACTGCGGTACCATTAGACGCACTACCATTGCAATTGCAATGGAGATTATTTTGCGAGCCACTGCAATACAAACAAGAAAATATTGCGGTATTCAGAAAGGACTCTTTTACCCGTGTTTCAAACATTTCGAGCATTTCGGGCACTTCAGATAATTCAGCTCGATTGAAATAGCTTGAGGAATAGATATTTTAATTCAACGAATTAAATAACTGTTGGTTTTCGTTTTCACGAAAGCGATATTTAAGTCAAACTACCACAAGAAACGGTTCGCTCTAGTCCTACTTTAATAATCGTTAGATTTTTAATTTTCTTCTTTTTTACATTTTTTGTCTCGCTTTAAATATTAATTCGGTTACGGTACAGTTAGAACATGACTAAGTCTTTTATCCTATACCTGCGAGCATGGCTTGCATTGGTGTAAAATGAATTTTAGAAGCTACGCGATGTTAAGCATACGATGTTCATCGCATCTGTAATTTAATCGCTCATTTCATTCTAATTTTAAGGTTTCAACAAAAATAAGGATTAATCGATATCGCGATCGTATGTACCGTTATCAAAGGGATAATCAATTAAATTTTTGCAAACAAATTTGAACGATTTTGTGTACTTATGAATATACATTAAATATAATTACCAAAAATCTGACTTCGTTGATTTTTGCTTATATTTTTATTTTCGCATCATTTAATTCGAATGTAATGTGTATTTTTGCGAAGGACCACCTGAAAAAGTCAAACGTACCAATACTTTTCCCATATAATTTAACAATAAGTATCTAACCTTAGTTTAAAAACTTTTCGCAGTTTTACTTTGTGAACGACAAATTATATCGATGCTTTGTGAAAGCCTTAAAGCGATCAATGGGAAGACCTTGAGATCCGTTTTAGTCGTATTTGGGATATATTAGTTCGCGTGTTCGATGTTCACTCCATGACCGCGGTGGTCTTTGTTATACATTCTCAATCTAATGTATCCAATAAAATTCTGCTTGGTGTATATGAATAAAAAAGAAACAGATAAACTCAAACTAAACTAAAATCTACGATTATCCTTCCCTATTATTAGATACCTATTTAAAAATGGTTATTCAAGCACACAATTAATCACCAAAGTTGGATCTAAGAATATCTCGATCTAAAAATGAACAAAAGTTGATTGTACTACATATGTACGTAAAACTTTAACATCAATTTATAGTATTGAATCCTTAATGAAAGTTCAGACGATTATGCGTATACGTTATACGTTGATCTTCTGCTTAGATTCAGTAAAATAAATAATTTTTGAGCACAGAAAATATTAAATGAGAAGCAGTATTAGAATATAAACTGCTTAAAGAGATACTTTTGAAACGTAATATCGAAAAGACGTTCATTGAAAAGAGGTAACCTTTGCAATCACGCTATCCAATCTTTTTTGTAGAAGGATTCGCACACGATGTAGTTTATTACGCAACTATCGGTAGTATCGACTACGTTATTTCTTATTTACGCTAGTTATAAAGAATGTAACGATGCGAGACTGTCGGAAAGCTTAATCGCCAAAAGACATACTCGTTCTTATATTTTCGTTTTTTATGGGAAGCCCGTACGAACGATTGACAGAATTTAAAGTAGTCTTGTTTTTTCACCTCCTACATATAAACTTTTCGTTCGATACATCGAAGTTGAAGTGATTTGAAATCCAAATGAAACTTTCTAAGAATTTGTGCTTAAAAAATTGTTCAAGCGCTATCTTTTGCGTAATGATTAGCGACTATGTAGCATACCTAAGAACAGCATTGTTCAGACTTTCCAAATGCAGTGAAGGTGGAGGCGATTTAATTGTCACCTGATGACTTCCACCTGGAATGAACTGTACCTGTTCATCTCCACTGTATCTAGATCCTCCTCCACCAGCCAGAGCGAGATTCTTTAAATCTGCCATCATCTGTTGATGCTGGAACCATAAATTCGCCAATTACATCTCGTCCCGCTGTAAAAGTTACAGCGATTATAATTTGATTGAAAATTGTTTCTAGCGTCGATCTACTGGTCGATACTGATTGAATTGCTAAATAAAAGAACGAATAGTTTTAAATAATAAATAAATAAAAACTGGCAGCAGTTCCTTTTATGTAAAATGTCTAATATTATTTAACATTATTTTATAATAAATAACGTTAAAATTGTCGTTAATGTTAAATAATGTTAATGTAAAAGGATATGGCAAGAAATTCTGTGCAACGCTTCGAAAGTATTCTCAGGATAACATCCATGAATCACACGCATTTGAAGCAAGAACTTTGGAATGGTCGAAACGAGTTTGAGAACAAAGAACTTCTTCCTCCTTGCCTGTAGAGCAACATTTTTTTTTTCCTTTTTAAGACTTATTGTCGCATTACTAGACGATAAATCCTAACATTATCTGTCGTACTCGTGGACAGAAATGAATAAATCTTATTCTAATCGATGAACAAGGGAAGAGATATTAAATTCAGACAAAGAAATATTAAATTCTCCCTTTCAAGTTCATTTTAACTGTAATTTCTTGCCTTCTAAAGGAGAGAACGTTCGTTCTTCTCTTACGCCCGATAATGATAGAAAGAACGAAATTCGAACACACGTGTTATTTTCGAAAGATATGATAACGCGCCTATAATTATCGGACTATATTACAACTGAATTGAATTTTATTG
Source organism: Bombus affinis (assembly GCF_024516045.1). Classification (NCBI taxonomy): domain Eukaryota; kingdom Metazoa; phylum Arthropoda; class Insecta; order Hymenoptera; family Apidae; genus Bombus; species Bombus affinis. The sequence goes on along the minus strand of NC_066346.1, from coordinate 18,197,579 downwards.
ATTAGCGATGCGATAATCGAGTACTTTCTTGTCATCTAGATCGATAGAATGAATTTACAATTAGGTATGTATTAGATGCGATAAATGAAATAACCTGAAATGAAATAACAAATGTTAAATATTCCGATAGATCTCAAAACATGTGGTTCAGAACATACAAATATATATTTCGATGAATTCAATTTCGATGAGAATGAACGCTTGTTGCTACAGGTGGGTAAATCTTAATCGCTAATCGATCGATCGATCGATCGACATAATCCGTAAATCGATAAATTTTTAATTGAACGTCGCTTACAATTGTTTTTACAAGATACCTACTTACGTATCTATAGATTTAACAAGTAAATGAACAACCTTCGCATTAGAACAAGTTATCGTTGGTAACGATCGATCGAGCCACGATCGTTACAAATATTCGTTTAGATGGTCAAGAATCATATTTTTGTCATTCGGCCGACAAACTCGTAGACGGATTATAATACTAAACTTTTCTGCATAAATCGGTCGCGATCGTACAGGGTCAATGCCCATTGCATCTCTCGAGCATCGCGTTACTCTCGAAAGATCTTTTAAACGAACCTGATAGAAGGGCGGCTATACTTCAATTCCAGCAAATGTCTTGATGAACACATGTGATACGTAGAATCATTGCGACGAAGCATGCTTGTTACAACATTGATTCAACGCATACAACGATCTGTTTATCACGTACATATTACCAACATACGCTTTACATCAAATTTATTTTGTTGAAATTTCGCGAACGATTTCAACTCCACGTGGCCCAACGAATCTACCTACATAGTTGCTTCTAAGAGGAATAAGATTCAGACGAACAACATCGAGAATTTAACCTTCTACATCATGAAAACAGGCCGCAGTGGTCTGCCAAGATCGAAACGAATGTCATCATTACCTTTCTTTGTTAACTCGTCTTTGTTAACTTAACAAGTGTGTGTAAAAAAAGTGAACTTTCCTTTTTTAATCTTTCTAACAATATGTATAATCCCATTCTATCACTGATATATATTAACTATACAATTATAAACATTGCAAGTGTTGCACTAAACGTATCGAACATGTGTTTTAATGGCAGTCGCAAATGGGAGAACTGTTAAAAAGGGCTGCGAAATTAAATGGGTCATCAGAGGTAATATGTAAAGAAAATGATCCGAAACCACACAAGCTTTGTGTCGTACTTGTAAAGTTACGAATTTTTTAACACTGGAACTGGACTTGATTTTATTTTGCTACCTTTCGTAACTCTGCACTTTCGGTAAAATTTCGGTAAAATAGCGAATGAATAATAAGAAAATGAAAAAAGAAGAAAATAAGGATTTACGAGTTGCGAGACAGGTAGACAAAAGGGGATGGGTTAAACCTTCAGGTAGGATAAGAGGGCCGCGGGTACAGTGTACGAGTTAAAAATTTATGAAAGTGACCGAACAAGCGTTATGATCATTATAAATAGAGTGAACTCACCATCGGTCGAATTTAAATTTAGGTATCCTAACAGCGTCCGAAATCATACCCCGATGATGACGCTGTGCATTCTCTGCCTCTCCGCCCTTTCTTTGATCGCTGCACTATACACAACGTCGTGTTTCACGAGAAAATAGTGATCACACGGCAATCACAGTAGAACGTGGAGTAACCCAAGATGTACATAGGCTAGCTAGGCCGTAGTGAATCGCTACGATGCGTCTTTGATCCTTGTCTTGACTTTTCCAATGATCGATGAGAAGATTTTCAAATTGCAAGGCCGCATTCGTTTTCGAGGAAAGAGTAGTATTCGATAGGATCACAATTGTCTCCGTTGAGCGTACACGCATAAGCGAAAATCGAGTCGCGAAACAACTAAACGATCCGCAATACTGTATCCACTGACAGCAGAGAGAAACGATCGCAACACTGTCCAGAATCAGCTGTCGTACTATGCACCACCGTTCGCCTCTACCAACCAAATGAACTGAGCTGTCCGACTCGAAACCAGGGACGACTACCGTCGTCGGAGCCCTCTCCCACTTGCGTGTTTCTCTTCCGTCTCTCGATTTCGAGGTTTTGCGAGGTTCTAACCACGCGATCAGATTTGTAAGCGTTCTGCGCTTTGCGTTATCCTGTCATTACCAATGACTCAGGATATTTTCTTCTATTCGCAATTACCTACGACAACAGTAAAATGCCATATGGAGGCACATTCATTTCCCTCCAGTCTATTTCTACTATTTTCTCTGATAGCTACAATTCTTCGATCTATCGCAACTTCATACGAAAATCGAAAATACCGCGAATACATAGGACTAACGACGTAGAACTAGATGTAGGACATTTAATTCTTAATTAACTGACTCCGGCTATGTCATCAAGTTGAAAAATTACATTTTATTCTCTTCCTTGAGTTCTTTGAGTTTTTTTTAGGAGAAGGAAAAACCAATGACTATGGAATATTTTGAATGCTATTTTTCGAAGGCGGATGTAATGATACGATGCTCGATATAATGATAGGAATAAATGAAACGGTAGAATATCTGTTTGTAATTTGCGTGCATGATACGCAGCACGGTTTGAAGGCCAAGCATTAACTTTTCTTATCGGAGTGTCATGTTTATGAATTATTCGAGGAATGATAGACAGAGTTTTCTTGCGTGCGTTTGGAAGTTCTATGACAGTTTCAAAAGTCTGGCCGTATAGGTAGGGCTTGCGAACAAGATAGCACGTTCCTGTATCTCCTCGCGCATGCACAACAATGTACCATATTGTCATAGGGTTGAAATTTCCGTGGACGGTTCTGCAAATTTCGACCATGTCGAAATCTATATTTCGTGGCGTGTAAAAGAGAAAGGGCTACATAGAGAAAGAGAAAGGAGCGAATTATATTAGAAGAATTGAGATAGGGAATAGGTGAACGAGACGCGATATTTCAAGAAGGAGCAAGAAAGAAACAAGCAATGGAGAAGGGAGAAAGAGTTACCACATACTGTGGGTCGATACTCTAGCACTAGCTTCGCGCTCGGTACAGGTGTACTCGTAACTCGGTACATCTGTACCGAAGAAACGCAGTTCACTCATCGTCAGTGCAAAGAGAGAGTGAGAGAGAATGAGAGAAAGAGAAAGACTAATGTATCCGTATCCAGACGATCGTAGACAAGGGCTACTGCACTTATGAATGAAAATCGAAGTTTAGGTTTGGTTCTGACGCAAACACAACATGCTTATCTACTGTCTCTCTGCATTTTCGCATGCGTTTCAGCCGCTTTTAGATACTGTACTGCTATCGGACGGTATAAATCACAATCTCCTATGCGCGATTCTTCCATATCTTCAACGGATTTTTCTACGAGATGAATAACGCTTTTTCTACTTCTTACATAGATGAAACATCAAAAGTTTCGATGTTTTTCGTTACATCTGGAAGAAACATAATATTATATTTAAGATTTTTCCTTTTCTCACAAGACAAAGAAATTTTACTACGTGATGCCTTGTTTTCCTACTTGTACTTCCTACAAGTAAACGGACTTTTTCCGTAGATTGCTATCGTTTTTACCAAAATTGTAGACACTAACTTTCGATTTTCAAACTATGGAAAGTTAATCTGGAGAATTGAAAATCCCGCGCTACATGTATTCTGCTAACAGCAGAATATTTACTAAACAGCCACTCGGCAAACGTAGTCTTTTGCGTTACATGTCAATAGAATTCTAACGATAGATTGTCCCTCGTTTAAACTGTTTAAAGAAGCCAACTATCGACTCACGTTCAAGAAAGTACGAATGACGATACAAATGTATAAAGTAAAATGGTATGGTTTTTTTTTTAGAAAAAATATATAGAAATATGTATTTACACTGGTAAATCTATGTTATATCGTTTATTGTCGAATGAAATGAAATAATGGACTTCGAAAAAGAAGTTATTTCGATGTTCTATTATTATTATTATTTCTATCGTTTTTGATAATACGGTCGAAGTTCGCATCCTTTCTCTGCGTCATTTAGTCATTATTCCGCCTTACTAAAGCGGGAACTGCTGTTATGTGCGGTACATATGCACTAAACTAAACAACATATTTATGTTGATCCGATAAGTGTGTTATAAATTAAATTACTAAATATTCAGTCTCATGCGTACAATGAACACGTGACTAATCGTGTGTCGACCTATTTTTCACTGATTCCGTTCGTAAACGCAAACGACTCGGTGTAATCGGAGGTATTCTTACGAGCCAATTTTTGGGTAATCGGCTTGTCTGTTTTGGTATTCTATTATAAGAGAACATACTGTTCAGAATTGTCACTAGAACGTCGAACATGCGTATACCAAATTGCACGAGGCTAATATGACATAAAATAATAATTTCGTATAAACTTTCAGAAATTTCATATGTTTTGCAAGTTGAATAAGAATAATAAGTTTTAAGAATGTACTTACGTTTTAAAAAGTTCGATAATATTTTAAAAATTCTTCATCGACAAATTAATCGCGTACTATAATTTTCTTTGTAATTTTCAAAGAATTTGTTTCATCTTACTATGAATCATTCACACGTGTTTTATATCTATAAGTAAATATAAGTAAATATATCTACAATGTAGAACAATGTCTTGAAACTATATACCAATTTTTTTACAGCGAAGATTTCTTCAGTTCTTGTTTCAAATATTCTTCAGTTGTTTGGTTCACAGTAAGAAAATTTACAGTAGGAATTCTAAGAAATATAAATACCTAAAGAAGAAAGTTTCTACTTGCATTCCACATCTTCAATTACGATCGTACAATACATAGGTACTTGAGTAGTATTTCGTTGTAGCTGTGAGTCCATAGAATTATTCTCAATGTTTAAAGTTACGCAATTTATATTTAGGTATAAACTTAGATTATTATTACGTTAAACATATATCACGTTAATATATTTAATTATATTTCAATTATGATCATGGCAAGTCTTCGATTTTGGAGCGACAAATTATAAACGACAATTTATATTGTACTTTACCATGCATCTTTTTTATTAGGACGACCATCGGTATATATACATATGTACACATATATTTATACATATTTCCATAATTAATTGGATTAAAATTACGTCTTGAGCATATATCGCAGTCTAGTGAATGTTGCTTTGTTTTAATTACATAGTAGTATGTGTTTATATACTCATGTAGTTCTTGACATCACGGTCTTCAGTGCAACTGTACTTGATCTGACGTCTGAAACGCGGATAGCAAATATCCCCTCTGACTAGATACATTAGAACAAAGAAACTGAGAATCGACTTTGGCTTTAACGTGATTTCATTTCGACTCGTATACGGATAAATAATGCTTATCTCTAAGTATTCTGATTTTAACATCTTCTGATATCACATTGAAGTTGTTAATTTGATCTTTTGATTATATGCTTGACTCGAGATAATGAGTAATATCACTTTAATCAATGAGTTGAACGGTAGTCAATTTTTCAGTGGTATTTCTTTCAAATAAAACGATACACGTGAACGAACTGCACAAATATGTAGTAAAAGATAGCAATATTACAGATGTTTTCAAGGAAATCTGAAATTATTATCAAGCATGAAATTCTTTTATCATGCGCATGTTCTTATCTTATAATTGTAAAATAAAAACTACTGTTTTGTAAAAAGGACCGGTCAGGTATTATATTCCTACATTTTCAATATTCATTTTATAAATATAATATACTATTCTATTGTGAACTTTATGTTGTTGAAATATATACAAGATATGTATTGCACTGAAATGAATGAATAGCTGTAATTATAAAGGTATAAAAATAGAGTTATATGTTATCGTATAAGACGGTGTAAGTGGATGCAATATAGGCATAGAAAGAGAACGCTGCACGGAGGTCTTTTCTGCCTTTGTCTGTCAATCAGGCATGATATTGATGCTGCTCGTTAATCTGTGTAACATTTGCATATTCATTGTACGAATGTATATGCATTATTAGGACAAGGACACAAAGGGCTTCTATGCAGCGTTCTCTTTCTATTCCTGTATGTACCGCTTTCTCAGCTCGGTCACGCATTTTATCTTTATATGCATCTCTATGGGTTGCAACAGTGACAGTGGTAAAGGACTTTTGTGGTAGAGGTCGCGATTAAACACTTACTCATAGGTAAGTAGAATGTTGCAGTTGTGATCTTTCAACGTTTGTCATGCAAAGTTCATATCCATCAAAAATATTTTACAACAAGTTATTTGAACTATTACGAAATGTTTTACAATTTCTGGCTACCGAAGGGATTTCCGAGCCAACGACGAAATATCTCGTTTGTTAATTGTGATCAAAATAACGCTAGAGAAAGACAGTTATTCTCGTAGGCAGTAGCTTATAGATACATACATGATTGCACGAGTGAACAAAGATAATAAAATAGAGGAAGAAAGAAAGTGAACTTGTGGACAGTAGAAGGAATGCGACGAAATCAGCCATTATTCGTTCAGGCTGCTGATTTATACAAAAATACATCTAAAATGTTTGAGCCGACAGAACAGGGAAAGGTAAGAAACACTTGCGAGTTCCTGCTGTCTCTATTCATAGTTTAATCGAAACACTCTGTCACTATCGTAAATGACGTAAACATTCAAGTCACATGCAATAGTTATGGTACGTCAACAAGAGTGAACAAAACTCTATGCAGAAGCGTAATTCCTTAAATATGATTCGTTTCCATACCTAGATCAATTATAGTTGGTTGTCATTGTATATTTTCATAAAGTTCGTATACTTTGTGTAACGATGACCACACTTGTGAGTGAGGTTATGTCCTTGCTATCATACGCAACATATCATACGAGCATAGTACGTTATGCTCGTTTTACCCTTGCATAGGTTTTATAGAATTATTTTCATTTAGTATTAAATAATTTGATATATTTTATATTTGTATGTATTGCATAATCAATTTTTAATTAGGATTTATGCATTCATACGGGAGTTGTACTACGAAGTGCAAACACAAGAGAAGATGAGGTTCATAGTCTAGGCACATTAAATATCGTTGAATATGTAAGTAGACTTGATTTAGACTATGATTTATTACTTTAAACAATATAGAATACTTTTCTGTAAAATTGCAGAGTTTTGGCAAATGTATAGAATGGAAACCCATAGAAGACTCTGTAGTATCAGAGAATCAAGATCAAGACCCAGAATGGTCTTTGGTAGATACTCATATCAGACGTACGCGTACTTCATCGGAAGGACCAGATTCGTTTGGTCGTACGAGGACTGTTAGAATTTTGTTCTCAGATTTAAACTCCTTTCGTGTAAATCATGGGGGGCAGCAGCTTATATTTATGCAAAAGGATGGTACTACCTATGTTGCCTTCTTCCAGCTATCTAATGCTGAAAGTTTTGTAAATTCTCTAAAAGGATTTATTAAATTTGTAAAGTCTCGTACAAACAGAAATTTGTACATTGTAGTGGATGAGGTCCAATCAGTACTAAGTAAATCATTTGCTGAATTGGACTTATTTCAAGAGAACACTTCAGATTATGTTTGGAAATTTGTAAAAAATTTACATAACCGTCCATATGAAACAACACTGGAAGCATTTAGTAAACTGGCAGATATCTGCTGTAAGTATACAAAGGAATTGTGGGATAGGAGAAATATTATTTCCGCGACTTCTACTATTTTTAAACAATTTTGTATAACTTTTAAATTACAGTATACAAAGACCCTGCTAAACGTCCAGTCGAAGAAGCAGTTGCGGATATATTAAATAATTCTTTTACAATTGATGTTGCTCCTCTACCAGTATCAGTAGGTTCTGGGGAGGAATATGAAATGATTGGCGAACATGAATTGGGTGTAGTATTACCCCCAAGACCAGCTTGTCCGAGAGGTATGGCGGAAATAGTGTTGTATCAAATTATATCGTCAAAAGTATATAAATATACGTGATTATATTAGGTACTCCACTGTCACAAGAGCAGTGGAACAAATATAAGGATCCGGAAGAAAGAATTTTAAATCCTCAAGAAGTGAAAGAAATTATTTTTCATGGGGTTTGTGTATATGTAGTTTAAATATATATATATATATATATTAATCGTTTTTCATAAATGGTTTTTATAAAAAAGAAGAAACATAAAGAAAGGAAGAAGTACAACATAGAATTTTATTTGGAACATCACTGATTATTTACACATGTGTATAAAAAACAAATTAAACAGATTATGAAATTTTATAGGGTATTGTACCATCATTACGTTTCGAAGTGTGGAAATTTTTATTAAATTATTATCCATGGAATTCTACGCATATTGAAAGGTTAGAACTTAAAAAAAAGAAGACTGATGAATACTTCATGATGAAATTACAATGGAAGTCGATGACGCCTGTACAAGAGAATAATTTCTCTGATTACCGAGATCGAAAGAGTTTGATAGGTAACGTCATAAAGTATTTAAATAGTAATTTACGAAAATATATAAGTTATAATATTTGAAAATATATAAATTTTAGAAAAGGATGTGAATAGAACAGATAGAACGCATCCGTACTACTCGGGTGATAACAATCCTCATTTAGCACAATTATATGATATTCTTATGACCTATGTAATGTACAATTTTGATTTGGGATACGTTCAAGGCATGAGCGATCTTCTGAGTCCTATTTTATGTTTAATGGAAAGTGAGGTTGATGCGTTTTGGTGCTTTGTTGGTTTTATGAACAAAGTGGTATGTTTATTATAATAAATTCTGAATTGCAAACATTCATAGAAAATTTTAATCAATCATGATTATTATACGCAAAACAGAGTACCAATTTTGAAATAGACCAAGCTGGGATGAAGGCCCAATTGTGCCAATTATATACTCTTCTGAGTACTACAGATCCACAATTAGCACATTACTTGAATAAGCACGATTCAGGAAATATGTTCTTTTGCTTTCGTTGGCTTTTGGTACTATTTAAAAGAGAATTCAACGCGGTTGATATAATGAGATTATGGGAAGTATTATGGACTGATTTACCATGTAAGAATTTCCATCTCCTTTTATGTGCAGCTATTTTGGATACAGAAAGAAATGTGCTTATGGAAAATCGTTATGGACTTACAGAAATATTGAAGGTAAACTGTAAATTATGCAATTGTGAGATATTTATTCCGTAATTGACACATAGTACACATTGCAGCACATAAATGATCTTTCACACCATATTGAATTGCCTTGGGCATTATCTAAAGCCGAGGGTATCTATTGTCAATTAATGTCAGTTGCGGACCAGTTGCCTGATAATGTTCGCGTAATAATTGGACTTGAACCTATGAATAAAACGTCACCAATAAGTGAAATAGAAAATGGTGAAGCTTCTGGTCATAATCTCGTAATTGATGGAGCTGATGAAGCTGATAGTAATTCAAGGAGAGATAGTACAGAAAGCGGCAATATTAATTTTGAAGATAATGAAGTTTCGTTCGAACGCGGATTAAATTTATCGTACATGTGAGAACAGGATCGTTCGTTCATCATTATCTGAAGAATGTTGTGCATCAATGTGTTGTTCATTACACAGTCAATTTTGTATCATTTATTACTTTTAAGGAACAACAATTGTAGTCACACTCTTCAAGATGAACGTATATGCATTGTTTGTTAAAATGATGCAGCGATGCCTTTTCGGCACCCAACGAACTTTATCTTGCGCAAATGATTTCGTATTTTCTTTATGAAACGAATCATTTCGACCGAAATGTGATACTACAATCCACATTTTGATCATTCGAGTTAGAATTCTGCACATGTCAAACATGACCTCGAAATTATAAAGTTATACTGAAAATAATTGTCAGTAGTGTTGAGTTTTGAGATATTTATAAAATTCACTGTGAGTACGTAAATATTCCTTATCTATTAAGTAGGAGGTAGTTTCGTACAACCACATATTCTGTATCTTACCGATGCTTTTGATGCATATGAATTTTGAACAGAGAACAGAAAGAATTTAGAATGTATTTTGACTTTAATCAGTGTTAATGCTTGTATCATCTTCATTTAAGTTTAAACGTCTTTCTTAAACCTGTATAAAGGCTTACAACTGTACTGTACATTTCTAATAAAAGTCACCTGTTTCATCTTCAATATTCATAATTTCTTTTATTCATAATTTTAGAAATATGAAATCAACTTTTGAAATCTAGAATGGATTGCAAATATGTTTACAATTCTTATAAGAATTATCACCCAGTTGAAAATATTAAATTTGAAAAAATTAAAAACGCATTATTACAATCAATTGAGATTGTATATCTATAAAGTAATATAATACTTGTCAATAATTTACTCATTGACGCTCATTATTGTAATATATATATACTAGCTTATATTAAATACTTGGAGAATGAAACATTTATATATTATTTGCCAATTATGATGCTCGTATTATAAAGTAATATAAAATAAATGGAAAATCTAATTTTGTGTTTACAAGGTTGATGTCTTGTCAGTCATAGCCATAATTTCCGTGGTTTTATATAAGTGCGATGATAATGATACTGTTACAAATATAATTTCTTTTTTCATTGAACAAAACGGTTATAAGATATGGAGTTTGTTGGTATAAAACGTGGGAGAAGACGAAAAAAAACGAGAAATTTGAAAAAGCAACGTAGTCAACAAATAAAGTTTGAGGTTAAGTTTGCGAAACGTCGTGGATTGATTTCGGATCGTAATATTTTCGTTGCTAAAGAAAAATTAATTGTCAATACGATGCAAGCTAATTCATTTTGGGAAAATTACACAGCTGCTCAAGAATGGCAAAAAAGGTTGGTTAATCTATTTATATCAGCTATACAAGTTTACAAAGTTTATCAAAATTTTATCGAATTTATTCAAGAATAAAAACACTTGATATATGATATTAATTTTAGGCATAGCGTAACTTGGTGGAGAACACGATGTATTGCGCTGGAATATGAGAACCAAATATTAAAAGATAAATTAAAATCTTTGGTATGCCAAAGCAGTCAACAGTATACATCACACAAACGGAAAAAGAGTGGATTTAAGTATCAGAATGGAGAAGGAAAATGTGAAGAAACCAGATTTAACGAAGAAGCAGAAAATTTGGAATTTCATATAGATGAAGAAATGCTGAGTTTTTTAGAGCAAAGTATGAGACATAAATTTGAATTGAAAAAATTAAGAGAATCTGAAACATGTACTAAAAAAAGAAAAGAAGAGGAAGAGACTATCCAAGGAGGAGCCACATGGATGCATGCAAGAAATAGTAACGCAAAATTATTATATGGTGAAGCTAGCCCTACGATATTAGCAATGGAAACTGCTCTTCAAACTACGGTTGATAGACACAGAGACAAAGCAAAACCTCAGTATTGGCCAATTATTTCTTTAAAACCATAAACACTAGGATCACCTACATATGTTAAAAGATATATTTTGTAAAGAATTAAATACAATGAAAATTTTTCTATTATTCCTGTTTTCTAATGTACCAGTTATCCAAGGATGTATTTTCCTTTGTACACCATATCAACGGGAGATGACGCTGTCTACCCTTTCTTGGTCAAAGCGTGTATGACAGTCTGGCCTATCTACTTATCAGCTTACTTAACTCTTTTACGCGTTCCGACACGCGTATTCGATCATCGGATCAGGTGATGTTTTTTGTATTTAAAAATATTAGTTGTGTTTTATTTTAATGTTTTATTTTCTTAAAGCAGTAAAAATTATTTGAAAATCCGAAGCAAGGAAAGTTGTTTGGTTTCGTAGAAAATTTATGTCGGTTACGAATAACGTTAAAACCTATCAACTCTTAGCTATATATAATATAATATATATAATATAATAATATATACCTATATACTCGACAAATGTATATACGTACGTTAAAATATCATTCGCATCGAAACGTTTCCATATATATAGTAACTACATAGGAAGGAAATCAGATTATGTTAGAAGATGTCACATATCTAAAAGACTGAAATTAGATTTAAATTTAAAAAATGGTTTAACAATCACTGTATAATAAATGAAAAAGACCAATTTTGCTTTTATAGGGTAATTACTAAGATTCATTCTATAGCACATGATAAATGGATTTTTTAGGTTTTGCGAATTTCTTTTGATAAGAAGTGGCAACGTTACAGATATATTCAAAGAAACGGATGAGAACCGTTCATGCCTCGTTTGTGTATCAAAGATAGATTAGAAAAAAACATACAAAAAAGTTTAGTCAGTCTGTCAATATGTTATCTTACGGTCGATTCGCTGACACGGTCCATGGATTTCTGGAACCAGTTCGAAAGGTTCCAACATCGATATTTCGGTCCAGAGAAAGCCCCTAATTATCGAGATAACGCGTGTTGCGGTGTCGATACAGGTTACGTGTCGCATATCTATTTTTTCTGTACTCCCACGGTTTTTTTGAACGATTTGTTACCTTTTTCAAAGTTGGAGATATTTGGAACTCAACAGTTAAAACTCATTTTAAATAAATATATCGAGTCATTTACTATCTTGTTCCACATGCCGTGCGCGAAATGGATCAAGGGAACGCTTTTTCAATTTTTATCCGATCAATTTTTTCAGATTCAATTTATCCGATAGACCAGTACAAATGTTTTTCTCAATTTGTATCAAACCGGTCGTTCCTATGCAAAATAAACTCCTATGCACAATACACACAAAAGATTTCATATCCTTCAATAACTTTCATTTAGATCTTTATCGATGAACTTTCACTGTGTAATCGCATGTTCCTTTTTATCGCCTTAGTCTTAATTTTCATACGATGCTTTTCTCTATCTGCTATATTTATTTCATATACATTTCAATGCGATATACATTTCAATACCAGTATATTTATAATTTATATTTCCATGTACACGCGCTAATTACCAACGGACCAAGTTTTCTGCCGTAGGTTCGGAATAAGGTGAACCACAGGATGAAAGAACAAGCGTTCAGCGTATTTAACGTATCTATTTCGAATTTTTGCTAGTTTTTTCTTTTCTTTTTGATACAATTTCGTACATTGGCCTTTGATCGCACTCCAGATTCGTTCTGTCGAGCATTTGCGAGCTCTTTGGAACGTTTTAAAGTTTACCTTTCGTGTAACGCGTCAAGATAGCGGAAGAGGAGGGAAGAAAGAAATGTAGAAGGGGTTTACTTTTTATCAGGTTCGTGTCATTAGTAGCCACAACGAGTACTATAAGTTGGTATTAAGGACTCAGAAGTCCAAGAGACGTTTGAAAGACGGTTGACGACGATGACGAAGACGTGGTTATGGATGAGTATGACGACGAGAGCGAGGACGAGGACGAGGACGAGGACGAGAACGAGGACGAGGACGAGGACGAGGACGAGGACGAGGACGAGGACGAGGACGAAGATACCGAAGTACCTACCACCGTTCGCCTTATTAGGCCTCATCCTCTTTCCCTTCGTTCTTTCTACCCCTCTCGGTTCCCTTCCTCTTGCTTTTAAAATCATGGCTGCACGTAACCGTCTACTGATTATATGGATTCGGCGATGATTTCTGATGATGCCCCCGACCCCCGAAATGGTAAAATAATACAGTGTCGTCTCCTAGCCTGGACCCTTTCGGGTCTCGTGGGCCGGTTCGTTAGCGGGGCCTTGGCGCGAGGCACCCTGTCATTATGCGGCTGGTCTCCATCACCCCCACCAGTTCCCAATTTTCAGTGCCCCTCTACTACGCCTCGACGAAATCTCTTACCTTGGTTTCTTCCCTTTGCTTCGCCTTCCCAGTCATCCTTTTTTTCCACCCTATTATTCTACATTAGTATAGCTTGCTGCAGTTAAGTGCAGTAAGAAAGTTGGAACGAAGGTGCCCACGGTACAAATGGTCGTCATCACCTTACACATAGAAATTAAGAAACGCGGAACGAGGAATCGAACGAGGAGAGACTAGAAAACGGAGATGTACTGTCACAAAATTGTCAATCTAGTTCTCTAGCATTTGCATTTTGAAATCACATTTTTTACGAAATCCGAGCGCGAAACTCTAGAACCATTCACGACTACTGGCGGACATTCGAAACTGGTAACTCGATCGCGCTCAGTCCGCCTGGATGGACCATCGTTGCACCTTACCTCGCGAGAAACATAGTTACTTCTTCTTTGTCTACTTTGTCTTCTTTTTCTCTTGCTTTCCCATCTTCTTTTTACGTATTTTCGTTTTTCTCCTACGTTAGTCGATCTTTTCGGTCAACGAGAATGATACCTTTCTTCATCACGCCGTCACGAGGAAAGGGGTTGTGCGTTCGTTCGTGTTCGAAGCGACGAAGGAAAAGGTAGTAGACGGATAAGGTATATCGAAAGCTAACAACTATCGAAATCATCGGCTTCTTTCAGTAAAATTCGTCGACTTTCATGTTCCAAAGACTCGTCCTTGGAAGCAAGTTAGGGTGTAGGTGGCGCTCGTGACCGGCAATCATTTCGCTTAATGACGAGAGCTTTGTCGGTCCTTTCCTCTCTTCGGCCTCGGATTATCGCGGTGTGCTTCTTTCTCGCATCCGCAGATCTCTTTGGTTCTTTCCACTTCTTCTCTATCTCCTTCTTCTTTCTCCCTTTATTTCCGAACTCTGTAATTTTCCCTTAACGGCCATGCCACTGTGCCACCATGCCGCGCCGAAATTGGCGTACAGCGGAAAGATTTCGTAGAAATCCCTGACGTTCTTTAATGGGAAGGCGTCTGAACGGTGACAATAGCACTTCTGTTGTACAGTTTCTTTTCCTTCTTTTTCTCTTCCAGGACGAAGAAGAAAAAATATCGATCCAACTGAAGAGAGATAGAAGAAGAAGAAGAAGAAGAAGAAGAAAGGAAGAATCGCGAAGTCAAGGAGAATTAGGAGGACAATCATGGAGAAAATGAAAGAACGCAGAAAAAATGTTAACAATAAAGAAAACGGAGAGAGTAAGAAGAAAACGACGAAAAAAAAAGAAAGAAAGAGAAGCGAAAGAAAACAAAAAGGAGGAATAGTATGTCGTCGATATCGATGGTTTCGGGTAAACTCGAATCAACGCAAAATACATATGTCGAAGAATATATGTGTTTACGAATATGCGTATATGGTTTGGAGAAGAAAATCGATCGAACGAGAGATTCGGTTTAACGTCCCATGTAAGAATCAAAATTTGGCAACGGGATAGCAAAGCGCGTAATCATCGTTCGCATTAAACGCGTTACGCGTTTGTGGTTGGATCTGTATCCTGCATCCAGCACCTGCGAGAGATCGGGCCGTGTGGCCGATGGCTGTGCAAACAATACGGACGATGATGCACCATCTCGCGCGCATTGTCCGTAGCGAGTAGTAGTAGGCGGCGGATTTATCTGCCTACTCGTCGTAGAGTCAGGTAGAGGAGCCAAGCAAGGGTCCTCGACCCTCGAGACGCGTCGCGCGAGCCGACGGAACCGATGGATCTTCCTTTCATTTCAGCTTGATTTCGCACGGGAACGTTGACATTTCCGTTGGTCGAGTAGAATCTCGAACTCGAGTCGCACTCTCGCATCATCTAATTTCCTTCTAAACAGGGAGACAATAAGTAACCAAGATTCCGACGAATTCGATGCGCAATGTGCGCAGACTGCTGCTCTTCACGATCGTATCGTATTTACCAGCAGAGACGAGCGCAACGCGCATGAAATATCGGAGCTGCAAGTAGCTGCGCGCTAATCTGAATTCTTGGCGCATATGAAATTCCAACGCGTGCCCATATGAAGAGTTTGTTAATTTGCCCGTTCTTTTTTTAGGAAGAGGAGGCAGGTGAAAGTCGAGTTTTTAGATTGTTAGTCGCACCAGTCGTGTCAGGAGTCGTCGATGATGTATGGAATTATTAACGTGAGCATTTATCGCTGGTACTTTACCCGTGTGACAGGAGTAAACAGTCGGTGATCGTTACAACGAAACGTTACAAAATGTTTATATTAAAAAAATTAAAATCGCGCGATTATTCCAAAAAGCAGACTTTCAGATGTTACGCGGCGACGTTGCGAGCTATCTCATGCATCATGCAATCAGCATCGATATCTTGCCCTTCTAGGGGATGCGTTAACAGATTGTCGAAATTAACGCTTCCTGTTAAGATGCAAATGTTGCGTTCTTAACGCGGGCTATACCATGCAATCGGTATGACGTAATCGTGTTTATCAGACACGATGATTTTTACAACCAGTATACGAATTCGGGATTCGAGGAACGAAAGCGTGCACGCTTTGCTCGTTAGAGAGCGTCGCATAGATAGCAAGTACGTACATTCTTCGATCAAAGGAAGCGTTAGTTTGTCTGTCAAATTTCAACGATTCCAGTACAAAAAACGACTTGTACTCAGCATGAAAACTATCCAGAATCTCTCGCGTCACGGCACGAAATTCCAGGACCTTCGGCACAGACGTAGAAGAGGCTCGTAGGGCTGAGCGCGGAATGAGCGCGAATGGTAAGTCGGTTCTTCGCATACCGGGCGTTCAGGTATAGCTTGGAAGGTGGTGTGCGAGCTAAACGAAGAGGGAAACAAGAAATCTGTGAGGCGAGAGAAAGAGGAGGAAGTACCGGCGGAGGAGAACAGACCCGAGATGTAGAAAGAGTAAGAAAGGAGGAACGGGGGGGGGGGAAGAGAGAGAAAGAGGGAAAGGCCCGAGCAAGCGGGTATGCGAGCTAACAGGCAGGCAAACAGGCAAGCAGGCAGAAAGGTAGGCAGGAAGGCAGGCAGGAAGGCAGGCAGGAAGACAGGCAGGAAGGCAGGCAGGAAGGCAGGCAGGAAGGCAGGCAGGAAGGCAGGAAGGAAGGCAGGAAGGCAGGAAGGCAGGAAGGCAGGAAGATAAGAAGGCAGGAAGATAGGCAGGCAGGCAGGCAGGTAGGCAGGCAGGCTGACAGGCAGGCAGCCAGGAGGCAGGCAGGCAAGCAAGCAAGCAAGCAAGCAAGCAAGCTAGCAAGCAAGCAAGCAAGCAAGAAAGCAAGAAAGCAAGCAAGCAAGCAAGAAAGCAAGCAAGCGAGCGAGCAGAGTTTGGTATAGTCTAGCTGCTCGATGCCGCGAAGCGAGCTGAATGCCGAGGCCCCGGCATATCGGAGCCCGCCGTACTACTGCTCCCCTCTCCAAGATGGCCGCCGTTTGGGTCCAGTCGAGTCCCCCTGACCGAGCCAGCCGAGTCCAGCAATTCAGGGGAAGGGTAGGCCTTGCAGGTGCCGCCATGTCAGTGCATGCCTAACCTCGAAGCCGCGCGGAACGGACGCTGGGCCCAAGAACGCAACACCTCGTGCTCCGTTTGCTTCTCGTCGCTGCGCTTTCCGTTTGAATATAAACGACACTCGAGACCACCTAAATTCGTCGCGAGTCCAGTGCATCACGTTATATCGATCGCGTGTACGTGTGATTTCGGAGCGATTCGGATCGATTCGGATCGCGAACATATAAACAGGGAACCGAGAGAGGGGTGTATCGAAGCGAAAGGAGACTACCACGAGAGTGGTTCGGAGTAAACGTCCTACGATACGCGACGGGAAGGTCGTATCGAACGTGTGTATTCGCAAGCTCGTCGTTTCAGCGCATCTTATAATCCTTTTTTCTTGTCGCGCGTGACGTCGCGCTTATGGTTCGTGATTCGTGATTCGTGATTCGCCGTCCTCGTATAGGTTATAGTGTGTCGGGCGTGTGACAGTTTTTGCGGAAGGACCGCGACTGGTGCTGTTTTGCCACAAATACACAGCAGCGGTGGAAGTAAGAAGTAGCAAGTTGGCGACGAAGAAGGAGGAGACTCGGCTCGTTCGTTGGACCGACTCGTCCTACATGGTCGTTAACGCGCGTGCGCAACGACGTTCGACGATTTCTCAAATTCGAAAGACAGAAGTGGAGGAAGACGACGACGAGGAAATCGGCGTATGGAATACGTGTCGAGGAAGATGAGAAAACAAGGAGGAACAAGGAGATTACTGCTGGCCTAAAGATCGATCCACATAGAAAATCGTGATCGCGAAGGGTCAATTTTCGGTGGAAATTCGACAGAAGCTCAACGTAGAGAGAGAGAGAGAGAGAGAGATAGAGAGGGAGAGAGAGAGAGAGAGGGGGTGTGAGAGAGACATGAAGGGCGTTCCAGACGCGAAACGATCGCGCCGGGTTCGCGACCGGTCGTGTTGATCGTCGAGTTATCGGACGTGGATCTAACGCGAGGAATGTACGATATCTCGAGGCGAAGATATTCCAGCAAAGGTGAGGACAGCGCGGATACCACAGCGCGGATGCTACAGAGAGAGGTAGAGAAAGGAAGAGAAGCGATAGGAAGAAGGAAAGAGGACGAAGAATAAAGGTGGAACGGGGTCGGATAAACTCGTATCTACCGAAGGAATTTCCACGAGGAGATATCGCGCGAGTCGTTGCAAGCGGCATGTTTATAATCTAGCGCAGTCACCTTCGAAACGTTTGACTTCGTTGGCAACGATCGGGCAGGTTGTATCGGTTCTGTGGGATATAGGCGCGAACGCACAGTCGAACGTAATTCCTAGGAGTGCAAGTGTTTACGAGGGAAACGACCAGGATAAACGTGATTGTGGTTGGTGGTGGTGCTGCTAGTGGGTGATTAATGTGTCAGTTGATCGCGTTCTCGCGTTTTCTTCCGCCGGTTTTTTAACATCCGACCGTACGAGACGCGTGCGCGGACTGTCGACAAGAAACAGAGAAAGAGAAAGATTTTCTGGCCGTATGAAGAACATTCGGAGGTATCGATCGGTGCCGCGTCCTCTCACGATCCATCATTTAGGAATGGAAAGATCGAGATAATAGCCAAGGACGGCGGAGGCGAAGGTGGAGGCGGCGGTGGTGGCGGTTGTGGAGGCCCCAGGATGCGGCACCTGCTACTACTGTTCCTCGTCCTGGGAGCGACCGTTCTCGCCCCGGGCACACGGTCCGAACTCGTAAGATACTTGGAGGTTTCGGAGAACGCTCGACCAGGTACCAGGGTGGGTTTCATCGATGCCGACAGTCCACCGTACTTGATCGTGTCGGTTTCCGGGTCCGCGGTCGATTCGGACTTGATAGTGGATCACGCGACGGGCGAGATAAGGACAAAGGTGCCGTTGGATCGCGAGACCAGACCGTCCTACAGCTTGGTCGCTCTGCCGCAAAACATTCAAGTGGTGGTTAAGGTGCTGGACGAGAACGACAATGCACCGACCTTTCCCGTCGATCACGTGGACGTCGAGTTTCCGGAGAATTCGCCCCGCGACGCGAAACGCGCCCTGCCTCCTGCCAAGGATCCCGATCTCGGCCAATACTCGACGCAACGCTACGAGATCGTCTCCGGAAATCACGCAGATGCGTTTAGGCTGTCCCAGCATCGAGGTCGCGACGGTGTTCTCTACTTGGATCTGCAAAACTCCGGGTCGTTGGATCGCGAGGCTCGCTCTCGGTATCATCTGGTGATAGAGGCGTTGGACGGTGGCGCTCCGCCGCTTCGCTCGAGGCTACGCGTGAACGTGACGGTACAGGACGTCAATGACAATCCGCCGATTTTCAATCAGACGAGGTACGTCGCCAGCATTGCAGAGAATGCGACCGTCGGAACGCCGGTGCTCGCGGTGAACGCGACAGACAGCGACGCTGGTGACAACGGACGCATAGAGTATTCGATTAATCGGCGACAATCGGATCGCGAGGAGATGTTTCGTATCGACCCGGAGACCGGTATGGTTTACGTGAACAAGGCGTTAGATTTCGAATCGAAGGAGCGACACGAGCTGGTGATCGTTGCGCGCGATCGCGGCGCTCAGCCTCTCGAGGCGAGCGCGTTTCTCTCGGTTCGCGTAACCGACGTCAACGACAATCAACCTGCTATTACCGTGATCTTCCTGTCGGATGATGCGACACCGAAAATCAGCGAGAGCGCCCAGCCGGGTGAATTCGTCGCTAGGATATCGGTCAGCGATCCGGACTCGAGGACCGAATACTCGAACGCTACCGTCACGTTGACCGGCGGCGAGGGACACTTTGGCCTGGCTACCAGAGACAACATTATATACCTGGTAGTGGTCGAGAGGCCGCTCGACCGCGAGGAAAAGCCCGTTTACGATCTCTCCGTGGAAGCGACCGATGCCGGAACACCTCCGTTGCGAGCCGTTCGAACTTTTCGTCTTCTCGTCACGGACGTGAACGACAACGCTCCGAAATTCGGCCGGGAAAGGTACGAGGCCCATCTGTTGGAGGCCTCGGAACCGGGTACTCCGGTTTTGAAGGTAACGGCCACGGATCTCGACGAAGGTGCCAATTCCGCCATCAAGTATTCTCTTTTCAATTCCACGTGGTTCGTTATCGACGAAACGTCCGGTTTGATATCAACGCGGACTCACGTTGACTGCGAAGCCGACCCTGCGCCGATTTTAGTAGTGATCGCCACCGACTCGGGTCGTCCGCCGTTAAGTAGCAGTGCGACAGTGCGCGTT
Organism: Bombus affinis; assembly: GCF_024516045.1. NCBI lineage: Eukaryota > Metazoa > Arthropoda > Insecta > Hymenoptera > Apidae > Bombus > Bombus affinis. The sequence continues at coordinate 18,177,120 of NC_066346.1, read as the reverse complement.
ACCGTCCATGACCTCAACGACAACGAGCCCATCTTCGAGAAGCCGCTGTATAACGCGACCGTATCGGAGGATATGCCCGTTGGCTCCTGCTTTCTCAAGGTAAGAGAACCCTCTTTGTTCCTTCGTTTGCACGAATCGCATCGCGTTACGTAACCTTCGGCGATATCGTAAGTACCGCCGTATATTTACTTACGTAGTATGCACAGTTGATCGTTCGCCAGGATAATCGATCTGTCATCGCGTCGACACCGATCGACGACGAATTCCCGCGCGAAACATACCACGCGAATTGATAGCGTCGAATGGCGCAGCGTGTCTCCGATCGGTGAAAGCCACGCGATTTCCAATAGGTTCGTGCGTTGTTTAATCGTTGCACAAGTCGGACCGAACGTTTTGCGTAAAGTTGCTTCTCGGCGCGATGCTGCCACTATGTTGCAAAAGGTTTGTGGTAAATGCGCGAACCGACCGAAAGGGCAGCGCGCGGTACTGGTCGCGCCGCGAGCCACGTATTCACTTTACACTGGGAAACTCGTAATTGGAATCGCGCCGCGCATGAAAGGTTTTCTTCGTCGCCCTCTAGCAATTAACAGGGAACCGTGTATATCGGATAGAAAATATTCTCGACGACACACGATCGATCGATGTTCTTCGTTCGACGCTGGACACTTGCGTGGGCGCTATCGCGATCGACGGTTCGCGGTTCCAAACTGTATGACGATGCCACGGTACCGAAATAAACCGACGTGCACGTTTATTGGTACGCGATGCGCGTCCTATTGTGCGTTTGCCACTGTGAGCCACGCAAAGAATATGCGTACCAGCACGACGAGGAAACGCGAGAAGATGAACGAGAAAAGGCTAGCGTATTGTACGAATATCGAGAGGAAGCTCGAAAAGTACGCGTTGCTCGACGATCCTAGTAGCGGCTAGTAGCGGCTAGTAGTGGCTGCTGGCAACGGCGAACGCTCGAAGAACACACGTGCCAGGGACGCGTTCCACTTGCGCAGGGAAACCTGTTGCGAGAGTTTTCTTTGTGGCAGCGGCGAGATGCTCTTCCCCGAAGCGGTGTTAGGCCAAGAACAAGTTGCTCTCGACACCGAGGTTGCTTTACGAGCAGAGCGTCTTCGCGATCGGTATACCTGCACCGTGTGCAATTACCGATCTTCGAAGCTGGCGTAACACGCGTGCGCGCTCCAAACAACCGAGAAATGATCCCGTTCTAGACTCTCGATGCAGGTAAACTAGCTCGGGCTATCGGGCATTCGCGAGGTGCGAGCTCGTCGTACATTTCAGAAATTTAAGACGATTCGCCGACGTGCCGTGGCCACGAAACGGATTACGCGCTTGGTCGCTCACGAGAGGTCGAGGGCGGGCACGGACGCGAGCGCACGCCTTATCCGTTGACCCTTTTTAAGAACGATCGTCTTACATTTGGCGTAATCGTTGAAAGTAATACTATATCTATATTTTCGTTCGCTTAAGATAATGAAATTGTTACGCGCTTCTGCGGTTTGTCTAACCAAGGATCGGCTGCAGGTAACCAAGCCATCCTTTCCGCTCGATCAAAGTCGTTGAGCATTCGTATCTCCTACGTTCTACTGCAAATTTTACGCGTCAAACACCGAACGCGACGACTCTTTACGCGATAAACGCGGACGATCGCGTTTGCAACGCTTCGAGATTCGCGAGACCGCGGCGAGATAATCGTTACCGGTGCCGCTGTTGGTGCTGCGAACGAAGCGTCTGTCATTTATAACGTTCATGATCCGTGTTGGTCGTGTGGATACGAGAAACACGAACGACAGAGAAACGGAGGAATGGGAGCGATAAAGAGGGGCAGGGAGCTACGGCAGTGCGGCGACAAGGGAAGAGAAAGGGAATAAAAAGAGGAGAAAAATCCTTCCCTCGATCTCCTCCCTCTCACAAGCAACTGTCCATCTGACTGAGCGAAACTAGTGTCTTCTTTTTTCTTCGATCGGATTGTCATCCGCATTCAAGAGAGAAGCGGTGAATGTTCATGCCGGTGCGCACCAAATGCCGAATGCCGATGGAAATTGAGAGGAATAAACCACTACGTTTTTCAATTGGGTGGTAGACCGCGTGTACGCTACTGTACAGTGTACACGGACGTATTCGGTAGGCGGTCGGATACACGTGCACGCACCGCGACCCAATCTTAACGTCTGCTCCAAACTTTCGTACGATATATATTTTATCGGTGTTTCGTTGCCTAGTTCAATGATGATTTATAATTGTTGCCCGCTCAACTGTAATTATTATAATTATAGATTTTTCGTCGGCCTCTCCCACCCGTCTTTCGAACCCGAACCGGCCGCTTCTTTTCGCTCCATCCCCTTTCGTACCAGCTCCACCCCTTTGGTTCTTCGCCTTCTTTTCTCTCGTTTGTTCCTTCTCGTAACCTCGCATGTTTCACCTTTCCTCTCTATTCCCATGTTTGTCTTGTTTCTCTACTCACTTCGAACAGCGAGGAGAGACCAGACATACATATATACATACATACATACATACATACATACATACATACATACATACATATATATATACGAGTATGTACGTTCTCCCTATGTAGCTCGAAAACGGGTTTCGAAAGAACCCCACCGATGCCGCGAATCGAATCCATTCGCGTTTCCCACACGCAATTCACCCCTTTCCGTTCGTCTTTCCCAACGGAGAGGGGGACGATTCTCCTCTCTCCGCTTAAATTGTCTCGATACTATTAGCGTCCCGCTAAGATTCCGAACTGTTGGATTCCATCGTATCGGTTCGGCGAGCTTGGCCCTTTCTTCTCCGCTTGCGTTTGCACGCGCGTAAATAGGCGCTACGCTCGTATGAGAGTCCGTGCGCGTTCGTGCGCGAAACTATTCGCATCCATCGGCCGAGTATCCATCTTTCTATACTACGTGGCAGGTCACGGGTCCGATTCATCTTGCTGCAAGCCTTCCATTATCCGTCCTAACTGGCAACCGAGGATCATTAAACCGCGGATCCTTTTGTCCGACTTTGCGTCCAGCCTTTTTTTTCAAGGACGGACGAGAAGGGAAATACTGGCCAGCAGGATTAAACCGTTGTACCGCGTTTCAACATTTTTCGTGGGCGAGAGAGAGCCACGCGACTTGGAGGATCGATGGGTGAACGGAAACGGTACGACTGGTGTGTAAAGGGGAAGTTAGGATAGGGCGAAGATGGCCAAGTTGCATCGGCGGATGGATCGCGTTTCTAGAGGTAAAAGATGCGCGCACGACGACGGTGCATCGGTCGGCCGGTATACATCGTGTATCGCGGTACAAAGTGATGACCGTAATGACTCTAACCACCGTCTGACATCTGGCATTAGGCACTCGAGCTTTCGAGTGGCAACGCCCGCAGCAATTGTTGCCGTTTACGACTGCCGTGCACGCTCTTCTCTGTCTCCTTCTCTTCTTTTCATTTCTCTTCTCTTCTCTTTTCTTCGCCTCAGAATGTTTCGCGTTTGCGTCCGCGCCCGCGCACTCCATCGTCCGCGTCCGCCGGCTCTTCTCGCTCTTTCCTCGTCTCTCTGTCCGACGTCGTCGTCTTTCTTCTTGTTTCTCTGGCCGCGCTCTGCTCGCTCGTCCGCTCTCGATCCTACGCGCTATAGACCGCATTCCCGAGTGCAACGACGAGGCAGAGATATATGTATATGCATTCGCGTGCACCGGTCGGTGCAGCCACCGCACGCGGCTGCTCTCGCTCTCGCATCGCGCTACATTGCGATCGCGGTTCTATACTCCGAGCGCTTCTACTTCGCCGCGCTATGAACAACGACACGGTTCCTCCCTTTTGCTCCTTTTATTCCTCGTCGTTTAGGATTCTATCCAATCATAAGCATGCTTCTTCCTTTTTTTCGCTCTTTTAATTGCCGTTTCACTGGGCGAAGCGACGCCGCGCCGCGCCGTCGACGCCATGCACGTGAACGTTTCCTCTTGCTCTGTACTATACAAATCTGGTGTCACGCGTACTCGCGACTAGCAAATACACTGGATATCTTTCCGCCGCCGTTCGTCCCTCGTCACGCATTTTGTTCGCTTTCAATTTTTGTTCCAAATTTTTGTCCCTCGCGGCTCGCGAAATTGCGTAACTGACGCTTAATCGTGTCCACCAAGGTTTTCTCTGCGTGCCGTTCTTCGACTCCGTTTCTAGAATAATAGAGATCGGAGCCGTCGAGAAAATGCATTACCTCTCGCCGAATGAAAACACGATGGTTACCTTCGCGGATCGCGTAGCTTCAGGACGTTAGAAAGTCGTCGGCGTGGTAACGAGCGAGAATCTGTGCGGAGGACGAGATCGGGAATCGATCGGGAAGAAGAACGGGAATCGTGGGTTAATCGTGTGACAACGGGAAACGAGATCGCTAGGACATCGTACGAGGAATCGTAGTTATTTTCTCGTAGCTGCGAATGGAACGAGCTCGGAGAAACGAGCATGTTGGTTATCAAGTTTCTCGTATGTTCCTGGATTACTCAACGTTCTCTTCCTCTGTTAGTGGGTGGTGAGCTACGAGACGATCGCGCGCGACCGTTTGTCCTCGCAGTTTCCATCGAGCAAACAGATTCTCGCAGGAGCTGCCTTACGGTGTTTTGTAGCTTAACAAGAACGGCTACGAAGTGCAAGTCGCATACCGATGAATACGATGACGAATCCCCCATCGCGAGTCTGCATCGGCTTCTTCGTATGTGTGTATGCGTGTATGCGTGTATGTACTATGCACGTGCCCTTTGATACTCTAGTTGCTCGTGTGCTTTTTTCGATCGTAGGACATCGTACGTGGCTCAGAGGTAAAATCGTCGCCTTGTTCGTTTTCGGATTCCTCAAATGCGATCCTGTCAGCGTGGTTTACTTACGCGATTTATCGGATGCGACACCACTGTTTTTACCCTCGACGCATCTCCCTTATCTCTCTTTCGGTGGATATCGCGCATCGTGTAAGCGTCTCGCAACTTTTCATCGATTCGAGGATTTTCGCCAAACTGATCTGTTACTTGCGTTTTCACGCGTTTCTCAAAGTCTCTATAGGACGACGCGATAATACAGCGCGATACCTGTTGTAACGTTCAACCGGCTAAGAACGATTCAATAAGACGCTATCGCGTGGCGTTTTACAGTCGCGAGAAATGTTGCTTTCTCTGACGATGACTGGTTTTTCCCTCGGAACTATCGTGCTCGATGGAGGTGGTACGCGTTGGTTCGTGGCGCATAACTGCACACGCAGCTTTTGATTGTCGATTCAGAGAGCGATATCGGCGACGACGATTCTGTACCTTGGATTTCGTGCTGCATGCCAAAGCGTGTACGGCGAACATACAACTTTGCCGAGCGTAGAAGGAACGGCTGATTGAACTTTACTCGGGGATCGTTATCGTAATTTTTTTCTTTTAAAACTCCTCTGAATGTCTTCACGCGGAACCGCGAACGTTGCATTGCGAAATTTTTCCTTTTTTCCCACGTGTAATTGCGATTTGCCGACCGGTCGAATTTTCGTGATCCCCGCGTTCGAACGAGAAATCCGATCGATCGGTCGGCCTCGATCGGAAAGCCGCAGGCTGTCGGTCACGTTTCTTCCACGATTAACGAAACGATGGAGAAACGAGCACGAGACGAAAGGGAAGTCGAGTATAAGTGCGTATATACTTGTAGGTATATGCATCAAGGCGTCCGGAGAGAAAGCGAACGCTCGGTAGGCAGATCGGTGCCAGCTATAAGCCAGGTAACCAAACGTGAAAAAGGAGTAGGAGGGGAGGGGGACGAGCGTGCGAGCCGCACTTTCCAATGCACTTGGTGCGACCGTTGCACCGGGAAAGTGCACACGCGCTCGACTCGCTGTTCAGAGATGGAGACGGAGAGACAACTCGTTCACGCGACTGCCAGCAACATTGGAAAAGTGTGCGTATGCATGCTATACACGTTTCTTTCACGGGGCGACAGTTTTCTCCGTGTGATAGAATCGTGCTAGCTTGTGTGCTATTCGATCGATGTTAACCTATAAAGTTAGCGAATTATACGTGGAATGTCACGACAGGAGTAAAAACGATGTCTAATTGATCTTGGTTTAAATTTACCATTGATGGGTGATAGAACGCGTAATTTTACTCCCAAGTACCAGATATCTTCTTCGTTGGATCGGCGTCTCGCGTTTAAAGTCGAATGCATTGCAAAGAAAAAGGTAGAAAAGCTGTCGCGGTTAAAAGGTACTAGGTTTCGTGGACAGAGTCGCAGGGTACGAAGGATTAACGAGTCGAGACTCTAGATAAGCGGTCGCTTGGTAATTCTTCCGTGTTTGAAAAGGCTTGAGAAAATTCGTAGGAAAGCGAGAGCGTAGATTGGCGGCGGAGGAGGCAGTCGGTGAGATAGGTCGAGCGACGACCTCGATTGACCCGCCGATCCGTCACGGTTCTCCTGCTGAACGGCAGAGTGGCTCGCACAATTAGCCGGGTAAGGTGCAACATCGGAGGATCGTGCGTCACGTGGAAGGTAATGTCGGGCTAATGCAGCAGCAACTACGCGTTCGATAGGTGGTTGGTGGTTGGTTGGTTCTTTGGTCGATTCGTTGGTACGCTGGTTCGTTTGTTCGTTCGATGGTTCGCTTCTTGGAGCGTGTAGCTGCGCGAAATAATACGCACGAGACACGCGTGTTTCGCTAATGGATTCTCCTGGCCTGAGGCCGATTCGTTTTCGTCGCGTCATCCCTACGCGGAATTTGATTAATTACGACCGCACGACCGGCCCGGTAATTACTTTCCGATAGGATCCGCGCCTCTCTTCTCACTCTGCACCAATCATCTCTCTTGCCGCCTTCCTTGCCTCCTTCTTCTCCGACTTTTTTAATCATCGCTTCCCTTCCACGGAAATTCGTCGTTACGCCGTTCCATCGATACGATCTTCGATAACTCACCTTATCGATTCTTTCGAACGACGTCCGGATACAGAGCCGAAGCGAAAAAGGTTCACGTACGCGACGGACACGCCAAAACCCTGGGAAATTCTCTGGATGTAACCCAAGTATCCACTTATCTGGTAGATATTTCATACGAGCGACGCGACGATCGATTTTTGGCCATATCACGATCGAACTTCGACGTCATTCGTTCTTGTAGTCGCGTCATTTTATCCAAAACGGACAAACGTTTCCGCGTGCTAGCGTCGGAGCAAGCGGTTCATTTTATTAGATTCTATAAGTTTAAGGAGCAGCTGACAGGTTAATCGTTTATTAATTCACATTCGCGTCCAGCATGAATGCGCCATTGGTTATGCGAAAACAGGTCTGTATCGGTCTGCCGGCTACCGAAACTTTTTATTTTCTCGCCAGACGTTGGTGTCGAGTCGCGAATTCTTCGCTTTATCGGCGTACGCGTAATGGCTTATGAATTTACTTTCACGCTGGATAATTATAGCGTAACCTGTCTACTACGTTTCCTGGAATCGTTTGTACTATGTATCTACTTCGAGATCGAGTCTCTGTTACTTGTAATATATGATCGATTTGCGAGCCTTTCCCTTCCGTGCGCGAGTATCTTCCCATTCGCGTTTACTACACCACGCGATTTGCCTCCTTTCTTGCGTAAAATAGCTAGCAGCAATTCGACGTTGTTCAAAATCGCGTCGTTCGTGACCACTATACCGCGTACATACTTGGGATAGTCGTAAGAAAAATAGTAACAAATATAACTACACTATAAATGGTATTTCTTTATCCACTCTAAGCAGTTTTAAGGACCTAGACATTATCTTTACATCTGATTTGACATTTATGGCACGTTATAAGAATATTAATCTCCCATAGTTATAAATCTTTGAATCTTATTTATAGAGTTTCCAAATATTTTTGCGACGTTAATGCTCTTAGGATCTATACTCTACTCTAGACTCTATACTGTCAACTGGTCAGGCCGATTTTAAAATATGGTTGTCTCATTTGATCTCGCTGTTGTTGTTGTTGTTGTTTTTCGCACATAAATGGCATAGAAAAAATTCCAGCAGAAATTCTCTAGACTAACGGCCAGACATGATGGTAGACCTATGCCGTTATCCTTTCATAGGCGTGGCGAAATTCTCGATAACTTGAACTGTCGATTCTTAGCAAAAAGAGAGTAATATTTGAATTCGAAAATTCGACCGAGTAAAATAGTCAAGTAACATTATTTCCCGCTCTAATATCATTCGGCAATTCTCTCTTAATGCTCCTTTAAAATGTCTTGGAAATAATAATTTGTTCCACACTAATCAACATCGTACAACTTGTAGTTAATTTAATTGTTTTGATCGTACGCTAGATGGTATCAACTCATTTCATGCAACGATAGATCTATTTGGGCAAACCTTAGTCTGCCTAAAACACTCGCTGGAACGTATACTTTAACTTATTTTTATTCTTATATCTCATATATATGTGTGTGTTAATACCTTTCCCTGCTTTATTGTCTTATATGCCAAACGGCTTATTTTATTTCCCGTTTGAATAATATAAAATGATATAAAATATTCGTTGTTCATTCTCACGCGTTGAATTGTACGCGGTGTAAGTACATGCAACGTGGCCATTCACTTGGATTCGAGCAGATTCGATTAAAGCAGCAGGGAGCGAAGCGTCGTATTAGCGGACAACGGTATATAGGTGCATGTATTAACGGATTTTGTCGATCATACACGCGGTAGATGTAAGAAGCTTTCCAGCCGATGAAAAGGGTAATCCACGAACTCGGTATAGCTAATTTATAAGCGCCTAAGGCGTTCTGATTATGTCGTTAGTGGCCCGATAGAACAACCAGAATACCGTGACCACTTTGAACGTTTCAAATGGCTGGGTAGGCGAACCAAGTGCAAACGAGGACAACGCGCAGCTCCGGAGGTACGCTTTTAATTAGAACGATTACCAATCAACGAGATATCGTGCGAGCATTCGCAGTCTCGATTCGAGCCTGACGATACACCGATCGTCCTGGATCGGCTAACTAGAAACATCGGGAGCCGGTTTTTTTCGTTTCTCGGTAAATTTATATTCGCTCGATAACGAATAACCGGTGAATTATCGATCACGTAACGGGCGCCCCAGTCGTATTTATATGTACATGTGTATGTGTATGTTGTAATTGGTTTACTGTAATAAATTTAACAGTCGGATAAATTTCCGAGCGAGGAGAACGAAGAGCAGCAGGCTTAATGTTAGTCGAGCCAGTCGTCGCCGATCTCTGCTGCTCGCGAATCAATCACTGGGATGCGTCTTGGTTCGAGTCGCGATATTTCGCGCCGCTGTTCGAACGTTGTCTCGAAAAGACCGAAAGTTTCGTCCGACGAGTTCATTGAAAAGAGGGTGCGAGAAAGGACGCGTGAAATTTTGTCGGAGGCGTTGATAATCGGTAGGACAAAGTTGTTCTCTGTCTCGGTAGACAAAAACGAGCAACTAATCGGCGATGAAACGAATGCCAGGGGCGAGGTCGACTTTTAATTAAGTGGACGTTCGATCAACGGCCGCCTATATACCGTTGACCGCTTACTCTTAGCGAACCGATGCATTTCCGCGTTCCCCGGCCACTGCAGGCATCGGAGGTTTCCGCTCCGGAGAAAGAGAGATATCGTCGAAAAGTTATCACGGAGGTCAGTCCACTCGATCGCGTTCATCCTTAGATGCACTCGATCGAACGAATTCTTCCCCTGTCCGTTCGTCTGTCCGATTTCATTCCGCTTACTCGGTTTCCTTTCTCTTCTTATCGACCGGCGATCTGCCACGAAAGCCGGTAATGTCGAACAAGGTAACGATCGATTAGCCACCTGCTTCTAATTAATTCGGTAAAATCGAAGTGCCGCGTCGCTTTATTACGTTGCATCATCCTTGGATCTCTCTCTCTCTCTCTCTCTCTCTCTCTCTCTGTCTCTTGCTCTCTGCAATTGAACGGCTCAGACCGCTGAAAGAAACAAACAGAAAGAAAAATATGGTAGACTCGGCGATAGCTAATTCAACGCTTTTGCCCTCTCCTTCTACGTTATTTCATAGATCGCGTTCGTTCCTTTTCTTTTCCCATTCTTTCCCCTTTTTCACCGCCCGGCTATCTATTACGGTCGTCCCAGTTAAGCAGTATAAAAATATCGAATTGCGATGTTTATCGCTGTTATCGAAAATGCATAACTCGTCGTTATCGGGATAACGAAGTTCGACCTTCGAATTTTGTATCGTCGCCTTTCTACGAATCGTGGGATTTATCGTGAGATAACTTTCGAGTCGGTCTTTGGCCGTAATATAAAAAACACTTTATATGGTTGCGTAAGGGGTCAATTCGGATATTATCGTCGAGCGGGTCGTTTGAGCGACCTTGCTGCGTCCCTGAAAGAGTTTTCGACTTGCATAACTATGTATCTCCGATCCATTCGCCGGATGAGAAACCACGCGCGCGCGCGATGCCGTAATACGTTTGAATAGAAGGAAGAGTCGATGGATCGGCAAGGAGGAGAAGCGGAAAGAGGAGGGAAGTGCAGTAGAAAAGAGAATAAAAGAAAGTGGTATGGAGAGAAAGATACGTCGTGAGGGGCATCAGACTAACAGCAGGTGGTTGGTTAGCTTATATACCTTCCCGGGAATCGGTTTAATCTACAGACGCACACTCTCGTATCTGCCACGATCTGTTAGCTTCTCGTAGGCGAAGTTGCGATAGTTGCGCACAATGTAAATGGCATTCGTATCTTTGGAATAAGCACGCGCGCTATTACAATTGGAAGGACGTCGCTCGAAAGCGCGTTACACGTAATACGACATTCTTGTGATTTATAAGGTGCGCGCGTGGCTTATATGCGTCATGCGCTACGATCGCATCGCGGTTGCATCGCTCGAACGCCGAATACATGCGGTTGATCGAAATCTGATTAAAAATACGAAAAATGTTCGAAGCAAAAGGTACGATTTTCGATTCGGCCGATCGGAAACATCGGGAAAGTATGATCCCGATGCGGGGCGAACGAACGCTTAGAACCAGGAAGTTTTCAAAGTGATCCGACAGTGGATGCTGCCGGCCGTAATATTGGCAACGTGAATACAGTTTCTGCAAGAGGTCGGAATGCAACTGGCGATGTTCGTGGCATTCTCTCTCTTCCCATGGCTTCCTCGATTTTAGGCATGTATCGCGAACCATCTTTCTCCGCTATTCTTCGATGCTTTCCTGTTACGCCTGTCTGAACATTATCTTGATACGCGCGGGATACCGTTTACCGTTTCGAGAGAATCGAAAGATTAGCCAGCCAATTTTCAGACATAGTTCCGCGCTGCCGTCGTACTTTCCCTCTTTGTCTTCGTCCGTCCCTTTGCTCCCTTTGTTCGACACGAGGAATTTTATGGTGAAGGAACAAGCTCGGTAAAATCTTTGGAGAAGAAGGGATCGAGGGACCACCTGTCGCTCGATGTACACTTTGTAGCGGACTTGGTTCACGATGTCCGCGCGTGTACGTCACCTCCTTTGAGTATGTATCCGTGCGTGCGTATATATTGAACACCATATACGTCACGCATAATATTCGCGGTTCGATCAAACTTGACGCGCGTCAGTATTTGTAAACCGGTAAGACGGGTAAGCAACTGGTAGTACCCCTTTCGAAACGATATTTTTATTTAAATAGTTTTCAATAATACGACGCGAGTAGTGTCGCGTGTGCGCGCGTAACGGCACGCGATTCGGTATTCTCGGTATGTCGAAAAAACCCTTTCGAGGAAACTAGAACCCTAGAGGAATGGGGCTGGATCGTCGGTTGTTATTAAAATATTTTTCTCCGAAACATCCGCGCGAACGCGCCGCTTTCTCTAGGATCGTTGCTCCTTCTCGATTATATCTCGGATCGATGGCCTTAAGTCACACGCTTCTCGTGGCGGGGAGCAACCAACAGCCAACAACAGTCATTGTGTGGTCAAGGTGTAACTCGACCCTCCGTTACTCGGACACAGTCCTCTGAAACGAGTGGTCAGAAGTAGATTGCCTTAGAGCTGCACAGCTTCTTTCCTTCGAAATTCCTGGAAAAATTCGGAATTACTCGCTCGGAAGAATCTTCCTGTACATAAATCGTTACGGTGTCAGAGCGTATTTACGTATCCCGCGTGTGGATTTGTCCCGTTATAGGAGGTCGGTCAATGCCACCTATCGACCGATAATATGTAGTAATTCTAATTACTACATGTATATACTAATTACAGTAGTAGCAAGGCGTTTCGTTTTTCACGTAGTTGGCAAAACTTCGATGAAAGATTGCACGGACGCTGGAATTTCGAAAGGATTCCGAACGCGCGATTCCGTCTCGTAGTCGTTGAGCGCGTTCTTGTCGTCGATTCTCGATTGCCGATGCGAGAGGCGAGAGTGTGCGTCGTGTGAATGAAGCAGCTACGCGCATACCGTTTCCAACTCGTGTAACCCGAACTGAAAGTCACTCGGCCTGTCCACCTTTCTCTCCTTGTCTCTTTCCCGCTCGTTGCATCGCGCGTACGGCCTCGACTGTGAACAACACCGCCGCCGTACTGCCGCCGACGCCCCGTAACCAAATGCCGACGAAAGGAATACTTCATTATGGCACGTGTTTCTTCGAATTCGTGCTTCTCCGACCTGGCTTCTTTCAAAATTCTTATCGCTTCCGAACTTACGCGTTAATTTTTTGAGTTAAGTTTCAAAGAACGTCGCTGACAATGAGACAACAGAGATAATCTTCCGTGAAAAAAAGGGTACCGAACGATACCGGTGATAGGGGAAAATAAATATTCTGGTGCACGCATTTTCGAATTCGTCTGCCGAAAATTCCGCTGTGCGAGATAAAAACGAGATTCCATTTTTTCACGTCGCCAGGCTTCAAAATTTGATTACACGCTTTTGACGTTATAATACTTTGCGGTATATAAAACCGTGCGATGTAAAAGCTGCTCGATAAAAGTGAAACGTTAACCCGAAATTATGGGGGGAGATACGAGAATTAAAAACGGTGTTGACATTGAAGTATGAATTATTAATACTCAGCGGTAGCTCGACCGACTAAGTTAGCGGTCGTTTTCGATCTTCTTGTCTCTTTACGTTCCCTTCTCATACGGCTCTAAGAAGCTACGAACAGCGGTTACTCGCGTTAATAGAAATCATCCGTCATCGATCGAGTCGACGAGCAAGCGAAAGTACAGGGAAAAGCAAACGCATCCGCGAATTTCCTTGATCGATTCTTTCCTCTCGCGTTAACGACGCGACGCGGTGCGAGACAGTAAGCTCTGAGAGACTGCGATTTCGAGGAGATTGGGGGAGAAATTGGAAAGTTTTTGACGACGTACGTTGAGGATACTCGAAGCACGCCTCGGGAGCGTAGCGCTAGTGATCAGGGACGAGTGCGTGGGTAAGAATACCGTGACATCGGTTGGCGAACGTGCGGGGGACCCCGCGTTGTCGAGAGAGGCCCGCATTCGTTCTCCAGACCCGAGGAATACGTTGGAAATGCCGAGGATTCGCTATCAGATATTCGTTACTCACATCGGCCCCCCTATCACCCTCCTCGCCCCTTCTCTTTTCCTCCCTTTCTCTCTAACCCGTCCGACATCGGGATCTTCTCCTTTACGATCCGCACATGTGTTTCGTTTGTACACGGCATGTAACATATGGGCCCCGTGTTATTTATCATACAGTCTTAGCCGCCGATCCCGAATGGGATGTACGCTGCATTCAACAGGCCGTCCGCTTACCACGCTCTGCCTAATCGCGTTAATTTTACCGCAGCGACATAAATTATCCCGCGAGAGCCCGAGCTATACGAATTATTGTTTTATTCTCCTCGCACGCTCGACTTTCGTTCCTCCTTTCTCTGGTGACCGTGAGCTACTCGACCGCGTCTCTACCCTTTTTTCTCTCTACGCTACACACCTCCCTATCTTTTCACGCTCTCCAACGAGACGTCACGTTACTCAAGGGATGTTAATATTCGAGAGAATTGCTTGGATTTTCTCGTTTTGCACGAATCTCGGTCCGAACCGACCCGAGCCGTGTAGACGCAGCTGTGTTCGCGGGAACGTTTTCGAGGGCTGTGTTCGAGGGCGAGCGCTAACCAATAGCGCTACGAGCTATCCATCCTAGCTTGCGCCATTCTTTTCGTTCCGAAAAACCATAGCCGTGAATAATGTCGACGAGGACCGTGCGGTGGGAATCTAATGGACGAATAGACGAAGAAGAGGAAGAGGCGAAGAAAGAGGAGGACACGGTGGATCGGAAAAAGAGAGAACGCCGGTCGACTGCCCATATTCCATTCCGTGGAGCGCGGCGCGGAGTGGCGCGACGTGCCACTGCGGACGGTCGAGTCAACTTTTTGCGGCTGCATTTCACTTGCACTTGCCCAAACTCATTTGTCAGCGGTACCGAATTTATCCACCGCCAGCTCCACTGTGCATCTCTTGGCATACCGTGTCGCTCGATCTAAATCGCAAGAGTGTATTTTCTAGAAGACAAGGATTTTATGCTTGTTTGCTTTGATCCTTTCATCCGAGGCAGGCTGACTTAGGTTCTCGTGCCGAGACGCGTACCGCGCGTTCCCGAGATTCTACGAAGGTTCTTTGACTCCGGTACGAATGGTTGACTTTCTTAGTTTGACTGCTGCGGGCAAAAAAGGTAAGATTTTTGTTCGGGGAAAAAGCGACAGACCTACGGAAATTATCTTCGAATTTTACGATCTGCCTTGGCTATTTCAACCGGTCGGACCAAAAAGCGAAGGTGTCAAGGAATGTCGACTATTTAAGGTCAGTGAAATCCACTTTAACGAACGACCCAAGCGCCATGTGGTCGTCGTCGTCGCTGACATTAAAGTAATTAAAACTTGGGAGGCAACCATCGAGCGGGTCCTTGTTCGCGTGCAACGCTTTTCAAGGAGAACGACGCGAAAACTGGATACACTGGAAAAGAGAAGCGAAGGTTTTGACGTGTCATCAGAGGAAATTAAGTTAATTTTACGTACGCTGCAGCCCTTGTGACTTTTTGCACCCACGCTCGTTTTGCATCGCGCGCTGTTGCTCGTTTGCCGACGCACCGCATAATAATGATCCTGATAGTGAGTCATGAGAAATTCGAAAGACCTGCGCACAGTCGCTTCCAACTTGGTTATTCCTCGATGGGGAAGTGACCCGTCGAAACTCTCTCACCGCTCGAATTCGCGCCGAACTTTGCTCGCTTATCGTTCGAAGACGGATAAAGAAAGTTCCAAGAAATCACGACGATCTTTTTCTCTTCTCGTGCTCGTACGTCGAACGATCGAACAAAGTTTCCTATCTATCGGTAACTTTGCTCTGTGTGCATTACCTAAAACCATAGTCTTTCCTGTCGACACTCCCCTTGCCCCTTCTTTTCTTTTGCGACTCGACGAATTAATTTAATCTCGACAGGTCGTCTATTTTTGTTTGTTCTATCCGATCGTTCGCCTCTCGCTTCCTCAGCCGACTCCCATTTTTCTTCGCCATTGCCCTTTTTTCTCGCTTACTACCTTGCCTGATCTGCCTTTCTTCCCAAACTGACCTGCGATAAGTTGAATTTCGGCCGACGAAACATCGAGACGAGGGATAGGCGCGACCGATCCGAGAACAAGGCACGAATAAACATTGAAACCGGGATACCGAACCAGAGTCAGAGAGGCACGCGCATCGAAAGGGAAGAGCGACAGGAACGGAGAAAGATGTAAAAGCGAATTTCGTACTAAACACGAAGAGCTAAGTCTGCTTCGAACGTGAAAAAGAGAATAACGTTTTCGATTTCGTTTCCTTTAAAGGAACGCGTCGGTTTTATTAGCTCCTTGGTTCAAAGAAACTCCCAAGAGTGAAAGGTAGTCGCGTTCTTCCTGTGCCTTTGTACCGATGCATTTTAATTAACGAGAACATCTCCTTCGCTTCTTTCTTCGTCCGTTTCTAGTCGATACGCGACGCGGATAGCAGTAATCCATCGCTACTTTTGAAACAAAGTGAAATAAATAACAAAGACAAATTAATCTTTCGCTTGGCCGGACGGTTAGGTGCGTATTTAGGAAAGAGACGGGGCTCGAACCGATTCGAAGAGATTCTTGGACTCTTTCGATAGTGGCGTTGGTGACGATAACGATTTTGCCAAGAAATCGGTGAACCGAAGCGCGGGCAACTTTCGCGTAGATGTAATAACCTGCAAAGTGCACTCGCCGCTCGGTTAAACGAAGAACGAACCTTCGCTCGCTGCTTGGTTACGAAACAACGAAGTCAAGGGAAGAGAAAAGGCGCTCCGCCTTTTAAGGAGAACCGCCTGGTCCAATCCAGACTTCTGTTCTTCGTTTCTCTATATTTCTTTTTCCCTTCCTGTCCTCTTTTCTCTTTCGCCTAAAATTTGACGTCGATTCGTCGTGAAACGATATCTTCCTGGCCGGGCGTTGCTCGATATCACGACGATGATAATTTCGAAAGCACGCAAGGAGAAGCGCCAAGGCAATTTTGATAGGATTAGAAAGGATTTCTCGTAACATTTGATATAATGGAGTAGAGCTTCTGTTTACGTTTTAAGCGAGCCGCGTTTACGCTTCTGTGAGGTCTGCAGGATAATACGGCAGCAATATTTTGAGTCGGTCTGTCAAAAGAGACCCACCCCTCTGGTTATTGTAGTCGGCGCGACGCGTTCGTAGCGTCGTTACGCGTGCTCCACTTTTCGAGTTTTTCGGCGGAGGTCCCCAGGAAGACGAGAAGAGAAAAGAAGAGAAGAGAAGAGAAGAGAAGAGAAGAGGAGACAGATCGGAGAAGTGGAAGGGTTCCGAGCATTGGCCAGGGGTTGTCAGGTCCCTACTAGGACCTAGGTGAGAGCATGGAAACTGGTCGGATGTGTACGGGTCGGAGAGAAGCGTACGGGACGAGGGGCAGAGAAGAGAGGAGACGAGAGCGAGTAAGAGGAGAAGGCGGAATGAGCGGTGAGGACGAGCGAGAGGCGAGAGAGGGAAGAGGAAAGAGGGGATAAGGGCCAAGAGAGTGAGGCGACCGGCATTCCATGGGGCCCGTATTAATTATACCAGGCCTCGGTGATGCTATGCGAGTGCGAGCGAGAACTCTGAACTCCTTTCTCTTTTTCTACCCATCGAACTCTCCCCGTCTTCGTCGTTCTTTTCTCGCGCTTCCCGTTGGAGCAACGAGGACCGCCTCGGACCGGATTACGTGGATAGAAAAGGAACGGGAATCGGTAGACCAAGAATGGGGGGGAGGGATGAGAGTGGGATCCTTCTCGACCGCGGTAGGAGTACGCTAATGCGGATCTACTGCCTCTCTAACAATAAGCCGGAACGCTTGGAGGAATAAACTCGAGAGGGATGTACCTCTGTAGTAGGTAGTGTAAAGTAACGTTGTAGAGGCAATTCGTACGCGTAGGCCGTCCGCGAATTGCCTTTCCAATTCCAACGATTTTCTCGCGCTACCAAACATCCGCACCAAACGTTATCACTCGCCCTTTCTCCCACGTACATTTTCGATAAAATATGGATTCTCCCTTTCGTTCGTCTCTTTCGTACGTTGCGCCACGCCGCGTCACGTCCAAAGGAAACTTGGTTTCGAACGTGATGTGCGAGATATATTTAGTTTGCGGTAGACTTACTTTTAGAGGCAGATGTAGTTAACGCGTATCGAATACAGCGTAGAAGAGATGGAGAGGTAAGAGAGAAAGAAATAACGTAGCTGGCACTCGTGGCAAACGAAAGAGGATAGAAAGTACGAGGAAGTAAGAGAGGATCAAGGAGGAGGGTAAAGTTAGAGGATGAGGTGGCACGAGTAGTGTTGAGAGAATTTGAGAAAAAAAGAAAGGTGGCAGGGGAGATCAGAGAGGCGAAACAGAGAGACCGCTGACCGACAATAGGCTAGTAAAATTGCAGCTTTAAATCTTGCATCGGTCTTGAATCCGTCGGCTAAAACCGATATTGGGATTATTGAAAAATCCTCCGCTTCCTGATCGTCGAAACCGATCGACGTTTGTATTTGTCCCCGTTGACTGTAATTTGTTGGCGATGTTCCGTGCTTCTATCTACCCATGTATCTAAACTGCGAATCGCCGAACGTCGAGGGTACGTGCCTCGGAGGAAAAATTATAGGAGAATACGAATAATTATGCACGTTCGGCAGAAAAGTACCGGCCAATCGGAATGACGTGCGTGTACGTACCTTGTTTGCACAATAATAATCATCGGACGGTAGCGATTCCGCGAGCGAGTTTCCGCGTGCGGTAGCGTTGCGTGCACGCTGCGCAACCAAGAGACGGCCGAGTGAAATGGTAGCCACGCGAGCGCTTCGAGCAAATTCTTAACTCTCGACTCTTTCGCCTACATGTCCTTACAATGTCGATACACGTTGTATCCTGGCACACGATTTTTCACCACTGCGCATGCGACCCTTTTCTCGCTCGTCGTTGTCGATCGACTCGCTGTCCGCTATTTCGCTTTAAAGTCTCAACGACGACGCGTATCGAAGCGGAAAAGAGAGGAAAGAAGATTTTGTGTAAATCATGGGTTACGATAGTTACCGTTCGACCAGAGTTCCCAAGTTTATGGCAGTCGTTCGTCGTATTATCCTAATGCATCCTGACAGGCTGGTACCTCGACGAATTTGAAAAAGGTCTTGGAATCTCGAGGTTGTCGTCCTAAACAAAAAGAGCACAACCGGGAGGAACGAAAGACGAAGGAAGACGATCGAAAGGACCGGCTAAAGTTTGTGTGCTTTCGTGAAAAATCGAAAAACAAATTAGTCCGTTCGTCGACGCCAGTCACGAACGAGCGATTTATCAAAAATTAATTATCCATTAGGCTTGGGATTGGGTAGAAAAGTGTAGCTTTGTTGCGCACAATAGTTACCTGCCCGAGGCTTTGGCCAGGTATAACGGGAAGAGAGAAAAAAAGATCCAGGGCGCTGAAGAGCGGAGAAGAACGGAGAAGAAAGAAGAGGAACGGAGAAACAGAGGAACGGATCGAAAGGAGAGAGGAGTGTAGAGTCGTAATACAAAAAATCGTCTACGCCTCCGAATATCCGCTGCTGCGTTGAATCTGTTACCAATGGTATCCGTGTTGTCGTTCCGGACTTCTTCTATGATCTTTCGGAGATCTAAGAATTCCTTCGCCCGAAACGCTAGGTATACGTAATTCCGTGAACAGAGTCGATATTAAAGGTGGAGAAGCGGTGACAAAAGTAGCGGTGGCATATTTCATTGGAACGTTTCTCTCGTACTTGCGTATTTTCCAATCGCCGCACGCCAGTGTACGAATCAGATTCCCGTACTTACCTTCGAATAATTTAGGGGAAGAAGAGCGAGACGGTGGTCACTGGATGACCCGAAAGGTCAAGAATGCCCGAACCGCAGAGAACCGATCGGTGGAGTAGTCGAATACTCGGTATGTACATATACCCAGCCTTGGTTCAGCGTGGACTTACGAGCATTTCGAAGGGATTTTCGAAGGTGCAAAAGCGGGGCGCGGTCACGTCGCGAGACACTTTAGCAGATCGTATTAAATCGTAGAATTTAGTCTCTGTTAGTCGCGGCCGTTTCTTTTTTCGCAGATCGGCATAACTTATGGTATTTATTTCGTAAACTTGATCCTTACCCTGACCCTCGGATCTTATTTATATCGGCCGACAGGTTCACGCTATGTTCGACGTTCTTCCAGGGGTACGTGCTCACAGCGACGTTTGTAATCGGGTGAAACGCGGTCGACGGGAAATCGAGAAACTGTGGAGGGTCGTCGCGATTTCGACTTATCTCTGCGGAGTTTTCAAGACCAAGAATCATTGAATCTGCGCGATACGGAGAGGTTCTGGGCCCATCCATGAACGAGTACGTGGTTGAGGAATGACGGTCGTTGCATTTTTGTGGGTGGATATCGAGGAAGAGGGTCTTGTTGCCAGAGGGGACACGGGAGGCAGAGCAAGAGAGAAGTAGAAAAAATACGGGTGGGAAAGAAGATTTTATTTTTGGTGGGTGGCTCGAGGAACGGTCTTTCTTCGTTTCTCCTCCTCCTCCCCTCCTTCTCCTCCTCCTCCCTCTACTCTTCCTCTTTCTGCTGGCCCGTTCGACTGTTCGTTCTTGTATACCACCTCCAAGTTGGTTCGGAGGGACATCGGATACGCGCAATCGGCTAATACTTTAACGTCTGTCACCGACGCGGACCGGTCGGACCTACCAGCACTGTCACAAGGAAATAAAGTTCGTTCCTGCGATTCTCGCTTCTGATCTCATGGACTCGATGCGGTTCTTTCTAAAGGCCCGCGAGATTCCCCCGTCGCCGTATGATCCGTCGTGATCGACGTCGCTCTCCTTTCTCATTCGATTCTTCGATTTTTAATCTCACACGCCCGATGTCACTTTGCCGAGCCGAGCGCATTAGCGGCTAAACGCAGGATGCGTTTCGCGGAAATCTTTCTACCATCGGTCGACTTTTCTCTTTTCTTGACGACACTACAAAGTTGCTTTACTCGCACCGTCACCGGCCGATACGGACGTTGCCGCTTCGAGATCGAAGAACAAGGCACGAGGTAGGTGTCGCTGTATCCAGCGTTATCACGCTTGATTGCTCGATCCAGGTAGGCATAATCTTAACTAGAATCGAATTTTTACATCGAACGATCCGAGAACGTCGCGCATATCTCCTGTCTCTGTTGACAAAGATCGTGATCGTCGCTCACGTTCTATGTCTTTTGTTTTTAAGTGTATAGAGAGTCCTCGAAGGACCGCTTACAAAATGGAAATTTATAGCTGCCCTTTGCGTATAACGCACGCGACTTAATTATCGATAATCTATCTAATCGTTCGGCCACATGGGACGAAAGAGCCTTTAAAATCGAGCGGCGGACGAAGCTTTATGCAGATTTTCAAGGTGTGTACGCGGGTACCGACCGTCCTACTTTCGCGCTGGTTGTCGCAGGTCGCGAATTCCCGACTGCGCGAGAGCGATTTGTTTCGCGCGTTGCAAAACAAGAGACACGATAAAACAGAGAGAAGAAAGAGGAAGGTGAGATAGGAGAGGGAAGAGTCGATGAAGTGGAGAAAGTGAGCGAAGGAACGAGTGTCCAACGCGGAAGAGAGGACGAAGAGGAAGAGAACGGGTCACAGGACTGGATGACAGTGCACGCGAGCCTGACCATGTACGAGACGAAGACCGAGAAATAAATTCAAATAGCCACATGGAAAGAGGAGGAGAGAACTTTACGCCGATCCGCGATACGTAGTAGCTTCTCGAAGTCGCACCGTTTCCCTATTTCGAGAAGTCGTTAAAACACGGCATCGTAATTAAAGCTAGACGAGCGTCTGGCGCGCAATGTTCTCGTGACTGGTAGCTAGTGGCTGCCCGCTAAGACAACCTCTTATCCTCTAGGTTTCTTCTGGTACATTCGCTTCTTCGCGTCGTTCCTTTCTCACGCGTTCCACCTTTCCTACTTCCTATCGTTGCTCCACTTTTGTCCTTTTCTCTCGCTTTCGATATCTTAATTGCCCGTTTACCGAGATATTTTCGCGAATCGCAAATTTATGGACCAGCTCCTTAACGGATCGCGCTAACGACGTGGTCGTGTGCGTAACTACGTACGAACGTGTACCGGTACGGCAGGCCTGGAAGGAGACCGGATAACGAGAGGAGAAAGAAACGAGAAATGTAGACGTTGATCTCTCGCTGCGAGAGTCATTTCGTTATTTCGCGCGATCTCTTTCGTAGAATTCGCGTTCGTTGCGACGAATATCGTCGTTATACCTATCTCGAAGTATGTACCATGGTGTTATCATATAGTACAGTTTTCATAGTTACGAGGATGTATGCCGAGCAAATAACGTTTAAACGGATTTCGAGAAAATAGTTTGGTAGATAGTTACCGGGATGTTTTTCGTATGAATGGAACTGGTATGCGCTTATTCGCGGTACCGCTTTTTAATACCGATATATATCGCTTTCGTTATAATTTTAAATCGATAGTGGTATTAAGAAGCTTAATCCGAAATTATTTGGTGGTTTCAGAACGTTAAGACGTTCCTTGAAAAGCGTTTGCTATAGAGAGTCATAGAGAGATGTAGGAAAGCCGAGACGAAGGGTTATCCAGCCGAAGGGATTTACGATTTATCGAGTTTCCTAGCCCGTGAATCCGTTGTTATGCAGCGTCGTGTCAAATTCGAAGACTCGTACAAGCGTGAAGCTTTCCCTGATTCTCACTTGTCTCAAACCGTCGCGCGTAATAACGCGTCACGTTGCTCAAATCTATGAGCAACGGTTCGATAATATACGAATGGGTAACCGCGTTATCGAAATCTCGGAGAGCGATCGTCACGCGATAATTGCGTACCCTTTCTACAACCGTAATTCGCTACGATCGAATATATTTAGCAACAATTATTTGGCATTGAATTCAAATTCGGGTACATGATCTTTGAACGAACGAAAACGGAGTTCCTCGACATTACCTGGTCGAAATGCTTCGGTGTAACGAGGAGGCTGGAAAGGACCCGTAGCGGAGATACAACGGGAGGAAGGAAGAAAGAAACAGTAAGAGAGAAAGAAAGAAAGAGAACGAAGGGGGCAGGAAGAATTTTAAGTTGGAAACCTTGTCGCGCGTTCCTTTACCTCGGAATCACGAATACCGGTGATGCTGGGATCCCGTGTCTGGCAGCGAAGAACCATCTTTGACTTTCTTAGGTGGCTGAAAAAAGAACGACAAAGGTCGGGAAAAAAGGGACGAGGAACGCGTCGACGCGCCCCCTTTCCTTTTTAGCCTATTTTTTCCAATGCAACAGAACTGAAAATTCTAACGACAAAACGTGACTTCCAACGATGGACTATTCCATTTCCTTCGACGAACTGAGAGTCGCAGAAAATATATCGATGTTCGTTCAAACCTGCCGCCCCTTTTCCTT
This sequence comes from Bombus affinis, assembly GCF_024516045.1. Classification (NCBI taxonomy): domain Eukaryota; kingdom Metazoa; phylum Arthropoda; class Insecta; order Hymenoptera; family Apidae; genus Bombus; species Bombus affinis. The sequence goes on along the minus strand of NC_066346.1, from coordinate 18,154,237 downwards.
CTCTGTCAGCGGTAGAAGCGAGCTCGAGCTATACTTTACGACTGGATTCCCTGTCGTAAAATTAACAAAGCTCGAAGAATATTCGTGGCGGAACGCACGATCCTAATTGACGACGCGCTGGTTACCTGTGAAATTGATTCACTATGTAACCCTTTTCCACTGATCCAAGTAACGAAAATATTTCTACACATTAACAGAAGCTATAGGGAAACATCTCGCCACGAGACTAATATGGTTACCCTACGGACTAAATGAATCTCTTATCCGAATGCAACATCTTTGGTACGCGTAACGCGTATTATCCGACGATCCGCTATTTTCTGAACCGGGCGCCAGTACTGTTATGGTTAGCAATCAACTGGCTCTCGATATTACTCGGAAAGCGTCGACGCCGTGCATTACCGAAGGCCCAAGGCTTCGCAGCCACACGCCCACGATCGCTCTTCGATGCTGCATTCACTGCGCGCATCCTTCGTTCTCTTTAACAACCAGCGTTGCTTTCCGCGGTTTCACCTAAATTCCCCCATCATTTACGAGTAACCGTTGCCGCGTTTCGTTAGTTAGTCACGCGTTCTATGTTTTAAATTCGTTGCTACGCTCGCAAGCACGCGTATTTACTCTCGACTCTTGGAACGCCGAAACTGAACACGCCTGCGTTCTGAATAGCAGATGAACGATTCGGAAATCGTTCGAGGTTTGCGCGTGATTGGAACGAGGAATGCCAACGAGAAGCAACGCTGGTAAATGGAGCGCGGCTCTATAAAAACTGAACGGCACGGATAATCAAGCTGTTGGTTGAACTCTCGCGACTCGATAAAAAATCGACGAATCGTTAGCCGTATAAACTCTGCGCGCCGTCGGACCATGCGTCGATTAGACTGGGTCTAGCTTTACTCATAGCCCGGTCTCTGCAGATTCGTTGCTCGAGCGAGAGAGATGCTTCACTGCGGTCACGTAGCGGCTCGTACGCCGAGGCGAGGCAAGGCGAGACGAACCGACTCGAGTCGAATCGAGTCAAGTCGAATTGCACGCGCATTATCCTGCCGAAGCTTCCATGTAAATTTTATCGACCAAACGATGAACAAGTTGCAAGTTTAAGATTCGCGAGCGGAACGATCCAACTTGGCGGAGGTCTTCTGAGTCGACTCTAGAAGGTGATTGCGTGACGCGTGCAGGATACGTATTTATACGCATTCGTGCTATATAATTCGCGTAATGGCTGGATGCAAGAGTAACACGATATCCAAAGCCGTCATCCACATGCACGGTTAACGGTTTAACGTCCCTACTCTGTTAACTAGTTTGCACTAGTTTGATCCTAGATGAGACATCGACAACGGACGCAGATAGAATATACGCGAGAAGAAAGTTGATATTTTAGACGCATTTCGATTATCTCACCGTTTGCGTGGTGAATACGATAGTTAGTCGCGGTTGGGTAGCGGAAGGGGATCGAAAAGAGAATAGAAAATCGCATGGAAACGTAGGATCGTTGTCGTTGGAAAGCGGTCGATTTGCTGTTGGTCGTTGAATCGATGGATGGATCGATCGGAATCGGGGTTAGGTGCGTACATACGACGTTCGAGGCGATCTCTGTTTCTGAAAGAACCGGGGCAGCTGGTGTGTGGTGCAGGTATGCACAAACGTAGCGTGTACTCGCGACGGACACGTTTACGGAACATATTATCCGGTTACACGTACGTACATAGGTATGGTCGACTACGTAGGTACGAGTACGTAGGTGCACCCTCACAGCGCTCGCACACCACGGCTTTCAACGGCTGCGACCAGCAGACTGTAAATATCGTTATGCACGTTCTCCTGGCCAGAGAGGCCGCTATCGCCGCTATATATTGTCAGCAATTATTGCTACAAGAGATTATTTGTTGGTAGGCCAAGGCAGATAAATCAATAACCACGGTTGGGAGGCACAGTGAACGTCGAGGGAACGAGGGATGGATCATGCTAGACGACAGCCCCTTATCGTGGTCATTACCGTCGTTGTCGTTGTGATTTTTATCTTCGAATCGAACGCCCATTTCGATCGAACGCTTCGTTCGTTGTTTTTACGACGACGGTCGATAGGATCTTGCCATCGCGCAGAATCCCCTTCTTAGGACGAATAGATTTTGACGATTACTGTAAAATCGATGATAGATGAGACGATCTTTGGACGTGCGTCTGCTCTTGGACTAGATGCGACGGTAAATTCGCAGGACGTGCGAGAAAGTAAGCGGGAGCAGGATCGCGATGCAGTACCCGCTCGAATAAATGTATAGTCGTGCTCCGGAATCGACGAGAAGCCCGTACTCGCAAAAACTGGCAGATGCGTGCGACGTTTTTAAAGCAGCCCAACTGTATACGTTCACGAGAGGACAGAGAGATAGACAGAGATATAGATACATAGATAGATAGATAGGTGTATATATATATATATATACACACACAGAGAGAGAGAGAGAGAGAGAAAGAAATTGCCCGGAAGAAAAAGGCGAGCCTTGCGAAAATCGGAAAATTTTTGTCGTTTCTATCTTGCCAAGGCCATTCTGTCGTTCGCGTACGACGGAAATCGGATCGGAATCGGACAAAAGTCGGTGAAAACCCGGGATGGGAAGGAAAGATTTCTCCCAGTGCTTCTGTTAACAGCGAACAGCTTACGAGGGAAGCGTGGACGCCGCTTTGCACGGACACGGCTGACGTCGGCTTACACGCGAGTTCACCTCTCCTTTAAAAATCCGCCAGGCTATCGGATCTCTCGACCTTGAAGAATGAAACAAGTTGTAACACGGGAAAAGGAAGACGCGGAGACGGCTGCGATGCTTGCAGCTACTCGAGCAGCCTGTGGCAACCTCCGCGATCTTTACTCTATAAAAGCTTAATTGTTTCTCACTTTACGGTTCGATCCTCTTGGTCTCACCTCCTACTATACGCGTTCTCTTTCATTATTTTTTCCTGCCTCTTTTCCTCCTCGTGCACATCTCGTGCACATATCTTGTTTCTTTACACTCGCTTTCTTCTTCGCCTATCCTAGTTTGCGATCGACATTCTTCGACACAGTCCTCTTACGATTTTCTTTATCGGGAAATGTTTGATAGCGCGTATGCTTTACAATTTTTCCTGGATGGAAATCACGCGGTTCTTTGACCGTTCCAGCGTCTACCTACTCGTTTCGCGTCAACTTTTTATTCCATTCGTTGACTTGGTCGGCGGCGTAATCGCATGCAACGTGACACGTGCAGCCATCGCGTATAATCACTCTCGCGTAGCTGTAACTTCTTTGACGTCGACGATGACGATGTTCTTTCTACTTTGACGTCGTATCCTCTATTATCGCGCGGATTCGACGTCGCGCCTCCTATCAGTTTCGTTCTTTGACTTGACGTAACTCGATGTAGTTCTTTTGCGGCACCACTCTTTTTCCAACGTTGCGAGGGACAGCGGCGTCTCCAACGTTCCGGCGCGCGTTTATTCTCGTCCCGCGATTCACCCGTCCTTTCACTTTTTTTCTGCCGGTGTCGTATCACGGTATCGGCATATTGTATGAGCGGGATATACTTGAAGCGGGTACCTACTTGAAAAATGTTTACGTTCCGTTTCTCTACCCGTTGATCGGGACGACAACGCGCGTAACACACGCTACGTATACGCGTATATAGGAGCATTCGCAAACCTGTCTTCGAGATATTACCCCGTTGATTTCTTCGGCTACTCGAAAATCCATTGGCTCCTTTGAAGAACATTTCCAAGGTTCAAAAATAAATAAAAGGAAAGGGTGGACTAGTGGCGCGCCCTTGAAAGCAACGGGCGAACATACATAAATACACCCACCATCCTAGAATCCGAGGACCAGGGATCTAGTCGAAACCTAGACCTAGCTGCAACAGAGAATACGTAGAGAAGTCGAAGGCGGTGGGACAAGGGCCAGGGAGGAGTTGAAGCAGTGGAGAGAGCACGGTTATTACAGAACGTTGTAAAATTATGGATCGTTAAGCGGCTTTACGAGTTTGTTCTGTTCGCCCAGGCATCTTGGTTCTTTCTCTTGTCTTTCTTTTTCCTCTCGCCACTCCGTTCTCGTTTTTCTTCCTCGGTTATTCTCTCTGTTCCAGCGGAGAGAAGCCGCGTTTAGCTCCACGCGAATTCTTGGACGAACAGTCGCGGAATAGCTTATCTCGAGCGTGACCGGTGTTGTGGGCCCATGGAACACCTTGTTTCGATCTTTTCCATCGATCGAGAAAGGAAGCGAGATACGATCAAGAACGCATTCCGTGCGTCGTCCTTCCATCCTATTTAGACTTTGTCTCGACTCGACACCAAAGGTAAGATAACAGTCCTTCCCATCTTATGAATTTTACTCTACGTTCACGAATCATCGACGCGTTCGCAACCACCATCCATCCATTTCCTTTTCTCGTATTATCCTGTATTTCGCGGGAGATAGTGCTATTTCTGGGTGCATCCACACGCCACGTATCGTCACGTATCGCCATCCTTTCCGTTGTACCCGATAAAAAGACGAAAAGACGAACGATATACACACGCTAGATCAGAAGCGTGGAAAACCTTGAAATAGCTATGATTCCGAGATACCGGGAACGTGCGGAGCCGGGAACGAGAGTTCGTAGACAGTTCGAAAAAGCTTGCCTGAAGGCTCGTCATTAGTCTGTGCGATCTGCCGTATCGCCGAGTCGCTTAGAAGTATGACGAAGAGGAAGAAGGGGGAAGGACGAAGTGAAAGAGGCTGATGAAAATGTAGCAGAAAATGGCAAGTAAGGAGAAGGAAGAACGAGCAAGACCGGATACGTATGTCGTATAGAAGGAGAGAGAGAGAGCATCGGATAGGAAAAAGGAGGGAGCGAGAAAGAAAAAGGACGAAAGCTACGAAGATGGTCGATATCGTTGGAAGCGCGTAAAGCTGTTTTGTAGCGAACGACGAACGAAACAAAAGGCATACGGATATCATTGCACCGATTCGCTTGGCTATAATACGAGAGCCGTTCGCGGTGGACTTGCCTCGTTCCTTCTCTCTTCCTCGTAATATCCATCTTCTGTTCACAACCACCAAACCGTTTCTCTGCCATCTTCTTCTTTTCCATCTTCTTTTCCTTCTCCTCTTCTCTGTTTCTTTTTCTCGGAAGCGAAACCGTGGCTGCAAGGTAATTGTAGTGATTATACCTTCCTCTCTCTCTCCGACTGTCTATCCGCCTATCTACCGCTACGTTTCTTTTTCTTCTCTTCGTTCCAAAAGCCATCGACGTTCTTGCACTCTGCTCCGTGCCGTGTCTCTTTCCGATGAATCGGAAAAAATTGCTTTAGGGGCTTGTAAACTCGCCTAGAAAACGCGCTTCTGCTTGCTCGTTGTTTCGCCACCGTTCGACGCCTTGTTGCGCTCGGCCATTCGGCTATGTCGCGTTCCCTTCATGATCGCGAAAAGACATCGACGTCGTTGTCATCTCGTTTGACGAAATCGTTGTCTCCGTTTGAATTGTTTCTCGATAACGATCGCGATCTGGAAGCGTATCGGTTTCGCGAAAGGTTTTGCGAAAGTACTCGCTGCCGAGACAGGCAGTGGAGCTACCGCTGAGATTTCAGCGACATGCTGGGCAAGCAAGAGCAGAGTTTTAGCGGTGGCGGTGGCGGTAGCGGCGGTGGTGGAGGTGGCGGAGGTAGAGAAACTTGGGCGAAGGCGTTCGAGATGCCCGCGAAAGAGACGGCGGCCAGCCCCTTGTGGTGTGTCCGTCAGCCCAGCTATATATCACGTGTAAACGACTCGGGTATTAGCATATCTGTATCTGTCCGGTGGTTGTCCCTGCCAACTCTACCGGGGTGAACGTCTCCTCTACCCACCTCCACCTCCGGACCCACCAGGCTCCCTACCCGAACCTTTGCTCGGTTGCTCGTCCCCGTACGCTTCAGATGAACCAAGCAGATTCCGGGGACCAACGAAGTCGACTCCGCTCAAGGAGAGGAGACGCGATGACGAGGACACGCGAAAACGCACTGTTCTCTCGCTTGCTGGTAACAGGGAGGCGGGGAAGCCGCGCGAGAGTTTGGAGAACGAGCGGCCACCGAAAGGGAAGGACAGATAGCGGCCGAAGGATCGGTATCAGCCTCTTCTTCTCGAAACTTTAATTGGGAGCTTACACGACGCGCGCACTACGTACTTACATATACGCGAAGAAAGAACGCATCCCTCTTCGACGCAACTTACGGTGCTCGTTACGATCGCTACCAGCAACGAAATTCCCTGCGTGCCCGATCGCCGCCGAATTATTTGCCTATACGTCGACCGCTGCCGCCGTCGCCACCAACACCACTACCGCCGTTTCTTCTCCCGAAGAACCGAGCAATCACCGCGGATAAGGACGGAACGAGTAGACGACGACAACGAAGACGATAACGACGACGACGACGACGCGCTATCGACTCTCGTCTCCCGAACAGGAGGAGCGATGGAAATAAGAAAAAGGTCGGATGAAACGTTCGAGAAAAGAAAAGAGGATGGATTGCGGAGAATGACGCGAGAGACGGAGAAACGAACACGGGGAGGGAGAGAAAAAGGAAAAAGACGGATGGACGTTGGAAAGGGAAAGAAGTAGAGGCTGCGCCATCGTAATAGCGGCCGAATCATTTTGCCGGGGTATTTTTCAAAATGACTGGGCACTGTAGGAGCGGTATGCCGTGTTCTCTCGCGATTCGTCTGGGGCTTCACCGCTCCGAATTGCCCACAGATGCGAGGGAAAGAGGAAGAAATGGGAGAAGAAAGAGGGCGAAGGTGGCAAGTAGAAGAGGCGCGCAGCAATGTACGCGATACATTCTGCACCGACAACGAAAGAGAGAGAGAGAGAGAGAGAGAGAGAGAGAGAGAGAGAGAGAGAGCGAGGGGGGGATGGAACAGAACGAGCAAGGAAGAAAGCCATACGATATCACGGCTGCGCCAATGAGATAAAAGAAATGAATCCGGGCGAAAGGGAGGATCGAAGGAGATTGAGAGTATAAAAGAGTGACGAAGGAAGGACGAAAGAGAGAGAAAGATGGGCTACTGCACGGGCCACCGGTAAGAAAGCAGTTCGGTAATTGCGTACACCAACCGTTTCCACCGCGGGGATGAATATTTCGATTTCTCGCAAAGTCTCAGCCTGTTCTTCGAATCACCGGCAGCCGCGTGACTCGCTTCCGAAAGCAGAAATCCCGGTATCGAAAGAATTCGTGCCACTGAAAACGGCACGCGATTCTCCTTTCCATCTCGGTAGATACGTTTTCTTCTCCTTTTATTCTCTTCTTCTACTCGAAGGGCGTTGCCACCCTTCCCTCCCTCCGGGCTATCGATTCCAATAAGACACAGATTTCGATTGCGAATCTGTCCCGAACGACGAATTCGCCGCAAACCTACCTTCCGAATGAACACTCGCTACTCGCTGCCGACGCACCAACGGAATTCAAACGTCTTTGTCTTTCTGCGTGTAGCCGAAAACTTGGCCAATTCGAGAATTCGAACGAGCTGCGTATACCATTCGCCTAGTCAGACCCAGACGGTATAATTTGTGGCGGGTCGTGTCATTTTGAAACTGCCTGTGACGCCAACCTCCCACTTTTCGAGGTACTATCACGCGTTCCTCTCTCTACCTGGAAGGTTCCCGCGTTTCGATCTTTCTCTCCGTCCTCTCTTCTCCGACGTTCATTATAGTTGAACTATCGCGGGTCCGCGTGTCTTTCTTTCTTCGTTGAAAAGCAACTGGTCATTTGCCAAATATTCGGAGCATTGCGTTTTACCTAGTCCTTCGAAACGTGCAATCGGACCGAGAGCCCGAGGGCTCGGCGAACCAACGAAACGATCCGAATTCGTCTTCTCTTAGCCACGAGCCCCTTTGCCCCGTCGATCTTTTACCCTCTCGAAAAATTTCCAGATTTCAGACGGCCTCGATATCTCCTCGCGTTAACGGTTAACGACGAATCGGTAACGAGACGATCGTCGTTCGTAGCATGCGAACCGCCACGTATTCGAATGGAGATAACGCGTTGAACGCATTCCGTAGTTGGTAAATTCGCATTAACGCGAGACACGGGCGTCCGCTGCCGGTCGAAGGAGCGACCGGTATCGTCGTTACTGGTACGTATCCCTGTAGAAACCAACTCCGCCACCGCCACCGTCTTCTGCGTCGTGCCGTTCGGTAATTGCGGACGAGTCGCTAAACATGCAACGACATTCTTGAGCACGCGATCCGTCTCCGAGTTGCTTGCCTTCTACCTGGCAGATCGGTGAAACCAGTCGGCGGAAAGAGGAAGGCAGAAAAGGGAGACAGAAGCGACTGACCGACGAGTCCAATCGAGAAGAACGCACAGAGATATCGTAAACTTATTTCACAATCGTCTACACGCACGCGTATGCGTAACACACGACTGCGACGCATTATCGATAAATTTGGCGATGTGAAAAAATGACGCGAGGATGAGCGAACTCGTTTTAGGGTACAGTCGCGTTGAGTTAGCATACTCTTTCCATATGGGTATTGTCTCGCAAAAGGATAATATAAAGATACGCAAAAAGAAAACGCGTTTTGCATTAAGAAAGGAGGGACGAGTCGAAAATACGAAAATTGAAGGTGAATCGTCGATGAAATAGGAGCAGGAGCAGAGATGCGTCACGCGACATATGCCGGTATCCGGCTAAAGATTCGGCATTGGTTTCGAAGTGAGTTGGCCGGGAAGATCGGAGAGGCAAAGGGACGCAGAAGGAGCACGAGGGAGCGAAGGGGATAGCTGAGAGATGGCGAGTTCTTATTACGACGTGGCCGTTCGTCGTCCAATTAGAGCCGTCTAATTGGAGGCTCGTGGAGGCGCGGGGATGACGGAAGTGGCGATAAGACCGGGTGCAAGTCGTCACGGTGCAACCACCGGACGAAAGAACGATCCGAGGAGAACGCCAGACTTCTGGCACACAGTCGAACCGTGCGCGCGTACACGCCAGTGACGTATCCAAACGTATGCGGCCCTCACAGAGCGAACCGAGGCGCGAATATAAATCACGCTGCGTTACACCCGAGCGTGCGGGTATACCGCGGCTGTTTCACGCACGCATGCATATACGTACACGCACGTCGCATGCGCTTACTTTTCTCTTTCTCATCACTTATCCCATTTTTCGCATCTTTCGTCCTTTCTAGTACGATTCTCTTTCCGCTTCGCTTCGTTGCATCGTTTTCCGTTGCCGATGGTTTCGCTGCCAAAGCGATACGCGAATCAATCGGTCAACGAGAACGTTTCGCAAACTCGAATATCGATGATTTTCGGTGTACGCGGTTGTTGGCGGATTGAAAAACGCGTTTGTCTGCTCGTCACGACCGTCCGCCTTCCAAGTGTGCTTACCTCTGCTAATTTTCACTATTTGCCGTGGCGAGACACAAGCGATAGAAGTACCCAGCCTCGAGTTTACCCATGTACTCGTCTATGCACGCATGCACGCAACGGTGTACCTTTCGCAGGCGTGTGCCTCGACGGAACTTGCTTTTCGAAGCAAAGCAACGAACGCGCGATCTCTGTGCTATTTGTTTTCCTCGCCGCTTGTTTTGCGTTCATGATCGGCAGAAGGAGCGGAAAATATACGACGAGAGGATAAGGGTGCGGACAGATACAAGGACGAATTGAAATAAGAAAAGAGACAAAGATCGCTCGCTGTGAAAGACTGGATGGAGAGGGGATCGTGTGCCGTCTTTAGAGCTGGAGGATATTCGCTGGCTCGTTGTATGAATAATTAAGATTATGTTTCGGTATTGGCCATTCGCTAACACCGACTGGCCCATATACACGTAAAGCCGAGCGCGAGCTAATAATATGCGTTAAGGATTACCGGCTATATACGATTATATTCGAATACATTGCCATAAAGATTTTAAACGATCTCAATAATTTCCACGGACTTTTAACGCGGTCAAGAGTAAGATATAAGCGTGGTAATTAATTCTCGAGTTGCTTTTAACGTGTATAACTGGGCAATTTATATCTGTCTCGGTAAGAAGCGGTTTCAATTTTGCTGCTGGTCTATTATATCTGGTTGCAAAGATCGTTTAACGCTTGCGTGGAAAAATTCTGGATCGGTCGTTTGCACGGTTTTAATTATGCCCGGGATAAACTCTGGCAGTACATGCTCCGACGATACGTAGAGGATCGTGAAAGAAAAAAGGAGACTACTTGCCGTCCATTACGTGATCGAGCGATGTATGGTGTGAAACGACGTAGGCAGCTATCTATAGCCTTCACCTGTGCTCCAGACCGCCCCACACCGTGGCGCACCGTAGCATGCCGCGCCGTATTTCGCCAGCTCGAAACCACTCGATCGAGCACCTGTCGGTGTATAGCTAATCCTACAACTCCGGCTATAAACGAGATCACAAACGCGCTACACGAGTCGCGTGTCCTCGTTCATTGTTGTCTCGATAGCTGCTTCGCTTGTCGGACGCGAGTCTCTACCTTCGTTCGTTTTACCTTGCTTCTTAACCTCGTACCCTACCGTTTCGAGTTTCGACGAGTTTATCAATCTGTACGGTTTAATCGTTTCGCGCGACAAGGTTCTTCCTAGAGTTCGTCGAAAGCGGGCCTTTTCGAGAAACGATAACGCTTAAGAGCGAGAACCGTTCGAGTTTTAGTAGGTCGTCGAAGAATGGTAGACGTGGACGAAAGCACGAGAGAAACGCGTGAGATATAAAAGAGAGAGGTCGAGGCGGAGTCTGTAGTTATCTGTATTCCGGTTTACCGAGAACCTATGCACCTGAGATGCATAACTCTGGTTGGTGTGTGGAACGCGGGGAGAGAGCAGCGAAACGCATGCCAGGAGAGGGAGACGGAAAGGGAACTAACCATTTTCACGATGCATTGACAAACATTTTATAGCCGAGGCTTGCGCAAAATAATCCTTCGCAGACGGTGATCGCGTTTCGATAGGATATTTATCGTCGTCGCTGTTTCGAAAATACCATTGTTAAAACACGTCGCATTCTTCGACGCGCGCAACTTGGCCTCGCCTTCGTTCGAACGAGCGAGAAAATTGCTGCGAACCATGGTAACGCTACTTCGACCCCGATGGCAAATCATTTCCGAGGACGGTAAATCGTTTCCAAAAAATTCTTTGTTTTTCGATCTTGTTCGGATTCCGGAGCGAAACCCTTCCTCTTCCTCTGTTCTTTTCTTCCTTTTCTTTATTTCCTTCGGAAACAACGACGGTTTCGTCTAGCTTCTACCTGTACGATTCTTCGGCCTGTATACATGCATAACGTTGAAAGGATACGATGCGACGTTATCGGTAATTGTGCGGCTTGCTATCTCGAAAACTTAAACGATGCTCGTAACTTACGCGTAACCTAATGGAGAATTAGCTGGGCACGGGAAATGGAAGAAAGCTCGTACGTTTCCGTTGCAGAGCGGAAGATGAAACGGAAAATGTCTAGTAAATCGGCCACGCGAGTGGGAAGCGCGTAGAAGAAAAAAATCCGATTCTCTCCGTGTCGTAGTTGGCTTTCTCCGGCACGTCGGTGATACAGGAATTCTGCTACTCCTGGGAAAGGAGAAGGTTGGAGGCCCCTGATTCGCTGTGATTTCTGGGACGATATACACTCGGTGCTTGTCTTCGTGGATGGAACGAACGTGCACCGCACAGCGCGACGCGATCCTATCGGTAATTGCGACCAGCTGTACCCGGCAGGAGTACAACAAGGAGACGACAGGAAGGAGACGGAGAAAGGGAGAAACTCGGCAGGTAGAAAGAGAATTCGATCAGCTCGCGATTTACGATCGAGAGAAATTACTGAAACCGAATTTCGCGTGCGCGCTGCCAAGCGAGCGTTTCTCGAGGAAAGCGAGACGGTGCGGCGTGGCGAGCGGTAAGCGGTGGTAGGCGACGCGGAAAAGAGAGCAGACGAAGTATGACCTAAAGTCGCACGAGGCTTGGCGTAACGTAATAGTCGCAGGTGCAGTTTGAGACTGCGAAGTGGTATGCTGATGCAATTAGCAGAACTTACATCTATTCTGTCTTTACGCCTATCTGTATAAGCATAAGTCGCAACTCGCGAGTGTAGTACGGCGCGTATAACGATAAGGTAAAGCGACCGTGTAAAAGGAGATGGAGAGAACGATAAGCGGTAAGGTTGGGCGGAGGAGGGAAAGAATGAAAAGACAGACTGCAAACGAGAAAGAGAATGCGATGGAAAGAGACGAGAAGAAGATACGAGAGGGAAAGAGAGTCAGAGTTGAATTGCGCTGTTTATTAATGTGTGCCAACGGAGCGTGTCTGTCATGTAGGTTGGTAGGTAGGTAGGTAGGTAGGTAGGTAGGTAGGTAGGAAGGTAGATAGGTAGGTAGGTAGGTAGGTAGGTAGGTAAGTTGGTAGGTAGGTTGGTAGGTGAGAGCAACGATGCCGATCGAAGGAGACTGGTTGCTGCCGATGGTGTTGTTGCTGTCGGCGCGATCTCTGTCGTTACTGGAACCAACTGAGTCCGGCCCCTTGTATACGTGTCTTCGCTTCGATTCGCTTTAATTAGACCAAGTTCGTGTTTACACAAAGATACGTTGCTTCTAGGCAGAAAAAATCCGTAGGCGCGACTGCATTGAATCTGCCACGCCGTACTTTATTCTCGCCGAGGTCTCGTTGCCGCGATACTCGCGCTCATGCATGCGCCCAATTATTTCAGAATTTCCAGTTTACCCGTACCGGTCGTGCTGTTTTCTATGCGCGGTCTGTCTTGGTCTTCGTTCTTCGAGGACGAAAGGAATAGTCGGACCGAATACGAGGATGCACGAAGGAACGTAATCGATCGATTAACGGGATCCAGGGTGACCTACGGGCCACGGCCGATAACTAATTGGTCGACCGCGTATTCAGGGTAGAAAGATTCATCGGTGGCCGCGTTTGGTTCCGCAGATTAACTTCGCCCACGGAACCACTCGACCACAATAAGAGAAACGATCGATCAACGGTGCGCCGTCAACAACGATTCGTCAACGAGGTCGCCGTGTAAATGGCGAAATTCGATGCGTCTCAGGTCTCGCAAACTTTTATCGCTCGCCCAGAATTCACCTGAAATACCAATTAAAATACGAGCTATTTTTGTTTTTGTCGTGTTTCGTTTCGTTTCAAGATGAAATTCGATCGATCGCGACGAAGAGAAGGAACGATCTGTTCGCTCGATCGATAGTGAGACGAATCGGAGTTGCGAATACCGTGCCATGACCGTGCCATATTTCCTCGATCGAGAAAATCTCGCGTTGTTATTAGGGAGAACACGAATAAACAGCGATTTTTTGAATCTTATTAGTCGCATGCTTATTACGCTTATTACGCATTTGTAATCGTGGTATTTTGATGAAATTTTATCAGGTTGTCGCGAATCTGTTGCTTTATTACGCGTGCTCGGTTGTTCGTTCGTCGCGAATCAACTTTCCGTGTCTTCCTTGCGATTTCTATGCCAATGCTATCCGTTGATACCCGTGGGTCGTGACGGTGGCCAATTGGCAGATTCGTATCGAGGGCCGTGAAACGATAATTGGCTAATAGCGTCGTAGCGATAATAATAAGCAGAAAATCTGCGTGACTACTTTTCGCGCGGCGCTACGCGTCTCGAGATTACAGTACGCCGCGTTTTAATGATCTGCGAGCATTAGCGCGGACCATTTACTTGCCCATAACGCTGGATATTTACATCGTCCCGACAATTTTATCGTTCTTCGGAACGACGGGCTGGGATTTCTCCGCAAGAATGTCGTGGACGTAGTTCGGACGCGAGTTCGACAATTTGCTCGGTTTCACGATGATCTCGTCCAAGGTGGGGAGATACGATTAATTATCGGCGATCAACCGACGATCGACGATTGGCGGGAGGGAGAAATTACGGTGGAAAGAAACGATGGAACGAATACGTTGCACGAGTGCGAGTTCTGCCGTTTCCGAGAAAAAGCATCGCGGAGAGGCTCTTTACAGGCAAAATCGTGTGTCAGGCAATCGATCAATCGATTCTCTAGGCGTTGCAGGTTATTACGTGAAAAATTCTTGTAGCTGCGATAGCTTCTCGCCGCGGGAGGGTTCGGACCCCCAGCGTACTCCTCCCTCGTGCTGCTCCTTCCACTAGCCTTTCCTCTTTCTTTCTTCCATCTTTCAGCCATCAACGATCCTCATCTATCTCGCGTCTGCTCGTTGCCGACCATCATTCTAGCTCCAGTCTTTCTACCCAGGATCCTTTTGCTCTATGTCTCTTTTTTCCTCTCTTTCCTTCTTTGATTCTCTTGACCTCCTCCTTCTCCTCCTCCTCCTCAAAGGTATCGTAATGTAGTATCCATTCTATCTCTTTCGTCTTCGCCTCGTATCTCCTCTATCCTTCGGCAGCATTCTACGCTCTTCTCTCAGAGATGTCTGCCTCCTCGCCGAGCTTCATCCCTTCGCTTTTCAGATACTGTTTCACGCTTCTTCTTCCGTCTAAACCCTCCTAACTCTGCCGACGACGCGTTTCATCCGAGACACACACGCGAAATCTTGTTTCGTTTAGAGCTTCGCGATTGCGTAGAGAGAGCCGTTGCAATCTGCGCTTTCGCCGCAAATACATTGTTATCTGTCTCGTATTCTACCATTACGAGGCGCTCGTTTTTCGAGCATACCCGAAAAATATGCAGGACGGTATCGCATTATCACGCGCAGTCTCAGTTAAGGGCTTACCACGCGCTCGTTGCACGACGTTTACGATGCATAAAACATACCTGGTTAATTTGTGACAAAATTCTCGCGTTGGTTTATCGCGCGCGCTCCTCTATCGACGCTAAATCGACGCTAAACGATCGCAAATGTGTTTCTCGAAGAAAATTTTACGAATCTACGTCGTGGTGCGCGTAACGTCGCTAACCTTACAAGATACAGATTGGTGCGCGTGTTCGAGGATCGAGCGAATCGCCCAAGTCGATTATAAATTTCGTAAACATAGTTCCTTGGTATCGTCGTAAATTTCTCCGCATCGAACACTAACATACTCGATATAGGCGCAATAGGTATGCAATCGTGGCTCGTACAGTAACTCGTGGCTATTATTATTATCGATGTTGACGATCGACTATTAGCGCCACAGCCTCGTTTTTGGTCGCTTCGCGCTTGAAGCGTATTCCATTTTTCGATGCGCATGTTTCGAACGAATAATCGCCAAATATTTTCGACGACGATGCCGTGGTAAAAAGGGCGTGCAGTTCCATCGGAGAATAGAACGCAGAGCAGAGTAGCGCGGTGCAGCGGTGCGAGCGAGTAGCTGTGGGTCGTAAAGCAGCAAGGGAACGGTGGCGATGCATTCGGTTGCAGCGTACCGTGCAACCGGCCGTTTAGCGGCCGCTTAGCGATCCGATTCTACCGATTAGAGGAAAAACCTTGCGTAAACGCGAGCCGCCGCGTTTGTTTCACGCCGGTAGCTATGCACCGGTGTGCATTATGTTTAGCAGCTTGTCCACAGCATTTGCTAGCGTATTTACCACCGTGGCTGATAACCGGTAATTCTGTCTCCGCTTAATTACCGGCACAGAAAAAACTGGAAACGGCCTTACTTTCGAACCGATTTTCGATCGCAGCGTGGCTTGGGTGCAGCGGCGGCCACTGTGGTCAACCCTCGAAACGGCGCCAATAACGTAAACGGAATTCGGAGGAATTTCGGAACGTAAAGTCGAGAGTATCGAAGGCGGTCCTCCCTGGTATATAGTTGCGCGTTTCCGCGATGCAAGTCGAATCCTTCATTAGGCGCTACCGATTGTATGGTAGAGAGCAGTGTTGCATGCACGCAAGTAGGATCACTCGGCAAGAACCGTTCTCTGCACGCGTGCAAAGTGTTTCGCGGCCTGAGGGCATACGGAGATTCCAGATTCTCGACACCACTTATCTTCCACGCAACTTTCTACCAGTGGAGCAGATGAGAGGCACCGATAAAAACGCATGAAATATATCGACAGCATTTTATACGCGCACCGTCGATCGACGATCAAGTTATTAATAATCTTTTCGCATTTAGCTACCGTATCTACGGCGAATAATGCTTTTCGGCTGCGCCTATCTCTCCACCGTGCCTCTCTTTTTTCTTCCATCGGCCTTCTCCTTTTTTATCGCTTTAGGATCGCTTTAACCAGAATGGGATATCTCGACATTCTCGATACACTCTTCCGACCGTTCGATCTTTCGCCGCTCGATCGACCTTGACTTTTTTTTTCTAAAATAAGGAACGATAGGTTTTTCGCGGTTCGATTGAATTGTATCTATTTACCAAGAAGAGGCTACGGTTAAACGGAAGCGACGCGAACGCTGCGACGACACCTGCGTCCTATCGATCGTTTCGGTGTGAACCGATAAGGCGCATTTTTCACAGCGCGACGCCAATGCAGCCAGTCGACTATTCAGCCAGACAGCCCGTTTATATGAGACGGTAAAAACCTCCTACCGTATACGCACGCCGAGAGCTGGTTTCAATCGCCGCCGGCTATACGAAGATTCCAGATTCTCGTCATCGTCCGTCATTCCGGAGTAACTTTGCTCGGAATAAATCGGCTCACGCGATGAAAGTGTAACGCGATAATTATAGTAAATGGTGAGCTTGTATCGATCTCTGACCAAAACGAAACGTTTACCGACGCGACGCGCGTTTTCCTTTCCAAAACTCGAGAGAGAGAGATAGAGAGAGATAGAGAGAGAGAGGGAAAAAGAGAGAGAGAAAGAGGGGGGAGAGAGCGCACGTTGGACGCGAGTCCGAGAGTCGAAGGAAACTTCGTCGAGGATATATCGAAAAGATGAAGAGAGGGACCGAGCGATCGGTTCGAAGATTATTCACTTTCGAACGAGTCGAAACGATCGTAAATAGGAATTATTCAAATTTTCAATCGGTTGGCTGGATGCCGCGTATTTGCTCGGCTTAACGGTTCGCGCGAGGGGTGGGCTTTGGACACGCGTTGCACCCGGAGTCTGCGTGCAACGGGCGTTTGGCTGCCGCCTCGGGCATCTTCGGTATGACGGATTCCCAACGCCATTCATCTTTCGTGCGATCTTGTTGCCCGGAGAAACGGCCGATCCACGAAGATCCCCGGCTTTGAAACTGCGAACGAGTGACCGACCAGTCGAGCCACCTGCGTTCCACCAAATAGACCGCATTCAGAGACAACAAATCGTCTTTCACGCGCGTTCCCCTTTTCGCTCTGCCGTCGCCGTAGTAAGCATAATTCTCTGCTTCTTTCCAATTAGAATTATTTCGCATCGCGATCAAGAACTGCAGATAATCGTTATTCGCGAACGAACGCTTTCAAGTTGAAACCGTGCCGCCGCGAAATGTTACGAGGGAGAATGGACGGTAAGATTAAGCCAAAAATAAGGGACAAGAAATCGCGCGACGAGGAACGAGAGTGGTGGTATTTCTCAATAAGTTGGCGGAGAAAATAATTTGTGGGTGTCGTCCAGTGTTGGCGGCGGAGTTTGCGGTCTTGGTACGACAGGCAAGACGGTGAGATTGAACCGAAAGAAGAGCGCGAACGTGAGCGAAGAACAGGGCGGTCGAGGAAGCGGAGGAAGGGGAGGATGTTGCGGTCGATGGTCGTAGATGAGAAAATGGGGTGGTAGAAGGGACGCGCGAAAGCTAAGAAGAAAAAGGAAATGAAAGAAAGAGAGGAAAAAGCGCGGACAAAAGTGTGGACTTTATTAACTCTGGCTAACGTTATACGGTTCCTGGCAAGTGTACGATGCGATCGCTCGTAAATCGAGACACACTTGTGGAGGTGCGATCGCGTTCGCCGTTTCTTCGCGAATACGCGGGAGGATCGACCATCCCGAAAAGGTTGACTTTTCGAAGCGATTCTTCTGTCGGAGGGAAGGTTCGGGAGTCCCGTTAGTTCTTCTCCGCACAAGATAACATCGCTGCCCTTTTTTTTTTCTTTCTCTCTTTCTTTCCAACTTTGCAACGTTTGCTTCTTGGATTTCCGGGCACGAAGCAGTCGTTTACACGAGTCCGGGACGAATTATTAACTGCGTTCGCCTGTCAGGGCGCCTCTGTGGTTCAGTTCGTCCCTGTCGAGGTTCTTCCGATCGAATAGATATTCTAGCTAAGACGATGCACGATGACTATCGCAACTTCTTTCCGGCGTCGTGTCAAACGAAGAAAATGCACGACGAACGATCGGCGTTCCCCGATGGACACACCTGATTCCTTAAAGGTGAGAAAAAGATCGCAAAGGTGGGGCATCGCGATTACTACGAGCGCCGTGGGATTTCGCGTTGTTAGACTGTCGAGCGGATTTAGATACTCGGCGCGCGGGTGCCACTCGATTCGGTTGTGAAATATACGAGTAGCGCAAAAGGGAGAGGGTTAGAATTGGCGCGTAGATATCTCTGGTAACGCAGCGACTCGCGCAGCATTCGCACGCAAACGCAGAAAATAGTCGTGTAAACAGAGTGGCAAGCAAATAACAGCGTCAGCGTAGATGGTAGCAGACGAGAGTCTCGTGCGAGCATCGGTTGCGTTGCATCGTACAAGAGACGCATTCCGGCATAAAGTACGCTATAGGTCCTGCAGATAATTATCTGTGTCCAAGAGCTCGACCGGTACCGGGACTCCCCCGGAACCTCCTGTTTGGACGTACGCGGAACCCTCTTAAATCCTGAATCTCGTAAATGCATAAATAAGCCCGTCGCGCGTGACACCGCTTGATCTGTCTTCGCGATTCTCCTTCTCCTCCTTCTCCTGCCTCGTAGCCAGTTAATCGTCCTTCGATTCTTTCCTTCGCACGAGTTCCTCGCGGTTAGCCTACCGAGCGATGAGACTTCGCCGAGATTTCTGAATGCGTTTACGGCACGTTCATACGCGTCCCGGCTTTTTTGTGTATGCGTCCGATCTCGGTGCCCTCGTACGTTCTAACGAAGTCCGTTCCTTCGAAGTGGAAGCGAGGAAGCGTAGCGATATTTCGCGCCCTCGACTCGCAGAAGCGAAGATTCTCGTTCGAGGCACGTTAATCGTAGCGTAACGTCGTCGTCGACGACTAGGTTCCCGGCCGCGAGCCGGCGAGGGTGACGAGAACGACGAGATACATCTTCCCTCAAACAGCGAAACGATTTCCCCGACACCACAACAGGATCGGTTCGATTGATTTCGAAAGGCGGCAAGAAAATTGACGCGCCGCTGGGAACCCAGACCGCTTCGTTTCGAATCGAATCGAATCGCGCGTACTACTTGCTGGAATGTGCCGTGTCATGCTACTCGTTCGAATCTATTCGATCCAACAACAACGTTCGTTCGATAACGAATATAAACGCGTGCGTGAAATTCGTGTTGGCCGTTCGAGAATGATTCGTGGAACGTTGGAAATTTCGAAAAAGGGTGGTAGTCCGATTGGAAGTTGGAGTTGCCATTATTTATTCGCGATACAGAATTTCCGTAAGTTCGCTACGCCGCTACTCGAACCCATAAGCAAGGATCGAACCCATAAACGAGAGTAGCGACGGTTCGGGTGGTCCTGCATCGCGATCCTCGGAGCTCTTCACCAACAGCGGCACGAGTACTACGTGCTACTCTCCCAACATTGTGCTCTATCTGCCTGTATCTCGCTCTTTCGATCCGCGCGCTCTTTACTTCCCCCACACTCTGTCTCTGTTCGTTCCTCCCTCGCAGATACGTTTGTTCTCCGCATCATCTCTTCCATCCGTTTCGTCTCCTTCTGTCTCCCACCTAAAGACTCGTAGCTCGCTTAACGTCAAAAACATTGCGATTTTATCAGCTCTTTCAATTAACTTAACAATATGCCGGATACGCAACGAGAGATAGCCAATATTTTCGCAGTGGTAACGGCGCTCGGGCTTCGAGCCGGATCGAGCGAACCGATTTGCAGCCTTTCAGCTGGACAAAGTTTCGTCTGCGAAGAGTTTACGCAGAGTAAAGGGGCGTGATAGGGCGACGGAGGGAACGAGAGAATTCGTATCGCTCGAGCGACGATGCTCCGCCATTGAAAAGAGCTTACTTTTCGTCGACCGCGTTGCATCGCGTTCACGAGCCCGCGGTTTCGTTCTCTACGCTCTTTCGGTGCTACTTTGCACGTCTTCCATCGTGACGAAGAACGTGTGGTATGTTGCACGTCGCAGACTACAGTTAAACTTAAGCGATATCGCTTAGCCGGTTCGACGCCAGCAGCGTCTAATCGCGGAACGAACGAGCCACAGTCAGGCGATCAACCGATGGTGTAATGGGACGAGGCTGTGCCATAACCGCGTTATAACGCGTTTTACCCCCCATAGAAACCGAAACGCCTCTCCCGTGTCTCCGAAATTGCATCGTCATCGTTGCTTTCACGTTCACAGTCCAGACGAAAATATCGTAGAACCGTGACGCGTCGTTTCCTCCTCTCTCGATGATTCACGCGAAAAATGCTCGAAATGCTGGCGCTTGAAGGAATTTACGCGGAACGTGTTGCCATTGAAATTCACTATCAGCCGTTTAATTACGTACGAATTCCACGGCTACACCGTTATTCGCGTACATACGAGGAGTGGCCGCGTGCCCAGTACCGGCTTTTGTCGTTTTCCGCGATTCTCGCGAACCGGAGCCTCGGAGCACGTGGAACGCTTACTAAACAACTCATGGCGGACATAATTGCGGAATAATAGAACGACCAACGCCTTTGGATTGGTGTCCCACAGGCGCCATTTGTGGCTACCTCTAAACCTCTGGCGTATCACAGCGACGGTCTATCGTCGCATTGATCGCATGGATCGCTCGGTGAGAACCCGATGTGCGTCGTGTGATGAACGTCGACCGCCTGGCCGAGTAGTTGTTGGTTGCTGGTTAAGCATCGTGTTAAAAGCGTAATAACGGGAATCGAAGATTCGAAGATTCGACGCGATGCCAAGACGGTGCAGGCTCCACTGACCGTAGATGCCGAGAATAATCCGTGGATCGTCTCAAGGACGTATTCGCTGTTATAGGCTCGAGATTCCTCCGAGTCACCCCAAGCACTCGCGGTCAAGTAATTTGCCATCTTATTTGATTCGCGCGTTCCGTCCACTGGCGGTTCGTAATTCGTATCGCTCGAACGCATAATCGACGATGACTCGAACGATAGAAACCAGTGGAAAACGAACCGTTCGATCGACTGGCCGAGAATCGAGTTCGTCCGACTGGACGATCGATCGGATAGACGAGAGAACGTCGCGCGATTTATCGAAACGGTGATCGGAAACGACAGAAACGTTTGGATTGAGAGGACAGCCAATGATTATCTTGTACGCCATTACTCGTTCATCGCCGGTGTCCGCTATTTCCGAGAGTAAACTGGTCTTCATGAATCAACCGCGTTATACAGACGACTCTTCTCGAGTCGCGTGGAAATTTCAGCGACAATTGAAGACAAAAGTCTCGCAAGAAGTAGAAAAGTTTCGATATCAAAAGAATACTGGATTCGCGATTTGAGAAAAAGAAGGGGAGATCGCATGTAGTCGTTATCGTAACCGTAGCGTATCGACTGGTAGTTGGCTCATTACCGACCTACGTGGTCTATAAACGACACGGAGTCGAGTTAGAGCGCGCGTCAGCGAAAGTAAGTTCGTCGAAGAACAGCGCGGGGGATCGTTCGATCGTCCGCTTGTAACTCGAGGTAATTAGAATCGGAGGTACCTACACCCCTGTTCCTTCGCCTCGACTTCTTCCAGCGTCTTTTCGCTCGTAAGTCTTTTCCCTCCGGTTCGCAACTTGGCTCCGTCTTTTCTGCTCTTTTTCTTCTCTGTGCTCGAACACTCTGTCGGCCGTCCGTCGCCCCATGTGGTGCGTTTGCATATACATTCACGTGCGTGAGCGCGTAAGCGTAAGCGATGCGCGAGTCAGCTTTGCTAGCGAGCTCGCGTCTCCTCTTTTTCTCCTTTTCCCTTCGTTCGGCACCGCTCGTATTTTCTCCGTCCCCTCGGAGCATATTCCGCCACGCCGCGCCACGCGTGCTCCTCGTTGCTTCTCGATGAAGTTCGTTGCACGCGATTGCGATTATTATCGATCTTTCGTGGTTCCGGACAGATCGTAGTAATTTTACCGGATAGTCGAGCGCACTTTTCTCTCGCAGCACTGAGGCTAGGTAGTCCCCGTGTCATTGTCCATGCACTTCAAATACCCTGATTTCGCTCTGTGCTCTATCGCGACCAAGTTGCCGAAATAGACGAAAGATGTCTGTTTTCTTTTTTTTCGAATTCCCGTCATCCGTGAAAGAAACTCCTCGATTCGGTTTTATAAGAGACGCGCGTACCTAACCAGAAAGAAATTTGCCGAATTTATCGTATCGCCCCCAGAATCGGAAGGAAAGTGGCCGTTAACGCGTTAGCTTGTTCATAGTAAATCAGGTCTGACGTGAACGTCTACCTTGTGGATACCAGCGCGTAAACAGGACGGTTTTCGATTTTCATTTGCTTGTTGGTCGATCGATCGATCGGACCGCGTGACGGTCGAAAGATGATAGAACGCGGAGAAGACGCGGCTGAATGCGCGCAGCGTTGTCGAATCGAAGGCCAGCAGAGGTCGTCGAACGGCCGCCGTTCCCGGGTGTGGGTGGTTGAAAGAAGGCCAGACAAATTACCCCCGGCTTAATACGACAATGTGCCATCAACTTTGGCCTACACGCTGACAGTTACTATTTCATACACCTTCTCGTTCTGGGCCCTCGGCCCTCGTCTTCTTTTCCCCCTCCTTCTCTGAACCAGCCAGTCTCCCGCCGCGTTCTTCTGCTGCACCACGTGCTCGTTGGGTCCCGTACGACCGAAAAACGCGCAGGTACTCGATTCAATAGAAATCGGTTTTTCGTTCTTTCGCGTAGAGCGGACAATAGACATCGGCACGCGCGAGGTCAGCTCGTCGATCGCGTAATTCCACAAACCCGACTTGGCCATTGCGCGCGTAGAATCGAAGCGAAGCGGCGAATGGGGCGATAACGGATAAAAAAGCTTGCGGACAAAGTCAAAGACGGTAACCAGCTCCTCGCTGCATCTCGATGCGTGTTCCTCTCGCGCTTCGTTTCCACCTTACGAATGATTTCTCCGAATCATTAACGGCAATTAAAACATCGATCGAGTACGGAGCGGAGGCTGGAGCACCGTATAGGGGCCAAAGCCTTTGAGAAGGGTTTCGTGCGGAGATCGAAGGATGAGCGAAGCAAGGAAAGGAGAAGGACCTCATGCGGCGAGAGCATATTACTTCGCAGGAGGCTGCATAGACCCACCTTCTCTTTATCCAATCCTCTTTTCTTCGGTCTTTCCCCGCTTCTCTTTCACGTTCTTCGCGAGTCTCCGCGGCCAGGTACCCTCCTCGAAGCGTCAGAGCTTCTCAACCGGGTGAAAACGCGATTCCTTACGCGTATCCGACTTTTGTTACGGCAACGATTAACTCGATAAGGCGTTTGGTTCGTAGATGGAAACGCCCGCGAACCACAAGCGCGAACGGAAACGTGGTAGACTCGAAGCGATCCAGTTTCTTCCGAGTGGTTCGTAATATTTGCCCTGCGTCCTCCTTCGATCCCTCGATCTCGCAAAGTGTCCGCACTGTCCGAAGCTTACTTAACCTTCGATCTGATTTAGGAACGAACTCAATTCGCGTTGCAGTAGCTGCGTAGCAGCGCGATTATTCAGCGCGCTATATCCTTGAAGAAATCGTTCGATAGAGAAAATTCGAACGGACGTTTTCCGAGAAAGGAAGAGACTCGTGGTCGCGGAAAGTTTCCGGTGCGAAGACGAGCGAGTATCGCGAAAGGCGCGAGCCGCCGTTTAAGGCCGGTCGTATCGTAACCCGATGTAAACGGCTGGCCGGTATCGAAGATCTCTATCTGTGAAAAGATCGAAAGGCGAGCGACTCACACGGCCGTTCGCATCCGGGTGTCGCGGAATAGCGGTTATCTCGCGTTCCGTGTTTCTACAGAAAGCGAGTGAACGAACGAACATCGGAAGGTACCGACATAGAGGAAAGTCTACTCACGTACGCTCTCTCGAGGCATGGCTTTCGGTTTCTATGTTCCGCGGTTCGGCGCGGCGTACACAGCGAAGCCAGTGCTTCTTTTGCCTGCGTTGATACAACCGATGGTCGAAGGCGGAAAGAACAGAAGAGAGAGAGAGAGAGAGAGGGGGGGGGGGGAACAGACGTTGGAGTTGTAAATCGAGAAAATGAGAGAATGCTAGAGAATCGGCCGCCTACGAACGCATAATACGCTACCCTCGAATGCGATCCCTCTGTCAGCAATCGACGCGTAAACGCCGCTAAACAATCCCGGAAAGTGGCGTGGCTCGCTGCGAGAACATCTCTTCTGGTAATAAGGTGTACGAGTCTCGCGCACGTAACGTTGCGGATGCCCGAGGATGTGAGGCGAAGGTGGAAGGCAGCGGTGAAACGGCCAAGTGGATAAGGAAGGCAGGAAACGAGTATCGGCCGAGGGGGAGGGAGGACGCGGGAGATGTGTCGGCAGTCGTGTTGTCATTTCTCAACTGGACCCGTGGATCGGGTCATCTTTCGGCTCGTCCTTTCACCCTGTTTCCCTCCCGTAACCAGCCCTCGTCTCTCGCTGCATCTTTGTTCCGGTTGTTCTCCCAAGGAACGTCGGTGCTTTCTTCATCGGCGCGAACCTACTGTGTCTCGAGCCGTCAGGCTATTTATTTAATATCGTCACGAGTCACAGCGGTGCTAGCGCGTCCCGAACATTTACCGACAGGGCAAAGTTCCCGATAGCGCGAAAGATCGATGACGCTCGCGCGTCCCTTCCAACGCACCGAGGGATGGGGAGGTCAACCCCGGTGAACAACGGTCGCGCGACAACGCGTTCGACGATACCATGTTCGTTAAGGTGACCGCGGCTACGCGTAGAAAAAACGTTTCGTCGATTTCCTCGTAAAGTAACTCCCATCGCCGTTAACGCGGTGAAGCAGGAGGCAGGACACGAGCAATGCCTTAAAAGAATTTAAATTGGTATCTGCCGGATGAAGACTCGGGGAATTACTGTAAAATTCGACGATAGTCGCCCACGCGCGTTTATTACTGGAATCTTCATCTTCTTCCCTCGCGTTCTCTTCCACGCGAGTTGATGTGCCCCTTTTTTCCCCTCGTCGCAGGGTTAGCGGTTTAGGTTAAGTTCGTGAGAGACGCGAACCCTTTTATTTACTTTACCGGTCCGCGGAGATCGTATAGACTCGATAAAGCATTGCGGCCGCAACTTCGAAAGGATGCCTTCCTTCTCGTCTCCCGATTCTTTCTCTCTTCCTTCTCGACTTTGCCTCTTTCCAATTGGCGAAAGTAAATTAACGCGAACTCGAGGTATTCGATTCCCTTATCCGTTTCTTCCCCTTGTGTCCTTCTCCACCGCGATATTCACGACCGCCGAAACGAACGATCGCGCACGATCGATGAACCGTACATAAAGCGAACTGCGTTCCACGAGTTTCGCATTTACCTTCCGTTCTCCCCGCGCGTCGGCCAACTGCGTTCGCGACTTCTTTGATCCATCCAGATCATCGATCGGCGACTCTTTCGATCGCTGATATTCGACTAGATGCGTTGCACAAATTTCGATACAATGGCTTTTTCAGCGTCGAAGATAGAGAAACGAATTACTTTGCGACCCGTCTCTTTTAAATTTAGTTCACTCGTTCTTTTCTTATCTCGCGATAGGAATGTAAGTGGTTTCTGGTTGAAAATCGAAGATTCTGACAGGGCACCCGGTGGTATTTTCACATTCACGAGGTACGCAACGCGTCTCCGTGGAATTTGAAGTTTCGCGATAAACTCGTCCATGGTTGGACGCGCGCGGTTGTTCTTCCACGCAAGCGCGACGAGATAAGGTTTTATTTATTTTTTTGTTGGCACACAACGACGTCGTCGGTGCGAATTTGGCGCCTGGATCTTTGGGCAGCGTGTATCGGACGTAGGCGGAGAAGAAACTGTCGGATGACTAGTCGTTCCTCGCGCCCTCTCGTTTCCGTCGTTATTGCCGCGGTCGAATTATTTCTTTTCCTCGGGACCGTAACTCGCATCGACGAAAAGAGGGAGAAGGGCCAGCGGTGAAATTTCAGCCAAACGCGCTGCTCGCGGCCGACTCGCCTGTAAAAAAGGGAACCCGCGCGCCTTCGTCGACTCGGCCGACTCGCAATTCGGTCGGATAAAGACGGCAAGACCGATCGTTCCGCACTCTTCCTCCTACCTTCACTCCCGATCGATTCATCGTTCTTCTTTTTTCTTTTCCTTTTTCTTCTTCTTCTTCTTCAGCTGCTTCTTCTTTCTCTCCCCCTTCTGCTTCTTCTTCTTCTTCTTCTTCTTCTTCTTCTTCGTTGCCGTCCTTTTTGTCTTCGTCCTTCGATCCCCCGTTGTCCGAGAGGAAGAGAGCGAGCACGATCGAAAGCGAGGAAGGGAAAAAATCGAGGATTCGATGGAAGCAACGAAGGAGAGGGCAGAAGGAAGGAAGGAGGGAAGAAAGGAAAAGGAAGGGTTGGTAGGGAAAGGGAGCCAGCCGACCTAAATGCGGGTCCAGGCGCGGGCGGGCAGTTGATATCGAATTTATCAGGTGTCGGGTTGCAACCGTTCATGCTCTGTCCTTAAGCACGCATCCACGTCGTTTTGCCGAGCCAACGCGCCCGCAGCATATGCGAAACTTCCATCCGATTTGCCACGCTTGGAACGACGCGCGTACCGTACCGTCTTTTCGTGGCTTCGAACGTCCGTGAGTAAAGCGTTCGAACGAGGATTCGTATGAAATCGAGGAATGTATCGTATCGTGCACGCCGGGCGTCGTTCCACGAATGGGCGACGTTGGAAGAAAAACCAGAAGATTAGAGGGAAAGAGGGAAGAGGGAATCGGAGAAGGAAAAGAAGTTGGAATAGGTAGACGTTGATTAGGAGGAGCAGCTCGAGGCGTGCTTTCTTTCGTTCGATCGGTTGGTCGATCGGACGGTCTTTGCGCACTCCTACCAGCTGGACTGGATTCCCTCTCGTCCCGTCTTACCTCCAGCCTATATTCCCTCTCTGGACGCGAAGCTCTTTTACCGTGGCTCGCCGTCAGTCTCAGCGAGTCGCTTCTGTTTTCAGACTCGAAGCACGCGATCCTCGTTCGCATGTATAACCGGCACGACCACCATCTTCGTTCGCGTTCCGTGTCGTCGTGGTTGTTCGTTCGTACGTTGGTTCGTTCGTTTCTTCTTTCCTTCGGCCGTTCGTTGGCTCGCTCGTCCGTCGTACGTCCGCGTCCGTCCGTTACACGACAAAAGCGTGTTCACCCGGCACACAACCATTAGCCTGTTGTACGCATCGTACCGCCACCAATACCGTTCTCGAACGTCACGACCACCATCCTCTCGGATCGCCACTACCACCACCGGTTTCGAGCCCAATTTCGCCGGCTCGCTGCACAGCCGAAATTATTTCCACCGCTGTATTCACCGAACCTGATTCCGCCTGTTTAATGCTCGAGTTGCGTTTCGCCGAAATCGGGAAATTCAAGGATGCAGCTGCGCCACCGCCACGTCTACGTATCGGCACCCATGATTTCGCTCGAAGTGAATATTCCCCAAACCCTTCGTCACTCTGTACATCGCCTCGCGTATCACCACCGATTAAACGATTGATCGCACGTATTCGTAATTGTAATTATACGCGTCCGCGATCGTTTTCGTCCCGCTCTACCGATTTTCTAACGCGTCGAACGATTTCAACGAACCTATAAATTACACGCTTCCTAGGACGATTACCGATCGAGTCGTTCTTTGGTCCGGACGTTAATAGGAACCCGTAGAGACGAGATATGATTAACGATCTTGCCGCGCATTGCTTATAGTCGTTTATAGCCGTGACGATTTACATATTACGGAGCGTGTCTTAATTTGACAGCGAGAATTTGACGGTCTCTGCGGCAAACGACACCCGATCGATCCGTGAACGGATCGGAACGTGTCGAAATCGATTGTCTTCACTGGCGAATCGACGCGTTCGTTGATACTCGCGCGATCACGTTTCTCTTCGTTTTCGCAAGAAGATCGTCGCAAAGCGGAAATTAAAAATGCACCACGGTTTCGCGACGAAGAAGGAAACGTAGCGATTCGTATGCGGCTCGTCGAGATTCCGTACGCGCTACGACGTACCGGGCATGCGGTGCCTCTTTTACGAGCACACCGAACAACGAGAAAGAGAGAGCGACGACGAGTTTGTGAACGCGATACTCGCATCTCATCCTCCGACTTCTCTTTCTTCCACTTGGCGACCGCGCGACCGGAAGTACGTAGTGGCTCGTTATTACCAGACGTGGCTCTTTTCTATTCTTTTCTACTCGTCGGCGATACGCGCATCGCGTGTTTACGCGCGACCCGACCGACTTCAAAACTCTGGA
This sequence comes from Bombus affinis, assembly GCF_024516045.1. NCBI lineage: Eukaryota > Metazoa > Arthropoda > Insecta > Hymenoptera > Apidae > Bombus > Bombus affinis. Next base: position 18,125,881 of record NC_066346.1, on the reverse strand, counting down.
GAGTCTCACAGAATTTTAATATCGCCTTGGTTAAGATCGCCGTCGTATTCTGCGGAAATAGATACGTATGTGTGTACGTATGTGTGCATACCTTGGCCGTAGCTTTAGGACGTACACGAGTCTTGGCGATGCCGCTGCCAATTGCTCGAAGCATATGTGCGATGTTGAGCGATCGGAGAGACGTATTCCAATATTTTCATCGTGTATTATGAGAGATACTCGTTTTCGCGGTTACGATCTCTCGAGTACGGAGAGCGCAGTTGGAAGGAGAAGGAAAGTCTCGCTAACAGCGAAGGGCCTCGTGCGTCGATAAAACGGCCGGATAGTCGTAAATTCGTTTTTGCTCCTCTCCCTCTGCCGAGCTCTTCCTTTCGCGCCGCGGCGCGATCGGTAATTCGCTCTCTGCCCCTTTCCTCCTGGCTTCGTCGTACCCCTCCCTGTCTTGCGCTACGCTTAAACGTACATCGACTTTGCACGCGAACCGACTTCGTGGAAGGGAAGAATAGAAAGGCGATGTAGAAGGAGAAGGAAGAGTGGAAGAAGAAGGGCAACACTCGTGAAATATAAGCTGTGACATTGAGAGAAGAGAAAGCGCGAGATACGAATTAGGGTAAGAGGCGAGGAGAAGCAAGGGAGGGAAGAAAGAAAGAGAGTCACGTAAGTACGTAGCGCGGGAAGCAAAGAGGGATAAAGAAAGATCGTTAAGAGAAGAAAATTACATTGGTGCTCCGGAGTCCATTGGACTGCTATTAGCAATAAAATCGGCCAGCAGCGTAACCGAACGGTTTTCAATAGGGCGGGGTGAGTCGTTGACTGACTAGCCTGCCGACTCGGTTCGTCTGTCTTTTTAACCGTCGTTCTCGAAGCGTTCGTCGACGATAGCGTACATCCAACGGTTGAATCGAGACGAAAAACCAGGAGCGGTTTTGGAACTAAGGCTTGGCGGAAGATGAAAAACGTAGGATCCCGCGTTTACCACGATAGGTAACACCGCGGATGGTAGATAGCCGTACTGTAAATCGAACACGAGTCGTAGAGCACGCGGCACGCGGACGGTGCTCGACTTTATCGTCCTTGGTCGAGCGGGCCACGATTAAGATCGTCGGGCGGCAATTTCGAGGCTAATAGCGCCCTGGCTCTCGGATGGAAGTGGAGGAAAGAGGGACAAGGAACTTTGCGCGCGGTGAGGTTGAAAAGACCGACTCGTCGGCGGCTGTTCGAAAGCATCTTGATGGTATTCAGAAGCCAGGTCGTTCTCTTCAAATGCAAAGGTTAAGAGACGGGTGGGAGTGGAATAGCGGGCGGCAGCACTGTGGCGAGGGTGGCACGAATATACCTAGAGCAGAGAGGGGGATGGGGGGCCTTCCGACGGAGGGCGCGCGGAATGAAACAACGAACGAGAACGAGGAGAAACTTGAAGAGAAAAGGAGAGACCCGGGGTGAGGTTGCTTTCTGTGGTTTAAGCCGTGCATACGTAATATCTGATTCTACGTCCAAGGGAGCAGGTCCGGCGCGATTGTCCTGGTTGTTGTGCGCGCGTGTTGTCGAGGAGCGAGACGGAAAACACCGAGGCATCGCGTTCCAGACGAAGACGAGAGATTTTCAGCGACGAGGGGATCCCAGCAGCAGCGGCAGCAGCAGCAGCAGCAGCAGTCACAGCCACGGATAAAGGCCCCCAGATAGAGAGAGGCTAAGAGAAAGACGTAGAATGAACAGAACGGCGGAGAGAAGAGCGAAGAGAAAAAGAGGCAGCGAAAGAGAGAAGCAAAGGAACTGGGGGCGTTGGGGAGAAGACGAGTAACAAGGAAGGCGTACAACTCAGAGAGGGTGATTGTTTTACCGGTGACATGATAATACTTTGCTTGGGCGTATTTAAGGATGGAGAAGTCGTAGCATCTTCAACTTTGTCGTTACTCCACGTCGATTCGAAGAAAGATGGAAAAAGAAACCACCATTCCCTCGTCTTTCCGTGTTTGCCCATGCGTTTATGCGGCGTTGTCGACGTTATAGTTATTAACGTCGTGGTCGAAATCGGCATGGTCTCGTAGCGGGAGGAAAAAAGAGAGCAAATGAGAAAGATAGAGAGAGGGAGCAGAGCAGAATAGCGGAGGTGAGTTTGGAAGAAGGTGAAAGGAGAGAGGAGTAACCGAGAGAATCTGGCGGCAGCGGCAGCGGCGACGGCGCAACCTATTGTCCTCGTGTCCACAGCCTTTTTCAATTCAAATTGAAGCCGCAAAAAAAGCGCAGAGCACACACACGATTCGGGGACCGAACGCGAAAGCCGGTCCCTCGTTCGTTCGATACGGCGGTAGGGGGACCACTCTTCTTCCTTCGGTCAGGCTTCTTCTCGTTCTCTCGTCTACGTCGTACGAGGGCTGATTCTATCGGACCGTAAATATCACCATCACAGACGCAACTAACGGATCAACCTTCTCCTGCGACCAGTCGCACGCGCGCGTACACGCACCACACAAACACGTAAATGCGTCCTCTTTACCGGCAAATATACGAGAACATCGTCGGAAGAAGAGTACTAGAAAAGACAAACGAAAAAATCCCTTTCTTCTCCGTGCATTCTCTCTCGGTTTCGTGCGTGCGATTGCGTACTCTGCTCGGAATCAAACCGCCTTGTACCTTGTATGTTCGTTGTACGAACACGGTATCCATACTCGACGACATTTTCGTTTGACGTACGAAGAATATGGAGAAGGATCGGTGCTGTTCCAAAGGGTTCGACTCGTTTTTTCACCTTCACCGTGAGAATCGACCAGTTCTTCGATAGTTTTTGGTTCTGGCATGCAATCGTTTCCGCGATCTATGACTCGTTCTAACTTCTCGTGATGTAAATTCGCTAATTTTACCCACTAATCTTGTTTTTGTTCGGTTTTCAGGTAAGCCATTTATCTCGAAACCTTGGTCGAACGTCCATCCGTTCAACGATCACCTCCGCCGAAATCGAGAGAATCGTAAGTAAGTACTTAGTTACATGCGTTTTACTCGCGTGAGGAACGCCTTGTTAATCCATGATCACGAGGCGAATCTAGCTATTCAGTTTCTCTTTGGGACTCTGGCTTTTCTGAAGGCGGTGCAACCGCGCAACGTTCGATAGCAGAGATTGGTGGCCCCTTTGCGTAGAAAAAAAAAACCGATGCTCCTGATGACACTGTACAAGAAACGCGGTGATCGATCCTGGGAACCACGGAGCCGTGGATCTTTCGAAAGAGTTATTGGATACGTAGGGTCCTACGTTCTACTCCCGTGAAAGCAATCTTTGTCTCACCCCGTGCGACCGGGGGACAAAAGCACAGAGCTGGGAGAGAGAAGCAACAGTGGAAGCGGTGGCGGGCGACGGGCGGCGGGTGGCGGCACAGCAACGAGGACGAAAAGTTGGTTCGTTTCGGTTCTCAAAGGTTCTTCGAAATGCACTCCCCTCCATGGTACGTTGGATAGTTTAAGGCGGTTCCGCGAGCAGGGGGCAGCGAGAGAAGAGAAGGCCCTCGATCGCGAATCGTCGGATCGTCGGATCGTCGGTCCACCGCGCCTCCGTTGCCTGACCACAGTCCGACCGCTTTGCATTTGTTTCGGTGATCGGTCTGCGCTGCCGGGGCCCGCTTCCCCTTTCAGCTGTCTTCCTTCGTAGGTCCTTGTCATTCCTCCTATGCGCTCCCCTTTTTCCTCTGCCGCGCGCGCACTGTTTCGCTCCTCTCTCATTCTTCTTTCCTCTATCTGCTGTGGTTGCTCGTTCCCTCGGTGGCTTGGACAGCCACGTCAGTCTCTAAATTACCCTGCCGCTGGACCCTCGACTGTGTCTATCGACTGCCAGCAACGGCCACCGAGGGACCAAGTCCAATACGTTTCGGCTTACCGTGTGCTCTCTCTCCGTTAATTGATAACTGATATCTCGGATCTTCGGACAGTTTTCAGTTTGGCAATCGAAGCCGTGTTTGGGACCAGGTTTGCCCGCGCGCGTATACCGGAACCGCTCCGGTTAACGAATCACCAACGACAACAACGTCCATGACGACTGATGAACGAAAAAGAAACGTGCCATCGAAAGATAGGCTCTTCTTCGTTCCCTCTACCCGCCTTGTTTATCGAATTCACCAACTGTCTCGTTTCTTCCTTCCGTTCCCTTTTTCCATCTGCCTTCTGTCTATCCTCCCTCCGTTCGGCTCCCTCCACCCTCCTTCTTTTCTTTCTTTTCTCAACCTTTCTCTCCCTTTTTCATTTCTCTTTTTCTTCTTCTTCCGGCGTTCTTTCTTCGACCACCGAGTTCACCACTGGGAGAGCCCTACCTCCGTTTTATTCGTCCGTTTCGGAACCATCCGATGCGCGAGAGCGACAAGGACGACCGCGTACAGAGAACCACGGAGCGAACGGGTCGTGCGGAGAGTCAGGCGGACGCGCCGACTGTCGCGCACCTTTTTTTCTTTCTCTTCTTCTACCGCTGCAACTTGTGTTGCTGCTGCTGCTGGTTCTGCTGCTGCTGCTGGTTCTGCTGCTGCTGCTGCTGCTCCTGCTACCGCTACTCTTGTTGCCGCTGTCTCGGCTTCTGTCTCTGCTGTCTTCCTCCTTCGTCGTCATCGTCACCGTCACCGACGCTGTCACTGTTGCCGTCGCCGTCGCCGTCGCCGTCGCTATCGTCGTCTTCCTCCTCCTCCACCTCTCCTTTACCTTGCTCCTCTCGCCTTTGTTTCTTTGTCATAATTGCCCGCGACGACTAATAAGGCGATTCTTCGCGTTCCACACAAGAAGAAATTCCAAGTTCCGTACTCACCGGGCGTTAACATCCTTTACTATCTTTGCGTGGATCCGGAATAACGTTCGAATTGTCTCGTTCTCGTTTGTACCTGTCACTTGTTGAAATTTCCTTGCAGGATTGCGGAGATTCGTTGGTTTCGTCGATCAACGATTGACGAAAGAGATTAACGTATCTTCTAAACTCGCTTTCGTTACGTAACAACCACGGCGGCAGGAAATCGATGCCAGCGTTCTCAGTTTCGCGAGTCGTGGGTGGCGAATAGTGTCGATCATCGTCGTCTGGATATCGCATCTCGTTACGTTTTGTTCCGTTCCCTCGCGCTCCGAATCAATGTTGTTCCCCGTGGAAACGAACCTCGAGTCCCTCCGATAAGGAGCATAATGGAAAATTAGATGCGGCCGGACTGTTCTTACGTAGAAAGTTTCGATCATAGAGTACGTGCAAAGTATAGGGTAGCGGAGACAATGCATCGACGCGTAATGACTAGGTTAATGGGAAAAACAATGTGCGAACAAGGCACTGCGTCGAAGATAAGAGAAAGAAGATAAGGGAACAGCAGGACAGAATGGCTGGAATCTCTACCGATTTAATGATATCGCGATGTTTCGAACCTACGATACAGAGTCATCGGGCTCGTGATAACTCTGCCGTACTATTCGTCGAATATGTTATACGCCGTGCTTATGCGAACACGGGTATTACTATTAAAAGCTAACTCTTTACTCCTCCGTTAGGATGGGCGAGCATCCAGCATAGGAAAACAATTTTCCTGATTACAGCGACTACGAGAGTAATTGCGCTGATAATCATCGTAATAAAAGCTTTCTGCCCACGGTGACACGATATCGACCTGCATGTTTTTCATCCAAGGCGTATCGTATACCGGAATTCCGGGTTAAATAAATAGCGACGCGACGTATCGCGTTCTTCGAGTTTCGATGTCTGTCCGAGGCCTCTCGTCGTGTTGCGAATCTCGATTCTTCGGTAAGAATTGCTTTGGGGTGGTGGAAGTCGGGCTATATACATAGTCCATACGTGGCCCGCGAGGCCGGATGTTTGGCTGTGTAACAATAGAGGGTGATAAATGTGCACGTCAAGGGCTGCGAAGAGGGCTCCTTCTTCGAGCCGCTGCCAGAGGAAGCTTCTAGCCTCGGAGAACCTCGGAGCGACGCCACGGGACGAGGCCGACTCGTCGGCTATCTCCATCTTGAAACGGGATACGAGCACGCCCGCGCATCCTAATGCCGTTTTTCGGCCGGATCCGCTTCTCTGTTACAGGTAGGATCAAGGAATATCTCTATATTTCGAATGGCTGACGTTGAGAGTTTCGGCAAGTTGCTGGCCCGAGAAACCGAACCGCTGCCGACTCTCAGGATTTTCTCAGGAATTTTCTCGAACGCTGTAGCTCCCGCTTTCAGACGATTGATCCTGCGAACGATTAACGTGACTCCAGCTCCCTATTAAAAGAAATCGTCACGGGATCGCAGCGAGATACCATGATAACGGAAACTCGTCTAAATTTCTAAGAAACGCGGTATCGACGAGTTACATGAATCTGATTATATGGAAAGTATAGTAGTCTCAGAAGCGGGCGATATTACCGCCTAGGTGATACTAACGCTCGATAAGCTCGAGCACATCGAGCACATCGAGCACATCGAGGAATAGAGTATGGGTTATTCCGTAACGATTACCCTGCGTGTATGTTCTGCGCGTACTCGTCGCAACATTCGTTTAGGCGCGACGGTGGTGCGTGCGAGATTAAAAAAAATAGCGTTGCTGTTGAAGCAAACTTTGTTTTTTTCCGGATCTTCGTTTTTGGCATCGGTAGGTCAAATTGGAACTTGCATGTGCTTGAAACGAAAGGAATTCTCCCATCGTTTTATTTCCTATTGGTACGGCGAATGCGAACGGTAGGTCGTTCCTCGGAGGAGAACAAATTGCGTTAATTAACCAAGTCGAATGGCGAGTGGTAACGCGAACCAAAGTACACTGGCCTTGCTTTCGATCGATAGGATCGCGATTATGTTAATCGAAGAAACAGTCATGTGTTACGACGTTTAATAAGAGGTTAGATTTTTCCGCTCTTCGTGCTTTTCGATAGACAAGATTACACGTACTCCGACAAAGACGTTGCCACAAGTTCCGCTCGAATAATTTTCAGTTATTTCTCCTTTCCTCTGTCACGATCTTCGTGTTTCTGCTTGCGTGAGTTTGAAAAGGACAACTAGATGCGCCAGATAAAATCTCGTACTCTTTGGGACGGAAATTCGTCTTCGTAAAAAGGTAGACGAGGTTTTCAGTCTCGTGCGCTTCTTTCTCGATTGATCTCTGCGTGATATTGCTAATATCGCATCTCGTTGTTCTATCTAGAAAATCTAGACGCTGTGAAACGACCGGGCAGACCGTATGATGGCATGTATTGCTAATATCGGCGTGCACGCGGAGAACATCGGGGCGTGGGTGTCGATGGTCGCAGTTCATTGAAAATTCCAGCTTGTCCCCGGGGTTCCGTTAGAAGCTCACCAGGAGGGCTACCGTCGCTCTTGGGCGACGGATTATTTAGTGGAGGCACGCGCTACCGCTTGATTTTCACCTACAGATAGCTCAATCTCCGAGGATCCTGGTGAATCGGCGGATTTAAATCTCCGTGTTATGTTCGAACGTTTCCCTAGACGAATATCTATTCTAGGAAAACTAGGAACGCTCTTCGTTCTCTCGTACGATAGTTACCTTAGCCTTGTTCTCGTCGACAGGTTTTGGAACAAATCAAATTATTCAGAAGAAAGATTGATACGCGACTTTATAACAAACTTGAGACGTACGAAAGGAGCAAACAACTGTGATCCAGTGGTTTCGAGATGAAGAGAAAGAAGATAAGGGAGAGGAGCGGAAAGATATAAACAAAGGGTAAGGTAAAGGGAAAGGAAGAGAGCTAGAAAGAGAGGGAACGAGAGCATCGGTATTAATTACACGGCGCGCGTCCGGCTCCCTAGGCCACCTACGGTTACCCGCTTTGCATAATACGTATATACACTTACGGTAAGGGTGGCGAGGGAGGATACGAAAGAAGATAGAGGCGGAAAGCGTAGAACGAAAGAGAGAAGAAAAGAGAAGGAAGAGGAGGAGGAGAAGGAGGAGAAGAAGAGCCGGCGAAGTGTAAGGCAAAGTCGAAGGGTATGGTTGGTGGGAGAGGGGCAGGCGGGAGGATCTGGCGCGGATCGAAAACGAGGAACGGCGAGGAACGTGTTCCATTCCCACTCGGTCCGAACCGGAATCGCCTCCTCTTTCTTCTTCGTTGAGAACGCGAGTGCCACGAAGCTTCGTCTTATTCCGTTGCTCTTTCTTTCTCTTTCGCCGGGTCGAAGCGCGCCTGATTATTTAGGCAGCGAATGTTTAATCGAAGCATTGTATCGGTAGGGCCAGAGCTGCTGGCTGCTCGGTTGCCTCGCTTCTCTCGCTGTGTTTAGCCGAAGAGACACTCCGCCTCCTCCACCTCCACCCCTCGCGGTCTTCCCCTTTTTCTCTTCCCCTCGTCTTGTGCTACTCTTGCTCTTTCTCTTTCTCTTTGTCTCTGCGCCGCCGCCACTACCACCACCATCACCTCCACCATTGCCATCGCTGCCGCCACCGCCGCTACCACCACCGCCACCGTCTCCGCCACCGCCACCACCACCACCACCGCCACCGTCATCACCACCGTCACCATCACCATCACCACCGCCAATACCACCCCCACCACCATCACCACCATCACCACTACCACCACAAGCACCACCACCACCGCAACCACCATCACCACCACTACCGTCACCATCACAGCCGCCACCTCATCCTCTTTACATTTATTCGTTTATTTGTTGGTGGCTGATACCTCATTACCGCGACAGATCCACCGATAAGCGCACCGTTCTCGGAAACACACAATGCGCCCCTCCTTTCTGCAGGCTACCATTGCTGCTGCTGCTGCTGCTGCTGCTGTTACTTCTGTTGCCGTCATGAAAGAAAGGAAAGAAAGGGAGGCGAGGTGGCGGCATCGGGAGCACAATCGGTTGCGGCACACATCCTCGCCCTTTTCTTCCACCTCGTCCACCTCTTTGTTCTTCCTACTTTGCTCTATCCTCGTTCGTCTTTTTCTTGCCTCTCCTCTTCTCTTCGTGGTTCCGTTGGTCACTGAGTTTACCGAGAAAGTAGATATCACTGCGGTCTTCGGCTCGTGTATTTGCTTCGCTTCCCGCACCGTTCCACCCCGAGGGTGGAGTTCTTCGATCGATACAACTCCATTCCAAGCTACATGTAGCTACGAGACCCAGCAGCAGGACTTTATCGCTCTATCGAGGACTCGCGAATCGAATTTCCATTTATTAGTGGCCTTCTGGAATCCGGCCGATCCTATGGAAGCTAATCCGCCTATTTGCTTCTAGTCGATCCCGACGCGGATATCTTTGAAGCGCCGATCCCCGATCGCTTCGTATCGCTTCGACGAACCACAGATTTGTCCGGTTAGCAACTATAGCAAGTTAAATATCGGTTGAAATTGAAACCGTTATCGATGGAGATTCGCGTTTGGATACAGGATACATTTCCATTCGAAATCCGTGGCGAAACGAGAAATATGTCACGGATATTTTTAGTCTATCGACTCGACTATCGGAACGCCTCGAGGACGACCTTTGCTCCAAAAACACGCACGAAAGAATCGGCTACACCTATCAAACGGATCGGTGCAGATAGCATCTCGCGAATAGTGATATTTTCGAAAAGTCAGATCGTCGATCGTTATCCACGTTTTCGATCGTCGTTTTAATTCCAGTGTCAACTGATTCGCAGATACGCGTTATGCAAATGACGAACAATTGGAAGGAACCACCGTATGTATCGAGGAGATTGTATTTTCTCCTGCGAACGATGTATCGAAGTCGGGAATCGAGTCGATACGATCTCTCGAGTCATGTTCACCAATGGCGTCTTATTTCGAAATTAGAACGAGACTCGCGTTCTATCCTATTGGGGTTAAGATAGGATACAAAACCCGTTGGAAGAAATTTCGTCGCCGATCGGAAAAGGTATAGAACGGGACGGAAGCGAAAGAAAGGGGAAAGAACGGAAGATAAATGACAGAGCCCCGTCGAATTCGCTAAGCCGTTTCGTGGTGACGTTGCGCGTAACGAGCAAAGAAAACAGGTAGTCCGAAAGATTCGCAAACGAAATCGGATCCCTCCGTTTGTATTGTATCTAAGTGAATCGGTATAAATGGCGAGCAAAAAATTGGTTCCGAAGATGGAGGGGTTGTAAAAGGGTAAAGAGAGACGAGCAAAGAGACGAAGAGAGAGGGAGCGCGCTGCAAAGAGAGAGAAAGCGTGGAGGGGTTGGACATTATTTATCGATAGCAATGAAAAGGTGGCGGTCGGCGCTTGATGCCGGAGGCTCATTATTCAGATTAACGTTACGCGCCTTTTTTCGCTGGCCAATACGCCGGTGAATATTACTCAATAAATCATGGACGTCACAGTGCTAAAGACCCAAAGAAAGGAGGGTCCTTGAGATTTTTCAAATCATCTGGCTTGATGAATGCAACATCGTTTCTCGGGCCACGAACTCGGTTGCTCGTGGAACAGAGCGCGCCAGAAAACATTAGCATGAGTTACCATCGCGTTGCATCCGTATGAGTTAAAATGGTAATGGTAACACAATACATCGATTGCGCGCTGTGCAATCGTTTACTACTACGGGAAGTGTTAGACTCCGATATGGGATGGGCAAACGCTACCGACATTGGTCGATGTTCCGCCAGCTTGCTGAACGCTGATTAAGAACCGTTTTGAATGCCTTTCCCTTTACACTGCGCCGTGCAAGTACTTGTGGGAACATTGACGCTACAGGCCAAGTCCGATCCGAGAGACAGGAGCAATATGTTTTCAAGCGTGAAAACATTCGTAATTGTGGTAGATCGGGCAGGCGTTGATTCTTCTGTCCCGATTCTGAGGAACGTTAGCGTCGAATGTCGTCCCGAAGAAAATAAACGTTGAACATTACGCGAGAGAAAACTTTGTACCTACCCGAAATATGTGGAACGAGGAAGCTGGTGGTGCGGTGCTCCCGGTAATCGAGATTTATATACCGATTATGGTAAAGGGGAGGGGCCACTGAGTAACGAGGAACATTCTCGTCCGACCCTTAACATAGTTGGCATTAGCCGTACTCGAGACTACAAAGGAAGAAAAGGGAGGAAAGGAAAAGGACGGAGAAAGAGAGAGAGAGAGAGAGAGGGGGTGGGGGTGGGGGGAGAGAAGGAGAGATACCATGCGTCGCTGGTGGCTAGATGCATCTCGAGCGTAGATACTCGCAATGGAGACAAGAACATTGATAACGCGAATAACGCGACTTTACACGTGGCTAGACAAGAGGATCGCGCGTAACTAAGAATACGGGAAAGAAGGAGAGAGACGGTGGTTGGAAATAGAGAAAGGAATCTCGAGTGTCTTTTACGCGACTCACTGGGTCACCATTTATAGATGTATTCATCTAGCTCGTGACTGGGAGTCGGGGAAAGGATATCGGGGACCGACGGAGGGCAGCGGATCGTCGCCAAGCGTGGGATAAATATCTAAGGTCTGTGCTTCGTTTAATTAGCATCGGTATACCGGCACGGTCGCACTCGCGTACGAATATGTGTACGTGCAACGCGGCAACGTGCAAGCAGATGGAGAGAGAGCCCCGTCGCGTCTGTTCGCGCGTGGGTGGGGAAGAGCGGATCGTTCGAGTCGCGAACCTAAGGATGTACGGATGCAGCGGAGCGAAGAAGAGACGAGACGGGAAAAGGAAACGGAGGACAGAGTGGAGAAGGACGGAGGGAAGCGAAGGAGAAGACAGGCGAGGAGAGGAGAAAAGAAGAAAAGGAGGTTGAGAAGAGGATGCGAATCGCAGAGTTGGACGGACACGTTGACGAGGCACGGTAGTACCTCGAGGACTAATTAAATAAATCCGGGAGCGGCTTCTCGGGCTGCGATCGCGACCGTAACCACCACGACGATGGTTAGGGTCGTCGTTGCGGAGGCGTCTCGGGTCAAGCAGGAGGTCAGCACGCTGGCGGTCCATCTTCTCCTCCCTCCTGGTCTTCTGCTTCATCACCGTCGCACCGGTGCTCCTCTTTTCGTGACGAGACTAGCGCCCCCTCGTGTCGTAGATTACCTTCCGACCTAGCTAGTCATGCTAATTTATTCGATGGCCGATGTAACGATCGCTTTTCTTCGTCTGGAACTCGAGCTCGAGAAACGATGCGCGCGCGCGGTGCTCTGTTCGCGATTAGCACACCGGGAGAAGCATTTGTTACTCGGCCCGCGAGATTTTATCGAGAAAGCGTAACATCCGAACGAAGAAAGCCGTGTAACAACCACATCTACCGGTTCTGCGCATTCTATACGATCGTGCGCGTGTCCAAAACGTACACATATGTATGTGTTTAGCTATAGTTAGTTACGTACGTAGATTGTTGGCGCGTTATACCACGATTCGATGTTTGCGAATCCGCTTCTCGCGCTCCAGCGGATCGCCAATGGAGAAACGACCGCGCTGGGGTATCCATAGAGCGGATAGAGTCGATGCATGAGCAGATAGAGCGTCTAAACCGCTTCGCGGTACACCTTGCAGTTAGCAGGCGGTATTAGTCTAGGTGGCAGCTGTTGGTGAGAGCCTCTGCTTGTAACCAATCAACGTACTCCGTCTCTGTTCGACGGCATTTTCCTTCTCGGTCTCGTCGTTCATCATCCGCCACTCCACCGTCCGAAGCTTCTCCTCTGCTTCGTGGATGAAGCACAAGCTTCGACGAGTCATTACACGAATACCGACGCGGCGATTCTATTCGATGTATTCCGCGCCCATCACTGTCACTCGCGCTTGCCCACTCCCCCTCCCCCCGAACGATTCGATAATTCGCCAGATTCTATTACCGAATCGCGCGTTCCATTTTCGATGGGCGGCAGCAAGACCCTCATCAAGGATATCGATTGCGATGTTTGCACGCTGCGTCTCATCGCGTCGTCGGTGGGAGGCAATTTATACGTTAAACGGTTTCGTGTTTTTCCATGGATCTCGCGGTACCAGTTCTTGCGCATAAACCTTCGCGAGAGGTTCTATCATCGAGATAGGTAGAGAGAGGGAGAGATGCGTATGGATAAGTTTGAGAGTGGCATCCAGGATAGCGTATCGACGGAAACTCGTGGGGACCTAGGAACCTTACGTCGGGGAAGTCGTTCGTAGTTGTTAGAAAATATTACAATTTAACGAAAATTCCGCCGGCGATATCGTGCTTTGGAAACTAGCGCTTTCGACTTCGACGCGGTCAACAGGAACGCAACGAGAGGAGTACGCGCAGGAGATGGTGATCGAGGAATGCAAAAGAAGACAACTACCCCCTGCGGTTCGTCGGCGCAACCTCAGCAGACCTGTACATCTAGCACGGTTTGCTGCCCGGATAAAGGTGCTCGGACGAAGAACGAGCCAGGTGAACGAAACTAAAGGATACAGGCGTTTGCGCGATCCTGCACGCTGAGACTTATCTATATGCAGGAAAGTGCATGTGCGTCAGAGTATACCGTCAGGCATACATAATTAATATTTAAACAAGGAACATCGGCACCGGCAACGATCGAGGCGCGCTACGCCTCTCTTCGATGGTGCTTCGGGAACCCGTGGAGAAGGAACGAACCCGCTAACGACACCAGCATTTTTCCGCCGCGACCGGCTAGGACGACACGATGGCACGCGACGAAACATTCCCCGCGATTTGTCTTTTCAGGATCGCTCGATATTTCGCAAAGTAGCGGCACAGCACTGGAAAGGTCTAACAGCTGCAGTAGCAGCATTCGCAGGAAACGTTTAACGAGAGAACGCCTGCCTACTTCGGGGTGCAAATGCACGCGTCATTATCAACTAATAAGGCCCCGAATGGAACGATCAGGTATTACGGAGCCGCTGCACCGGGAATCGAATGACCGGTGAAACTCGTTAAATCGCTGTCATTTAAATCGTTTAAAGGATCGCCACGGTAATATGCACAACGCTGACGTTGTTTCGCGTGCAAAAAACTTTGCACGCGTTGCAGTCGAATGCGATCTCGCAACGAGTGATTCCACCGATTTTTCGTACACGTTTCTCGTACGCGATATGTGTAAGTACTTAAGCTTGCCCATGATAATTTCTTCCGTCCAGATGGCTAAAACCAAAAGACATAGAGATTGATCTCCTATGTAAATAAATATCGTTGCCGGGGATACCCATTCTTTAATAACCGAGAGGCAGAAAGCGTACACTCGCGAACCAATAACGTATTTTATATATATATGTATATAAATATATATATATATATTTATTTATATATATATAAAATACATATAATATATAAAATATATATAAATAATTATATATATATATATATATATAAGCGTCCTCTCGAGGACGATACCCTAAGGCCGGAGTGATAAAAGGTCCAACAAGAGCATCGAAGAGCTTCGGAAAGTTCGATTAGAGTTTTTGTTTGCTCCTTGAAGGCAGCGCGCGTTCATCCTCCCCCTTTTTGGGTCCTTGTTCGCTCTGTCTCCGTCGCGTTCGAGGTTCGTTGTTAAGTTTCTTCGTCCCGTTCGCTTGGATGGTTTGTCCAGGTGCGTACTCTCTCGTTCCAACCTTCTCCTCGTGAGCGAAGAAAGGCCAAGATGAACCGAAGGTACTCGCATTTTTTGCTTGCTCCATTCTTCGGCCCTCGTGCCGCGCGCGGAACTTCGAAAGAACAGAACGCGAGAGCGAACGAGACAGACCGATGGTCGGGGGAAGGGGGAAGGAAGCGAGGAACCGAAAGAGGGAGGAGACCTTTTTTGCATCTCGTAACCCTGTAACCCCCGACTCTCGACAGCTAAATCCTGCCTTTTCCTTTTTTTCGTGGTTTTGCCTTTTCCTCCGATTTTTGAGGAACAACCAGCATTTATTTGGCAGCGTCGACGACATCCGCCTTCCCCGAGTAATTAACGGAAGGAGCCGCTCGATCTTTTCGAAGGCAACTCGACCATCGTTTATCGCAACGTAACGCACGCCCGTGATATATCCGTTCGCAGTAGATGCAGGTGAAAGAAAAATTCGACTAGTAGATGATATCCGGCGCGACGCGATCTCGGTTGGTTTTGTTTGATTATGTGATAAAAAGCGGAGCCACGAAGCGCAGGCTACGTAACAGCCGCCTACAAGTTAAAGCACGTGGACACGTCGGTTTTTTCTTCGCGGCAGAGACCATGGATCGCTCGAGGCTTCAATTTAAGCGTACCCGGCTAAAACAATAGGCAGGCCTCTTCCTTCCACGGCCGTCAGGCCGCCGTTTGGACAGCCCTGGAGGCTGGGTCGGAAAAAATAAATGGCCCGAAGAACCGAAACCCTCTACGAACCGCGGCGCTGTCCGACGGAACGAGCAGGATACGAAGGAAAAGACGGTTATAGGGAGAAGAGGCTTGGCCCAGAGAGCTATACGTACACCAAAGATGTAAAGGTGGATGCTACCACGCCCAGAAACGACCTCGAGACCTCTTTCGCCCCGTTTCTTCTTCTCCCGTCGACTATCTTTCGAACTTCAACGTCTCGAACTCGTCACGCCGCAACGCGAAACGCTCGGACTAGACCGAATCCCTTAACTCCGAAATTTTCGCTATATCCGCTGGAAACTCGAAAGTCGAACGACGGTCGAACGCATCGGATAAAGGCAAATTTCTATCGGCCGATAATTCCAGCACTCGTCCGTCGTAGCGTCTGAGAAGAGCTCGTTAACGAGAGAGGATTATGAGGCAAGCTCGAATTAGCGATAATATTCTTCTGGAAAAGGTATGCTAGTTGCGACACACCGCCGCGCTGTGACAGCGATAGAAAGACCTAGAAAGGTCGAGAGCGTTGGCCATCAGTAGGGCGGCGGAAAGAGGATAATAATTTCTATGATTACGGCTCTAATAACATGGGATACTCGAACCAAGGTGGAGGTTAGATAAAGCTAGATGCGAGGTATCTGGTCTCCGTTCATGGAAGGGGCAGTCTCTTCTCTGTTCATTGTTTTCAGGATGCTCTCATCACGGAGCGGCGATGCGGCTCTCCTTGTTTTTCGATACGCGCGTCTTTGCGCGTAATTAACGCTGCGTCGCACGTCACACTCGCAGCTTCTAGACCTGGCTAATGGCATCGAAAGGTCCCTGTTTGCGCGCGCGGTAAGCTCGTCGCGTTCCCGATTAGTCATTACTTTACTTGACGAAAGCGGCTCTCCTCTGTGCCGCGGCACAACCAAACCACTATGTAATTATGCTGGAAGGGTCCTTCAGCGAAAAGGGGAAGACTCGAGAGGATGGGGAACGAATCGTAGAGTCATGCAGCGTCATCGTCTCTTCTAGGACGTATCGGACAAGGACGCGGACACCTCACGACGGTCGGTATTCGAAGATGCGCGCAAACGCGTCTCGGTCGATCGTCGTTGGTCGGCATCGCCGTACGCGGCGAATTCGTCGATGGAACTCGGCGACATGGAAGAAAAATGCCTTCTGCGACGGGCTGGAGAACCATCGTGGAAAGAGAGAAATATACGGAGGATGCAGGAAGGTCTAATTGTGAGACTGGAGCCCATTACGGGCCTGAAATTACAGGGCTGGCTCCTCCGATCTCCCATTCCATAGAAGAGTCGGTTCACGATGTGCTTAGTCCTCTTTTCGGGTAACTGGTCGCGTTCCAAGAATAGTGCGCGTTATTATAGGTCCGCTGTGATATTAGTATCTTGTCATTTGTATCGTTTCGGAGGGTTAAGAGCATCGGTAGAATTTGCTCGATCGTTCATTTCCGAAACGTTGAAATCTATTGGATTCGAACGAACGTCGTTCTCGCAGAATGGAAAAGGTTAGTTAGTGCGATTTTCAGAAAATTCCACGTGGTTGCGACATGCCTGATAGCCGATGGTAATTGAGAATAATAGCCGCAGCAGCAGTTTCCCGCTTATATACGCGGTTCGGTGCATTCACCTCAATGCGACCTACGGCTGTATCTCGCCTCGTAGCTCTCTTTTCCTCCTCTTTTCCTCTCTCTCTCTCTCTCTTTCTTATCTTCCTTTCTCTTTCTTTTCTCCATATAACGTTGTGCAAACCTATTTGCTGTAAAATTACTCTATGGTGGCATCTTTCGCTACCTCGCCTCGAGCTCGTCTTGTTCGCGTGTACAACCACGAACGCCGCAGTTCTATGCACTATTTTCGAAATGTCCGATTTAGAACGTGTTCGTCTCTAAATACACCTGACCGTACGTCGGTCGTAATGCAACGCGCTTTTACGGGAAACCTTGGTATCGTTGCGCTCGCATGGCCGAGTCGAGTCGATTCCTGCTCTCCCTGGTACCTAGTCCGGTAGCCTCGAACAATGGCGGTGCCGTGATGCGTTGTTGAAGCGGAAGACGAATGCTCTAAACGCCAAGCAACAAATCTCTTATGCCGTCTACTAGACGAAGATCGTAAAGAACGCAACGATCAAATTCCAGAAGATCGCCGTAGAACCTGAACGTGGTACATATTTTTGTCGGTTGTTGCCAGGTATCGTTCTCAATTCGTCAGAGAAATTCGACCTTAGAGAGAAGACTATTATTTAAAGAATGGTCTCTTCGAGCGGACTTAAAGGACGACGCCGCGACAAAGGAGCGATCTTACGAAATATCTGTGATTCGAGCGGAGTTGTCGCGTTTCTTGCAACTGGCACGTTCGGTCGTAGTCGCGTTTTACGCGTAGTCAGGCGGAATATCACCTCCATACACGCACTCGTGTAAGTCAGACGTTCTCGAACGCCGCGGAACTAACGGTATAAGCCGAGAGTCGATCGGTACGTGAGATGCTGGCATCGATGGAGCGAAACGGGGGCAGGGACGGTAGGGACGCGGGAGAAAGGGAACGGAGATAATTACCGAGGGGTGGGAGAGAAGAGGTGGATACGAGAGGCCGGGACTAGATAGCGAGATTGAAAAATGGAAGCGCTAGAGCCGATGGAGGAGCAATAAAATACGAAGCGCACGTTATCGCGACCAGCTGCGATATAATTATTGCGAACCGGAAAACGAATATTGCGGGCCCCGGCAAACGTCTTCGGACACGGTACTTTTTTCGCGGCTTGGCCACCGATTGCGAGAGTTACGCTTGATTATCCGATGAACTCTATCGAACGATTCGTGAACATCGATTACGAGCCATTTTGTTATTCGCGTACAAATTTTTCGTCGGTGGAGTTGCGCGCGGCATGGCGCATCGCGGTTCCCTACGAGAAATTTCTATTCGCACGAAGACGGCAGTCGTTTCTAGGAAACTGTAGCTCGAGTTACGTGGCGCCATGCGATCGTCGTTAAGGCCAGCCAAAGCTCGTTTCACCAGATTCCCTGTGTAATTTCGTGTATCGGGACATAGACGAACTGCGAAATTCGTGGTACGCCAGACATCTCGTTGTCCTCCCGGCAAAGACCGATTACCTCCGGGCAATCCTTTAACGACTCGCTCTCGTCGTTGCGTACCGCAGAGAAAGACCGGTATTTACGTTTATGGCGTCTATTCGGTGGCCACGATGCGCGATACGTAGCTATTGGCCGTGTGGCCTTTCTCTTGCCTGGTTCGATTTGAAACTTTACCACGAATGCCGCGAATTCCGAAAGGCTCTCTCGCCTCGGTAGTTCGTGCCGCCTCTCTTTTATTCTACTCTAACTGCCCTCGCTCTTCCTGCCTTGGTCGGGAGCACGAGCGCGCGCGCGCGAGCGCCTACTCCGATTCCGTTGGTCGGTTCTCAAGCTCGTACGGACCAGAGCGCGCCATCTGATCAGTATCTGCGATCGGTGGTAGCTACATCGTCGTCTGGTAACGTAGATTCGCGCGAACGATCGTCTAACGGGAAATCGGAGAAGCGGCCATAGCGGGAGTAGCAGAAGGACGTCGATACGTCGCAGCGCTCTGCGTCGCATCGTCGATTCCGGTTTGCCTTGTCTTTCCTCTTTTCCCTTTCGTGGAAAACAGCTTTACAGACGCAGAGACGAAGAAAATATCGCGTGCGCGATTTCCCACTATGATTTTATCGATCGAATACCAGCGCATTTCTCGACGTGAAATTTCTGAAACGTAGGTTTGGCTAACGAGTCGGCGAGCGAGCGAAAAATCAACACGGTGCGTGTCATGTATTAAGATATAGCGAAGATTACCGCAACGTTGTACCTAAGAACGAGACGAAACGGAGAAAAATACAAGAAAAAGGAAGCTTAATGTAGGCGCTGCATGGCACGACGGTGTATTAACATCCCTCGCGAGTGGTCGACTAATTGCGCAAAGCCGTATAATCCGCGGATTCCGCATAACAAAGCTCCGCCGCGGTGGATTATATCAATTAGAGAGTGTGGTGTATACGCGGAGAGAATAGCCACGTAAAAGGAGGAGGTAGAAAAGGGAAAGAAAAGAGCGAGCTAAAACGGAAGGTGGGGGCTGGTAATGCTCGGCGCTTGTACATACACCTGGTCGTAACGAGTGTTGAGCGCTACCGCTGCTAAAAGCACGAGAGAGGGAGCTTCGAACGAGAAAGGATACGCAACAGGAAGCTAATTATAATAATCCGTCGGAGCCGCGTACTCGAACGATGCGACGATTCCTGGCGATCGGAAGAAAACTCGCGATCGTTTCTCGAAAGGTGCGAACATTCGGGGCGCCACTTTACCAAATGGTTGAATCGTTCGTTCTCAGACCGATCGGTTATCGTCGAGAATTTGTTCCGGGAGCGGTACACTCTGCGATCGAGGGATTTGTCCGTGAGTATCGACTTCGAGACGATTCGGTCGATCGATAGTTACATTAGCGTCGGACGTCAGAGTTGTTGCGGACCGCGGAGGAATGAAGAAACGGCAGGGAAAAGAGACGATGAGGAGACGACGACTGTGATAATCTCGACAGCGAGATGATGTCTCGACGTATTGAAAGGGGCTGCGGGAGAGGCTAGGAGAGAAACATGACACTACCGGATACTGGAAAGGGAGAGAACGAGCAAAAAGAAGAGACGACAGTCGACGTAACGGCGATCGTGTGTCGTACAGTCATGGTCGTTTCGCGAATGAACCAATAATGAGTTAAATGCAATTAGCTCGGTTGCCAATACAACCAGTTGCGCGCGTATGCACGGGCGTGAGAATGAAATATCGTAATTCATTGGGCGCCCCCGGGCTTTGGCAGGATGCATTACCCATTCCGCTAAGCGCGATAGCGTCCAAAACGGCTCGCAGCTTTGCGAACGGAGAACGCTCGAGCGTGCGCGAACGTCCGCATACACGGGACTGCCGCGTGTGTACGTAAGCGCGAACGAAGGAATGACCTCAGATGGATATCGGTTAATAGCTTTTTTCGGGCGAGGTTGCAACGCGAGAAAGAAAGACGGCGACGACGAACCTCGACAACTGGTTGTGCCGAACCTCTCTTTCTCTCTTGCCTCTGGTTCGTCGAACGGCGCGTGTACCACAGTCACCGGTAGCTAGTCGTTTGGACCAGGAACTGCTTAACATACGATAGCGCTTTACTTTCGATTTTTTCTCTCTCCGTCAGTCCGTCGTTTGCCAATACGCGTGCGTAGGTGCGACACGCTGCTCCGCCTTACGTTCGTTGCCGATATAACGTTTGGTACACGCGTGCACGCGACGCGGCCCAAGGGTTTTAGTCTGTCGCGTGACTCGGTAGATCGCAAAATCCACGCGTGGACGCCAAGCGACGCGGAGAACGCCGTAAGTTGTCGTTTGTTACGTTTATTTGGTGACGCGGACAGATAGGCAGTGAGGCTGGCAGGCAGGCAGACAGGGTGTAAAAGCGTCGAGCGGCTTTGACGAGCTAGAAGGGACTATAACAGAGGAGCGATTTTTCGGTGCGTTTGTCACGGTCGAAGCTAGATCCGAGGGAGGGCCGTGTGGCAAGGTGGCGCGAATACTCGTGGTAATTAGACGGGTTGGCAGGCTGACTTCCAAAACGGGCTCCGTCCGGTACGCTTACTAATGAAAGGGAGTGACTAACGACTGATTATTAATATTGCCGGATGATCTCGATCGCGTACCTAGCACCGTATTAACTCTATAGCGATATCGGCCTGTTGCGTGACGGCTAATTAGAGAGGTCAGTGGAATAGAAGACCTTCTTAAGACGAAGGGTACGTTACGCCGCGCCGAGGGAATCGCGTTACCGCTCGTTAATCGCCGACAGCTATTGCGCGTCTGTTTCTTTCATCGCCTAGTGCGTATACTTTCGATTAGACGCGTGTGCGTGAAGCTGAAATTGACTGGCCGATTTATCGGGCAATCTCTCGAATGGAAAAACGGCGTAGCGGCGGCGGTAGTGTGTTTCGTTTACCAACTTGTCAGATTGGACTCGGAAGAATGGCACGCGGTGAAAATACCGAACCTCGTTCGGCCAATATGCCGGAACGCGATCGTTTCGGCTGCGAAGTAAATAAGGACGGAAGCGAGGTAGTTGGTCGAAGGCACCAGATCGGTCCATCGGTTTTCATCGGTCTCGGTGCAATCCGGTTAAGCGTGACCCACGGTATCTACGCGCCGTTCGGTCGCGTTTATCGACCAACTTGAATCATCGCGCGAGACATAAAACGGTCCGAACAGAGAAAAAGGAAGAAAAGAATTCGCAACGACATTAAAGCGGTCGATACTAAATCTCTTGGTTTAATTATAAGCTTTCTCGCTCGCTCGCGAACAAGAAGAATAGATACGTGACCTGTCTCGCAGAATGAATTAGTCGTTTTCTCGACAGGGACGATGAGAAGTTGGCGGAGGAGGATGGAAAGAAGAAGAAGGAGGACCGTTCGTAGAGCAGACTCTCGCATCGCGCGAGCGCATCGGCTCATTAATCTCCCGCGGTAATTGCGACCATATTCCAACGGCGCGCGGTTAAGACTCTCTTCCCGACCGTTTCTTCTTCACCCTCCTTCTGCTTCTGCTCCTCCTTCTCTTTCCACGACCTTCCTCTTTCACCTCCTTTTCTTTTCCCTCTTCTTCTTCTGCTTCTTCATCTTCTTCAGTTTCTTCCACGTCATCTGCGTCGGTAGAGTAAAAAAAAAAGAAAAAAAAAAAAGGGAGAGAGAGAGGAGAGCTCAGCGGGGAAGGCTCTCGATACCTGTCCGTCAATCTCCATCGATTGCCTATAACGGCCGAGACTAAAAGTTTCGGCCCTGTCGATTTTTAACTTTTCATCGGGTCGATTTCCTTGATATTCGCGCGACCACGTTCCTACCTCGTTACGGCGTGTCACGACCGAAGAAGAGAGGGCGGCAGGTAGTGATTCCGTGACGCAAACCGCAGATTTCCCAGTTTCACGGTCCGTGTCACGGTAATCCACGAATCCGGTAGCAACGCGATCCATCGCGAGCTTCGGACGTTTCTTAATTACTCTCGCGTACAAATTAATTATGAGCGTGCAGATTATTCGTGGACTCGCGGCTCACAACCTTCCCCTTCGCCCTCGAACCTCTTCACCATCCGTCTTCGATTCTCTTTCTCTTCTGGTTCGATCATCTAGTTGCGCACGAACGTCACGGTCACCATTAATTATCGGTCGATATAACGATCCTGGCGACCGAAGCCACAACTCGATTCCGTGGTCTCTCCCTGGTGTGAGGTGTTTTCGTTTGACGATCGAGCCAGTACTTTAGGGAGTTCACTGCGAAACCCGTGCTCGATAATTTCGTCGGACGTATCGGTCGTTCCGAGGCATAAGTGTACGTTATAGGATGTAATTTGTTAGACCTAAACGTTTTTTCGCCGAATCGTAAAAGAATCGAACGCTCTCGTGGGGGCAACAAAATTTCGCGAGAACGGAAGTCTGATCGGAGGCGTTCTTCGTGACGTGTCATGGTCGTGGTCGTGGTCGTCGCCGTCGTCGTTGCGACTTGCAATAGGGCGGCGCGGCGATTATTGATCGCCGAAGAAGAGGGAAAAACGAGACGAAGAGAGGAAAGGGGTAGAGGATAAAGAGATCAGGCATAGTCGCAACTCGCAACGGGTTCGACCAAGTGCGCGTAGCCGTAGACCGTAGACTATCGATTGAATGGGGACCGCAATCGATCCACGGTCGGATCGACACGGATGTAGTAAGTGGGACGTAAAGGAAAAGGATGCAGCAGCACCCTCCCCGCCGAGTTGCCCCAGGGGCCAGAGCGAGCGTTGCACCGAGCGTAGACCCTAACATCGCAGCATGAGGCGTTCCACACACAACTCAGAGGCTGTTGACATAAACGATCCGGGACGTACAACGTTTTAATACAAAGTTCTTTATGATCGGGCCGGAGTGCGCGTGCTGCCGCTCGCCGAGTTTGCGACTCGTTCCGGACTCGGCCCGGGAACGTTTCTGTCCGGTGGGCTCTCTCAGATTAGGCCCTGTGGTGCGTATACGCGCCCGCATAAATCCCGGCCCTCCCATAAATTGCGATACGGTAGCATTAAAGTGAAAATAATGTATGAAATTTGCCTTTTGATCATTTTGTCGGCCGGGGGCGCGCGGCTTCCGCCTTCTCGTTTCCTTACCCCCTCGTTGCTCTGCCCCCCTTGCTCCCCCGGCCTTGCTTTTCGTTTCGGTCGATGCTTCGACGTTTCGTAGGCGCCACTTTGCGCGTTTCTTTTCTTCTCGTCTATCCCGCGTTCTCCCGTCTCTTCCACACCTCGTCCTTCTCGCTGCTAATCAGTTCTGCGGAAATTTGCTCATCCTCTGTTTAATCCACGATCGTCAACTCGGAGGACGACCATGCGACGGAGCAGGCTTGCGCACGGCTCCAACAACTGTACGATGTAACAGGTTCGCGTCGATCGATCGAACGAACGATAAGCGACACCGCTGAAATATTTTCCGTTTAAAGCTGGACTTAGGGGGAATATCGTTCCTGGATTACATGCCATTACTGTCACGTGTAACACGCTGCTCCATTGGAGAGCAGGTATCTCGCGATAGGTCGGTGAGAGGACCACCTAATCTTGCATCAGGCCCGGCGGGTCCTGCGTTCGCGGCTCCCGCTCCTACTCAGCAGCTTCTGCCGGGGATCGCTGCGCTGCTTTATCCGCCCTTTCTCTCCACTCTATACCGTCGTTCATGAATTGCATACTCACCCTCCGTGGGGACGCATCCTGTCTAGGTAGCCGCTACTTATTTGTCCCTAATATCCGTCCTGCGGCGCCTACGAGCACGTCGTAGCCGGATTCGCGAAAGCAAACGTCTCGTTGGATCGCGGGAACGAACCTCAAACAAGGAATACGCGATAATAACGATTTCCAAACCGTTCATTCGAGCCTGCTTAGGTGATTTATAAAACTGGTTTATCGAAGCGATCGAATTCATTCTACCGCTGCAAAACGACCAGCTTATTGACACGCCTAACTAGCTCGCAGCGCGCATACAGAGTAACAGGCAACTTCCGCGTTCGCGTTTACGGGTATTATTTTGGTACGCGAGAGGATCGCGAATGGCCGAGATTCACGGGAAATCGAGCTTCTCCTTTTTTCCTCGCTTCCAGTATTTTTCCCATCCCGATAATCGCTGGCTATTTAGGGTCGGTCGAAGGTGAGGGCACGTTAGCCATCGGTGAAGCATTCTCCGATACACACCGATACAGACGACCATCCACAATTCCGTCGATGCCGCGCCACGCCAGTTCACCGACTGTAATGCGCACTGTCTCGCCACTTTTCTGCGCGCATTATGCAAAATATAGTGAAAGCTGAATAACCGTGCTACGGAGAATCGTGCTGACGCAGGTTCGATTCGCGCGCCTCGCTGCATGCGTGCAGGTAATACGAGCGGGACGCTCCACGCGTCGCAGATCTACTTATGAATATTCTCGCGAAAACCGTTTTCTTATGCTGTTTGACACGACCGCGATTAAACCGCGATCGATTCGGTAGATACCCTCTAGTGGAGTGGATAAACGGGTGGACAATATAACGATGCCAGCGTGTTAGCGTGTAGCGCACTTGCCTTAGCTACATAATTGATCGATATATCGAAGTAACCGGCGAGGAACGCTTTGTCGTACACGCTCTGTAACGAGACACGCGATTATCCTTGGCGAAAAAATGATTCGCAGGCCGCTCGTTATTAGCTGCGACAACGCGACGCATCGTCGAGCCATCTTTACGCGGCAGTCAGAACGCGGCCCAACCTCGTTATCTGGAATCCGCTTTCTCATCGGACTGCGACTGGTCGCTGGCGATCGAAAGCAATTAGAACTATCATCGAAACGGCGTATACGCGTAAATTGCGAGATCCGTCGCGATCGTGCGTCGTGGCGCGTTTTGTCGAACCGTAAATTCCTTGGAATTTGCATTTTCATAGAACGTACGCGGTCGGTGCGCGTCGCGCGCGAATAACTCCGTAACAACGATTAAAGAGCGTCGAGTACAGTTGTATAATTAATAGAAAAGTGCAAGCGACAGGCAGCATGTGCCTGCGCGGACTGGCCGCGGCGATACGCGGACAAAAGTACAGAGCCGGGAGATGACGGTGGCAGATAATTGTGGCAGGGTACACGGTCCTCTGGGTCGATGGAAAATCGAGCGAGAGGGAAGCGGATGGAACGCTGGCGAGAATGAGAAGCGCGAGGAGTCGTCGGTGGAGGCGGACGAGGTCGCGGAAGGAATCGAAAGGCTAAAGCGTCGCGACCGTCGGCCACGTCCGTATTGTGCGTAGGTACGCGCGGACGTTTTATACCGGTCATGGCTATACCGCGCTGTGTATGTCCGCGACCGCGTGACAAATAAACGTTCGCTCGCTCATAGCCGACCAAACGGGAATTTGCATTCGTACGCATAATGCGTTCGAAGATATCTTGGCGCGACTCGCTCACCAACGCTCACGGTCTTCCTTCGTTTCAGCGGATTGCATTTTTCGTCCATTTTCTTCGTGAACGCTCGTCACGCGTTCCGACGCTGTTAGAGAGAATAGTCCAGCGAGCTTCTTTCGCGATAGACCTAGCGAGGTTCTGTTGTAGCGTGTGACGAGAAGAGCGATCGAATAGACGCGTGCCAGCAAAAAAAGGCAAGGCTTTATCACGGGATTAGTATGGCTACTAGGCACCTTAATTCGATGAACAAAACGAATTTACTGGTTACGAACAACGGCGAGTTACTCGACCCGTTACGTTTAACCTACTTCGGTTATTCGTTCTCGGCTCGGCTCTTTTGAAACGCTTCTGAAAATGCGTCGTTGACGCGACTCGCATAAATAATGTGGATCGATTCGATCGTTTTGATTCGGGGACTAACTGACGCGACGCTAAGCAAGCGCAACTTTGCTTCGCTTGCTGCGGTTCTCTCGCCCACTTTCTCTCACGTAATTCCCTCTGCGTAATCGGAATAACGCTCGGCAATAACTCACGCAGCCCGAGTAATTATTATTGCCGGGCGGCGGACGGTTACTTGGCGGCGATGCTCTGTAACATTTTATTGATGATTTACCGCTGCTTGCGTGCCAACGAAACGTATCGCGACGGGGTTTTGAAGCTCGTTACAAACGATTCGAGGGATTGTTCCTTATTAAACAAAGTCATTTTTTAGCAGTTCCGGCTCACACGCGATCCATATCTTTTTCACAAAGTTTTGTACCGATTGTAGTCGAAGCAACGGGACGCACGAAATCAACCCCATCTGGGCCACCGCCCACAGATCGATCGGAATTATATTGTTTTCTCAAGAACGGATCGCGGCCCGAGTCGATTGAATATGGAACGCCAGTTAATCCAAGAGGTAGACTGCTAGGGTGACGCGAACGAGAGATTATAAAATTGATCTGCGTCAGGTCAAACGAACGCAAACCACGAACGTAAAGAGATTGTCACGACGCGATGGAGGGTTGTCCTGGTTAACGCTGAATTGTAGAACATCGATGCATTTAATACCAGCGAATCTTTACGCGACATTTTACAACCGTTTCCAGATCTCGTTGACACGTTCTGCGGCGAAATATCAGGGAACGATCGGAATACCAGGATAGGGAGAAGACGAATCTCGCTTCGTCAAACTGTCGATCGATTACGACCGGACTGACTAGTTACATTTTGTCGGTCCTCTATTTCAAGCTTCGCAGACTTCCCATTTCTATTTTCTTTCCAATTGGAAGTTGTTGTTTAAGTGGCGATAACGCCGAAAGGAGGAATCGCGGAGTTATCGATTACGCAATGAAAATCACAATACTCGAGCGGCAGGCATTGATAGGAGGTAACCGTTGGAACGTTGTGCGATTTATTTGTCTCTATTTACGCGTTAATCACGTGGCAACGCGAGGACACGTTTACAAGCGGACGCGCGAAGATGAGGAGCACGCGCGGCACGCCGAGATTTCCACGAGGACGATAATGTCAATGGCATGAGAATGTCGACGGGCAGGATAGATCGGACGCCACGCCGGCGCGGCAGTTCTGGGTGGGTTTTCGTCGACGTTCTCTTTTTGCTGGTGGCTCGGTCGCGGCATCGATGACGCGCGCGCGCTCAACGGCATCTCTTAGCCTCGCGCGCCATGGACACAACAGAGACATCGATCGAGATTGACCGATCGCTTCGAAACGGTGGCATGAGAGAGGAGAGAAAGAGAGTGGCGTTAAAACGGCGTTCGCCGTCTATGGTCCCGTATAAATGGCTCTCTCGCCGGTGAAACGTGGAATTCCTAAGATAAGGAGGCTGCCGAGTTGCGAGATATTTCAATTTGGTGTCGTTTATCTACCGTGGTCCTTCGCTTTCTCGAGTAAGAAGCGTTAAAAAGGCTTTAACGTAATTACCGACAAATTCGAGCTACAACGGACGAGTACCTGGCAGGCGTCGAAAGATTACTCCAAGTGGCGAGCGTGTGAAGCAATAGGAAGAGTCGCGTGCTGTCGTAAGCTGTCGACGTATCGACTACACTGGCATAAATCACCAAATGGTAAATGCTTTCGCCAGAAACGGTCGACTCGTGGCTTTGAACGAAACGTCGTTTCTCTTTTTTTCTCCAATTCAAACTGGTCGATTAACGCTGCTTCGCGCACTTCCTCTCGGCGTCTCCGCTTCGAGGAAATGCCAGGTTCGCGCTCCACCATTTTTCCGTAACTTTTCTTTATTATTTTCTCATTTTCTGGATTTGATACAATATTTCACGTTGATAATAGATAACGCAATACGAAACCTCTCTTTTATTTTGTCGAGTGCTCGACTGCTCGCCAACGAGAAATCCTTCTACGTCGACGCGGCGATCACTGCATTCCATTTCCTCTCGTTTTTATGGTGGGACGATGTAAACGTAAATTAACGAAACACGCGGTAGAAAGGCTGGTCGGTAAAGGCAAAGGGCCGAGGGACTAGGGACGAGGAAGGCGCGATGTGTAGGCGCGAGGTGAAAACAGTCGAGGCAGTTAGCGACGAGGTGTTAGCTGGATCTTGTCAGACACCGAAACATGTTTTTGGCTGTGCTGCACCTCGTATCGACCAATGGCCGATGGCTCGGTCTCCGCCGATGAACGCATCTCGAATTTACACTCTAAACACACTAAAACGTGTTAAAACTCCGGTAGCTCTAAAAGCCACGCGTTCGCTCCCTTCGTCGTGCCTTCCTGAATATTCCATTTTCAGATTAATCCGGGCGTTCCTTTGTTTACGCGTACCGTGAAGCAAGGGACGCGTTCGTTCGGTTCATCGTAAACTTGGGAGTGCCAGGGTATGAAAGAAAGCACGCTGGGTTACATCGGACTAGAGGAGCGTTAAGATTTAAACCGAGATTAACGGCTCTGTCGGCTCTTTGTGACGCCACGCCGCAAGCCTTCTCCTTTTTTGTCGCGCGGAATTATTATTTCCATTTTGTCTCTTCGATTTTGCTTCCGTTTTCAATTAAAGCGAACGCGTTGATCGGTTAGTCTCATGTGCGTCGAATCGGACGTAGAGTTGCGGACGCGCTAGTTCACGCGAGGCTCCTTCCTCTAAGGGTGGAATAGCGTTTATCGAGATGTTGGACGTTCGCGTGTCAACGAACCGCGGCTCGTGGACTCGTGGGTCACGTTTGTGTCCGTTTGCGAACGTAGCCGCACGAAAACCGACGTGAGCAGGACACGGGAAGATCGACCGTTAAGCGGCCCGCAAAAAGGGGAATCCGAAGAAACGTAAACGCCGTCTCGTGTTTACAGCAGTCGTCGGGGATAACCTCAAATATTTGGGCTTTTAGGCATGTTTAAAGAGAAAAGACAGAGGCCGACTGCTGCGATGCCGGTGATCGTGAGTCGTGAGACACCAAAGACGGAAACATGAAACGTTTCTGGCCAACCATAGCCTATTTGCGAGCTCCGTTTGTACCTGACCGCGCTACGATTCTTCGTTCCCTCTTTCTTTTCTCTTTTCTCGTGGCTGTCCTCCTGCCGCCCCTCCCCCTCCCCCGCTCACTCTCTCTCTCTCTCTCTCTCTCTCGCTTTCGAAAGAGAGAACGCACGCCGCTCCGAAAGACGAGATTCTGTTCCTTCTTGAATAAAAATTTTACATCGAGAAACGAAACTTATCAATTAATTATCAGATGAGTAGCCGCCAATGCGATTAATTGTCATCGGTATCCAAGATCGTTTTCGTAGCGCGGTTTTTTCTGACCTTCCGCATTTTATTACGCGGTGGATCGCGTGTATGCGCGGTCGACTGGAAAACATCGAGAAACGAAATACGGATCTCCGAGCGATTGCGTATCTCGCGACCGCGAGTATGCCCGGCTAGGAATAAATGGGAAGGAAGGTTGCCCCGAGGAAGCGAAACAGGTTCGATCGCGGAGGCTGTGACCCCGAGCGCGCGTCGTCGCGCTTCTTACGCAACTCGAGTCTCGTTGCTCCTTATCCCTTATCCTTTATTCCTTATCCCCACTGCACCGTTGCGTGTTATTATATACATTATCGTCATCGTCTTCCACCTCCTGCCTTTTCTTCTCCGTCTCTTCTTTTCCGCCTCCTTCTCCTCGCATCGGTCTTCCTCCTCATTTCGTACAGGCCCATCGTCGTTTTCTGCCGGTTACCGGTGCTTCCATCATTCTCGAGAAGGGCCACGCCTGCCCCTCCCTCGATCCTATCTTCCTTCTTCCCTTTTTTCTTCTTTTCCTCCCCTCGTGCACCGTGTATCCTCCCCTCGTTTAATTATCTCCACGCTGATTGGTAGCGAGGAATTTCGTGTCGGGTAATTTTGATCCCTTCTCGCCCTCCGTCTCGGGTCCTCCGCTTCCTTCGAGTCTTCGCGTCTCTCTTCTCTTTCCTTCCCCGTAGCCGCGTCTCCTCCTTCTCTAATCTCACGCATTTCCTTCTTCTTCCATCGACGACCTCTTATCTCTTCCTTTCCTCCTGTTACGCGTTATACCATTCGAGCCGCCTTCGTTCGCCCGTTCTCGTGCAATCTTCGTAATATCGTATTCGAGCGACTCGATCCCTTTTTTATTCGTCCCGTGTGCCTTTAGCCGTTTGCCCGTCCCTATTCCTCTCCAAGTTCGATGAAAACGCTTTCGCGGGTCAGCTCGTATCTGAAGAGAAGCTCGGTTCAGAGCGGACGGTAAGAAACAATGTTTTCGCATGGTGCGAATGGCGAAACAACACTCGAGCAACGTAACCGCGACTTCGTGTTAGTTTCGCGGTGCCGTACCGAACGTTAAGATGCGAGACGCATCGGTTGTGAGTCGCGATCCGTTGCACCGTGCATTATACTCGCAGCTTACAGTGGCGAACCTGGAGTAGTCCGGTATAAATTCGCTGCCACTTGATAAAACGATTTTAGCCGCATGACAATTTCTTGCGTCGAAGTTTCTCTTCCGATTCGAGCGTACGAGAACAGCCAGCAGCGTAACTAGAATTCACGAAACTAGAATTATGCGATTGTCGCGTTTAACTGCTTGTGAACACATTCCGAAAGATCTTTATGCCGAGGTGATCGCGCCACTTTCGAACGTCGTGTCAGCGATTATAAATTCACGTGGCGACTTTCGTGGTACTTTTTTCTCTTGACATAGGATAAAGCGGTATAACAACGATATAGTTTTCGATGACGAATGAAACCTTGCCCTTGGAGAATTAGATATCATATTTGAGCATATTCTATGGCGGGTGATGTGATTTTACACGCGTTCCGTGAACTGTAAATCGTTTTAACGCCATAAACACGCGACGCAGGTAATGGTCGAGTACTTACTTTTCGTCTTGCTTTTGCTTTACGATCGTTCGCGCCACACGAGTTAGCTTCCGAACAAATACATGTACAAAAGACCGATCGATGGGGCTACAGTGATCGTGTTCTTCTTTTGTAAATATGTAACGCGGCGAATGGTAAACGATGCTGTTTCTCAGGATATTTATCGAACAAGGAGACGAATATCGAAGTATTCGCGGAACGCTGCGAATAGCGTGTAGCGTGACGCAGGTCGCGTCAGCGATGCATCGATCGCGTTGCTGGTTGTGCTAACGAACGTTGCTCTCCTCGTGAGCATTCTTAATGGTCGGTTCCTCGTGGCGCTATCAGCGACCGCTGTATTACAACCGATGATAGTTACGCTATGCTGAACTAACGTGTACGGTATTAGCGGTTGCTAATGAAACGCTACCCGTTTATTATCGCAACACGCCCTCTTCTCCACGAGCATGTACGCTTGTCCTAACCAAGTATAGCGCATAGTGACATAACTCGTGGCGGTGTACCACGAGTCAATTAGTTGTACCGTAAAAGATAGGTTGTGTCTATAATAGCCCAGGAGACCGCGTCGTTTGTTAGCTCTACCCTCTTCTGTCGATTAATCTTGGGCTGCCTTCGGACAATCAGGAATACAGTTGTTAATTTCAAGATTCACAATATCGTTGTATAATATTGACAATATCGACGATACATATTGGTCCTTTAAGTTGAGAACCTTCAAATATTGAAAATATACGCATGTTAACAGCTTGGGGGCACACTTACGCTGTTTGCGAAACGTTTCTACGATACACACCTGATAGAATTAAAACTAATTTCGTTAACCGTTTTTGGAAAGAAGGAAACTTAGTTTCAGACCCTAAAGGCAGCATCGCGTTTTAACGATGGGAGGTCTCTTACGAGACGACAAACGACTCTATCTGTTTACTTAGTCACGACATATCAGTCGCGTCATTATTACGCTATCGGGTGCGGTATATCGATTGGTAGCGGTTTGTGGTTGCGTTTAGTGCGTCCACCTGTCGCGTCAGTTATATACAAGTACATCGAACCGGTCGTCGCGTCGTCTTCTTTCCTCTCCGCCCAAACTTGCTCGTCTTGCAATCTCATCTACTTACTTCCTTTGATATCGAGGTCGTAAAAGCATCGTCGACTCGTTAATTAGCAATTGCTACGATAATTAATAATATACAGCGAAGATACAGTTGCGGGGCCGGGTGGAGTGAACAGCGGTCGATCGGGAGCTTGGACTAGGTCGTTTCCTCGTTTTCCTCATTTTTCAATTTACATTAGTTCGACGTATCCGCGCGTTTCTATCTGTGCTAGATCCAATCCGCGGTTGAAACAAGAAAGCCTCCACCTAACCGGTCTCTAATAATTACCCATAATAAATCACAATTCCGTCAATGTTGTGTAATTATAATCAAAATCGCGACTCGAATATTGATTAAAGCGTGGTAACGTGAACGGGCGAAGGAGTGTCCGTTCCTCTTCCTCGTTCTTTAGATTCATTAATTTGCAGAAGGCGTTACCAACGCGCGTGTATTTTCTTTATCTTCGACTACTGTCCGGGGTCAAGGTATCTTGCGCCGACTTTATCGGAATTTCGCGACGGTACCGTTCCGGAATACCGTCGCTTCTCGAATATTTCTTCCTCGGGAAATCTTTCTTATTGCCGGTACGATCGAAAGAATAGCAGCAAATCGCTATGACTTCCTCAACTTCCGTTTCGTTCCGTTCTTCTTATTTTCTTTCTGGTACTTCGGGCTATGTTTATCTCGGACAGAATGAACAAAGAGGTAGAGAGATTTGGCCGGGAGAAAAGAGAGCAAAGAGAAAGGAATGGTGAATCCTGGTAAAAGGGAAGAGAGAGGGAGGACGGCAGGGGAGAAGATACTGGCTAGAAAAGGAAGGAGTAGAAGAGGAGAAAAAGAGGAGAAGCGCGTATAGATCCAATCAAGTATAGCCGCTCATAATTCTCTGTTGTAATTATTGCAGTCTCGGAGGGCAGCGCTCAGGCAAAGCGATCCTCTTATTTTATTGATTAAATTGCTATTACGTTATATACTCAAGGCACCGTTTCTCTGGCGGGCAAAAGGGGCAAAAGAGAGAAAGAGGAAGAGGAAGAGGGAGAAGGAGAGGGTCGACTGTATCGTGTATGCAACGCGTGTATGCAACGTGCACGGATATTATACGGACGCGGTGATACCGTGGCTGATCCACGATGCCGAGGCACGACGAGAAGAAGAAGAAAAGGAGGATGGAAATTCTCATAGAGGCGGGAACGAGGAACCAGATAAATATGTCAGAGCGACCGGGAGAAGGAACCTCGATCTCCGGCGAGTCGAGAAGGAACTCGTGTAAAGGATAACCTCGCGAGGTTCTTCGGATAACCTCGGTTTACAAAAGAACAAAACGGAAGGGGGGGGGGGAGAGGGGCTGAAGGGAAAGCGAGCAGGAAGGGTTACGCGGCACAGGGGAAAGAATAGGGAGTAGAGGCATAATCGTTCTCACCTTAGGAAGGTGCGTTTCGTCGGATTCACGGTCTCTCGACTGACGCGCGATACCTACCTTCTCGCGTTTTCTCTTTCCTCTTCTCGCCTTGCGCTCTAACGCGCTCTCTCGACAAGGGACAGCGAAAGAAAGGTTCAATCGGAGGAAAAAATATCGTTGCAGGGGAGCTCGCAGAAATTCGATATCTCGCCACCTCGGCCACTCGCGCCAGTCTATAATTATTCCATCTTCGTCGGTTCTCTGTACGGCGACCGACGAAACCGTTTCTCTCTGTTCGGCTCGTGACACGAATCGAGATTCGTGCGTCTCGTTCTCTCGTCTTTCCGGTCCAGGGACCAACCTGCCGGAGTTCTCTCGACCGATGCAAAACACGTAATCCGATATGTCCTACTAGCGTGTAGATAGAGTCACTCGTTCGTGGCCTCTAGACCTTGCCAGCTTCCCTCTGTCTCCGAGCCTCCTCTCTCGACCCTTCGATCTCACGATCCCCTCTCCTTGCTTTTCTCCTTCTTCTGGTACTCGAATCGTCGCACAAATCGACCCGATGACAAGTTGTTGGTAAAAAGCTGAACAACAACAGGCAGAAGCAACGCGTCCGTGAATGAAAGGACGGTGTTGCGTGAAACGTCGCGACGGTCTCGAGATAATGTCCTCGTCTTTCGACTGTGAGACGATCTCGAACCCCTTCGGCAAGCGTAGCCGCGTGTCGGCTCTGATGGGCAAGAAGGGGACGAAGCGTCGAAACAGCGCGAGTAAGTTATTCGAGTATCTTTCGCGCAAATGCGCCGGTTCTCTCCAGCAAATTGCAGTCGTATCCTTTTCGATTACGCAGCACTCGGCTTCTTCTTCGTATATTACTTCATAAAGTAACCACGCGCGTGGTCGAGGCGGAGAGCCTCGGCACGTTAATTGCCGGTCAAAGTCCGCTTATCGGTAGCCCGACGGTCGTTTATTGGTTAAGAATCGCGGGAGAAATGGTCGCGAACTGTGAGCCACGTGATGCCGTCGTTGCAGACGCGAGAAGGGGTTCGCGCAAGACAGGAAAGAGGAGTTGGCCCGTCTAGTCGGAGAACTGGAAGAACTGGCCTCGTGGAGGATTCAGCTCGCAGATCGAGTCTCTCGTGGCGCAGAGAGAACGGGCTTGCTAGAAAAATTCGATAAACGGTTTACATCCAGACGAGAGAGAGAGAGAGAGAGAGAGAGAGAGAGAGAGAGACCAGTCCGATCGATGCGGTGTGTTCCACGCGAACCGGTGCTTCTCCTCTGCGCGATAATGACACGGGGCGGTGCCGCCTCGTAAACTATCGCCGAACGAAATTTATGGGGTAAGGTGGATACCTTTTACTTTGCAAACTACCTTCCTACCGCGCGCTCTCTCTCTCTCTCTTTCTCTCTTTGCTCCTCTCGTCTATGATACGCACCTACACCTATCGTGCGTGCAACTTGGCTCGGGTTATCGTCCTCCCTAGATGCAACGATCCTGTTTACCGCTCGGCAGAGGAACAACCGCGGCCTGCGAGAGCAAGAGGGAGAGGGAGGATACACCAATCTTTCGATTCGAGGCGTTAAACGGTCGGTATCAGGACCGAACGAATATCCCGCGGAGCGATCGACGCCTCGATACCCAGCCGCGAGCGTGCGCGCGCGCGCACACACACAGTTCCTTGGTTTCTTCGACAGCCGGGAGACTGTTCCCTTTTGCTCTCTGTCTCTCGACTACTCTCTCGACCGTAGGGCAAACCTCCTCATCCCGCACGGTTAATTGCGCAAAGGGTAAAGGGAACGGGCATGGGCAAATGCGACGTCGAGCCGGTCTTTTTTCTCAAGCGTATTAATTTTTGCACGCCACTTTGAAAGTTTCACGAGAAAATTATTACCTGAACTCGATGGAACGCAGAAGAGATACACCTCTTCCACGAGATAATTTCTTAAACTCATTCCGCGTCAGTCTTCGTCCGGTGTAATCAAGTCGTCATGCTTTAACGTTGCCTATTACGCGTTTCTTTGCCCCGCATCGAGGAGGAAATTTTGCAGTTTCGGCAGAAGACGCATCCTTCTTCCTTTCTTCTTCGACGTCCAGTTCCAATTCGTTCTCGCCAATTCTCTGCGCCGTGCCGTGACCGCGTGCCAGCCAGCGAGCCTCGAGGAATCGCGTACCACAGCACCGGTAGGCGTTTTACGACCTTTGTAATACGTATATATACGTATATCGACGGCTGTTTCTAGCCATATCATCGTCACGTCTGTCCAGCTTCGAAAAGAGAGTGTTCGGCTCGGAAAGAGACGTCAGAGTCTTTACGATATCGATTTTACCCACGAAAAGACTGTGTTTCGCGCGTGTAACAACGTCGGCACGTTGTACCGTGTTGTAAGTCGTGAGACAGATGGCGGAGCAGCGGCGAAGGTATCTAGAGGAAATGAGTTCACCGGTGATGGAAAGACGGAGAAAAGCAGACTCTGTATCACGCGTCGTGTACACGTGGTATCCAGAGTGAGAGAGAAAGCCTCGTCCATATAATACTCGTGTCTGTATACCGATCGGATGCCTGAGCTAATCAGACGGACATAATTGATCTCACTTGTGATCTTGAGATTCGAAAGATCGCGGATGGAGAGGGGCTCGAACCAATAATTATTGTTAATACCGGCCGTCCCTCGCTCTTCTACCTGCCACTGCCACCGCCATCGGCTGCCGCCGCCGCCGCCGCCGCCGCCGCCGCCACCGCCACCGTTATCCCTCGTCTCTTTCTCTCCGCTTCTTCGATGGCTAGAGACGTCTCTTGCCAGCAAGCGATATGGTCGACGTTTTTGAATTCTCACCTCCTTTTCTTTACATATATACATACGTACTGAAGAGTCAGCGGTGGCTGCGCGTTTGTGTGCGCCTCTTTACTTACGTATACGTGTGTTATTCGTCTTGGTCTTCCTCTCGTACCTTTCGTTCCCGAGCTTTTTCGTGATCCTCGTCATCCTCCTCTACCTACGGCCGTGTGTTCGCGTTGCTTCAACCTCGTCCTCTGTTCGCGTTTGGGCATCTTTGGGCATTCTTCATCGACCCTTCCTATCAAGAACCGCGTCCCTGTTCAGAGCTTTTATTTATATTAATTTCGTGGACTTTTTGCTTTTCGATGGTTTCGGAGCCTCGGTGAAGCGCAGAAAATATGAAATAATAATGATAATAATGAGCCATTTTGCGCGTAATAATATGGTAGAAGCTCGCGCGATTCGCCGGGCTAATAACGTCGGATGCTATAGGTTGGATGTATCGCGGTCGTATCCGTGGATCCGTCCGCGCTCTTTCCTTCGGTTGATCCTCTTCCTTGGCCATTTCGTCTCTTTTCCCTCCCCTCTCCCTCCTTCGCCGGTTTCGCGTTTCGTTGCTGAGCGGCGGCGATTCCCGCGATTTTCTGTCGTTCGCATCGAGTCTTCGATCGTTCTTTTCTTGTTTCCCTCGATCGTCAAACCGTCGAGGGTCTGTCGTTGTCCATTCCCGGCAAAAAACCCGGGCAAAGGAAATGTTCGCAAAAAAGTGGGTTAACGAGGCGTTGATCGTGGTCGATTTTAAATAATTGCCCGGCATAAAGTGGATGCAATTGCACTGGCCATATCGGCCGGCTACAGATTATCCCGTACATTGGTCTCGGCCGCAACTAAAAACCTGCGCGTCCTTCGATCACAAGTGTCGCCGCTATTTCGCAAATTTTATAGCGAATCGTTGGATCGTACGACCATCGTATCACGTAAGTACTTGCGTATAGTTGCCACCACGTCGGGACTGTCCGGTATCGAGTCGGAGAATAAGATGACGAGGGGGACACGTATTACGTATACGATCGGTGCTCGGTGGTGCGGCGATCAATGTACGCGGCCGATAGAGGACCCCGTGGTCATTTTGCCTCCTGCCGCGCCACCGACCAAGCCTCTAAGAATTTTATGGCACGGAATGGGATTTGGGTACACTTAGCGGTCATAAAGCGGCAGAGGTGCAAAGAGCTATCCGCGGCCAACCCGCCAGCACAAGTCGGCACCTTTCATCCCGAGGGGATCGACGTTAGGGGTAACGAAGCTTTTACAAGTTTGCTCCGCCCTTCTACCACCGGCGAGAACACGCTTCCGTCGAATCTCTTTATACCATTCCCCACTGTTCCTACGAATACCCATTTTCAAAGGAAACGTTTCGTGCCGTGCATGCTCGCCTAGTAGCACGCCGAAGGAATTTACTGCGCGGTGTTCCGCTTCCCGCAACGATTACCACGGCGACGCGTTCTCCGCTATTAACCGAACGACCATACAAAAACGCGGAGACGGGGCAAAGATAATAAATTCGGCATCGGTTGAGCGTGAACACCGAACAACGCGGTAAAAAACTACGCGAACCAGAGGGAACATCGGGGATGGTAGAGGTACGGTGGTTTCCGGCGCGGGAGAAGACGAAGAAGGAAGAAAAAGCTGGTCGAAGGTTACCGCGTCCTCGGCCTTGTTCGGTTCTTCGACGTAGGGCGCGAGAGAGTGGCTTGTACCTCACACCCAATCAACTTAGATCCGCGGTTCCAGATAAGGTTTCTTCTCCCTCCAGCGTTGCGAAGAGCGAGCAGTCCGCGCGTATATACACGTCGTCAGCGTCCTGCCGGTTAAAGGCAGGCTCGACGATGGCACTCGCGGGGGCGGCCTGCGAATACTAAGTCACCGGGCGCAAAATACACCGGAGGGAATCCCCACCCGGCGCTTCTTCGTGTTCTTCGTCCCTTGCCTCCTTTACCTCCTCCCACTCTTCTTTTTCTTCCTCGGCATGCATGCACCCGGGTAACGAGCTTTCATTAGCGACGCTGTAGGCTAATGAGCCGTGTTAGAGCCACTACGTGGACGGCCTCGAACGCTCAGATCCACCGCTCTGACTTCGTAGCTCGTTGCTCGCTCGCTCGAATTCTCTTCTTTCTCCATTCGACTACGTTCACAATTATCGTCCTTTTCCGTCTTTCTCACGCCTTTGCCACGCTAGCGATACGGAGTCGCTTCGTCTATCCTCGATCGCGGGAAACCTCGAGCGACGCGAAGACATCTTTTTCGAAACGTCGCCAGCGCATCCGCTATTTAGAGGTCGCAAAGTTTAAAGCAGGCGACGGAAATTATCGAGCGACTCGTCCTTTCGCGAGTAGCAAGCGAAACAAGTAATCTTTCGATCGTACGGGTCGACTAATAATTGGAATTAATTTTCAAGGGAAAGCTCGTGACTGTAATCGGGATTGGAAAATTTGTCGCGGTCAAACTCGCGGCCAACTCGATAACGTTGGCGATTTGTCCGTGAAACGAGGTAGGGCGCGATAAATTCTCCACGCGAACGATGAATTGTATTTCGTGCGTATCTAGATACCGTGGAATATGTTTACACGTATATCGATTATCGAATAGAGAACCGGCGTGGCGCGGCGGTCGCGTAACGGTCGCGTTACCAGCTATAACAGGCAGCGTATTGTGTCGTATTTATTACCTGGTAAGCCCTACCGTGCCGTTACCGAGATTGCCGGCTCTTATTTTCTCGTTACGTTCGTTTCTCTCTGTGTACGCATGTTTCGTATAACGACGTTGTGTATCGTTCCCGGCAATCGCGATAGATAGGAGAAAGCGTGCTTATCGACCGTCGTGGCCGTCCAATGGGCCAAGGGAAATGTCCTCGACTACCATTACCAATGGTACTTACTACATTAACAGCCGTCCCGACGTAGGATCCATCTATCGATGATTGAGTCCGCTTAACGACGATCAATTTT
This sequence comes from Bombus affinis, assembly GCF_024516045.1. Lineage (NCBI taxonomy): Eukaryota > Metazoa > Arthropoda > Insecta > Hymenoptera > Apidae > Bombus > Bombus affinis. The sequence goes on along the minus strand of NC_066346.1, from coordinate 18,086,626 downwards.
TTCTTCACGTTGCTAATTCGAATTTTCTTTTTTCCGTTTCAGGTAAGTTGTAACCAAGACGTGGCACGAAAACGGTCGAGAACGATGCAAGATATGATGACCGATGGAAGGAGAAATCAGAAACACGGACGGGCAAACGATTAGCGCGGAATCGCGAGCGGGGATCGCCGTTACAGTGCAGAGCCGCGACGAGCTCCTAGCAAGGAAGCGCTGGTATTTATGTTAATTACCGTCAACGTTAATTAAAGTCGGTGCCCTCGTCGTGCTGCGGTCGCTCGACGGTCGAGGACAATCGCGAGAGAGAAGGTACGGTAAGAATAACGAGAACTCGACGAGGAGGACCGGATTTGAGTCCCGGTCGCAAGAGCAAGACGAGAACAGTGCTGAGAGAAAAAGAGAAGGGGGGTGGGGTAGGAGAAAAAAACGGGAGAAGAGATCAATCGAAGTTCCTGGCATGAAACTCTTGGTTGCATTGTCTGCCATGGACGATCGGGTTTCGGTTCGCGTATCGATAAGTACCGCAATTCTCGTGCCAGAGCATCTTAATGAGATGTCGGTCGTCTCTGTCTTTTCATATCGCGATGCCTTCCTCTTTTTTTGTCTTCGACTTTCCTTCAAGTCGCGCGATTTATGAACGAATTCATCGATTAGAACCTGACGAATCACGAAAGCGCCATGTGATCATATTCTCGCGGTTCCCGTAAAACGTTACGCAGTTTGGCAGATACGCAGAACGCAAGCGCAAGAAATAACGAGAAGACGTTAATCCATTGTTGTCTCACGGAAACGCTAGCACTTAATTATCGATCGATAGAAGCATCGTGTGAGAGCATCGGTTTTCGCGTGTCGGCTGAGTGTTCCGCGTGGAAGCTCTTCTGTTTCGCGGTTGCGTAAAAATCGTTCGGATGACTGCGGGCATAAAATCTATAAGCGAGCGAAAAACGTTAGCTGCGTGATGTTGATTACCTGGCAGCGGTGGCAATTTAATGATACTCGTGCAAGAACTGGAATCGTAGGACATTAACGCGAGCGATTCTCGAACATAAAAGCCAGGGTCACGGAACAAAAAGTAGGGACAGCGAATGATAATCCTTCGTTTAATCGTGGAATCTAGATCTTCCCGAATATTTCGCACGATAAGATCGGAGAAAAACGGCCGTGTTCGCGGAAATGATCCTTTAACGTCGGTTTCTACGTTTCGCGTACGATTGTATTTTTTATATTATCGAACAGCCGCTCGCTGCTCAGTACCCTATGATGTTATGGCGCGTATTCGGTGACACGTACGAAACGCTCTGTGTCACTGTCCGTCTCCCACTTGTTCTTTTTCGTCGAGAACAACCGAGAGAAAACCAGGAGTGTCCTTCGAGAAGGCAGTGGGTACGATGACTTTTCAACGAAGCTACCGCGGATCGGAGAAACTGCTGCCAGTACTGGACGACTGTGTACCCGCGGGACAACCCGACCGACGGACATACGTAGTTACATACGTGGTAACATAGCTATGGAAAGAGATATGGGGACGAGAAGGAGGAGGAGGAGGGGACCGCGGGCGGACAGTTTATGATACGGTACGACTTGAATACTCAAACGTGCCGCTAGTCGTGTCCTCTTCCTCTTGCTCCCTCCTTCAGGCTCGCTCCTCTTTGCGCGGCCACGATCTGTCTCTAACCGACTATCTGCATCGCAACTTTAACTTTTCTTCGGTTACGTTCCTGGAGACGGTCGAGGAACGAAACCGCCGGCCGCACCAACCGACTCAATGGCATACGTTCGACGAACGCGCGTTGCGAAATCTCTCCCTCGGACGGAACTTGGTCGAAGAAGGCGATTCGCAGCTGCAAATAATTACGGATAGAGCTTTTTTCTTCTGTACGTTGCAGCGAATCCTTCCTTTCGCAGCTCATTCGTGCGAAAGTTCGAACGAACGTTTCGCGATTAGGGTTATTAGGTGGCTGGAAAAATTAGTGCCACGCCTGTATGTGGAAAAACCCGTTTTCAATCCCGACCAGGAACTCGTAATGATCGTGACCTATTAAGCTGCCCGTTTACGGGCAAACGACGAACTATCGTTCGAAGTTATGCGTGAACTCGGTCCACGGATGTCTCAATATCATCGAGATTTCCTGTCTCGCGACGTGTGATTATCGCCTATTTTGGGAACTGCCGGGCCGAAGCGTGCGTTTTCTAATTAACTGATTGAAACTCATCTATATGTTCCAACTGTGACCAACTTACATCGACGAATACCGTAAACCACAACATTTGCGTAGCAAAATGAAAATTCAAGGATTTTAACAACAGTTACCGTCACATTTGTTATAGATAATCGATCGGTTTGTCCACTTTCCGAGTAATTCGCCAGTCGGTAGGACAGTGGCAGGGATAACAGGTAGAAGGTCGGGGAATATAAATTATGCGGAATTGCTAACTAAATTAGCGCCACTCCAAGAGGTATTTATATGGAATTGGATATATTGCGTCTGCCGGAACGCGGCGCCGTAAGCACCTGCAATCTATTTCGCCTCGACCGATTTATGACGGTTCACTTAAACCGAGGTTCCGGCGAATACCATCGGCTTTCCAGTAATTGCATTATAGCATAATTTCATTTCGGATGTATTTTGGAGTATCGCGGTACTCGCGTGATTCATTCGATGCTAAATTTGATTTACACTCGTATGGCATAGCGAATTGGTTCGGAAAGCACAACGGTGATTTTGACCACCGTCTGACACTTATAATCTAACTTATAATGTATAGCGTAAAAGAATTCGAAAAATCTAACACTCGAGTTTTCGAAAAGATTTCGCAAACGATGTTTATCTCGCCTTAAGGTTTATCCATAGCGTATCAAAGTGAATCATGGGTATCGTAAGATCCGACAAGGTTCGGACTGGAGCTCGACGGCGACGGCGACGGCGATGGCGACGACGAGGAAGAAGAAGAGATTCGCGAAGCCAGGATGTGGATTCCGCGCAATTAATTATCGGGATCGGCTTGGACGTTTCGCGCGACAGAAAGTATCCGGTTACCTGGGTTACATCGAAGAGAAACGGGAGGGAGGGAGTAGATACATCCCAGACGTATTAAAAGTTCTTTGGGATCTCGTGGAATTGGATAAATTCGTCGGCCCGTCGCCTCGAGGACAGCACCGACTTGGCGTGGATTTACTACGGACTCTACCGTTGGTCCCGAAAACCGCGTCGCGAAAACCGAATTTGCGCTCCCGCCGCGTACTAGCACAATCGTATCGGCATCTCGTCGCCATGGATATTGGGAAAAGCGGTGATGATAAAGCGTGATCGAGAATTTCATTTCGATCGCGGATGGTCCCTCGTCTTTCCGTCGTCGACGACGAAATCTAGAACTCGAGCAAGAGGAGCTGTGGACTGAATTATCAAGTCGCAGGAGTCGGTTCTTTGGCGAGCAGGAGGTCGCACGGGTTACGAGGGGAACGAGGTAGTATGGCGAGAGGTAGGCAGCACGACAAAAGGGGACAAAAGCGTGCAAAGCAAATGAGCGTAAATAACCGCCTACGCCCCGCCGCGAGACGTTCGACACCTTGGTTCGCGAGTGCGTTGGTCCCGGTGCCATTATTTCATTAATTAGTGTCACTCGCAGCCAGCCGTAGACACATAAACACGAGAAGTTCTGCGTACGGGCCGTGTTACCGCCACCCGCTTTGTTCACCTTCACCATAAACCCTCCGAAGAGAGGATTCTTCTCTTCCTTCCTCTCTCCCTTTCTCGGCCTCTGTCTCTCGCTTCACGGCCGGATATTTTCCCTACATCCTCCTGTATGTACGCACGACCCTTTTCTCCCTTTCTGTCCCTCCTTCGGAGAAGATCCTTCGTTTCTCCTCCGTTGACTCTTTGATCTTTCGGTTTATAGTACCTACCGGCAAGCCGGAACAGTGTGAAAAGCGAAACGATCTTGTTTAAGATGTAACGCTGCGCCGAGCCGCCAACGTTACACAAATTATGAACAGAAAATAAGAAACTGTCTTAATTAGTTAAATAGCCTGATAAAAATTTAACGTTTCCGTTTCGTTCGATGCGAAAACACGCGATCTTGCCACTATCTGGACGTACGTAATTTAGAACGCCTAACGACACGATTTTGTGAACAAAGGAACGCGGAAATTACTTTTGTGTAACCTTTGCTTATCGCAAAATCAAAATTCTCGATAAGCTTCGCTTATCTTTACACGAGCTGGACCCGGAGACTATAGAGCTCGTAGGCCTCGAGACTCGAGAGGTACAGAAATACAAAGAACGTTCGGTAACAAACTTCATAGGGAAATACGGTTCGAACAACTTGCGTGTGACTCGACCGAGGGATTCGACCAAGAGATTCGCTCGTCTTTTTATTAGAATTATATTATTATTTCGAGCGTTCTGTATTGTAAATTCTCTACAAGATTTGAACGCCGTACACGCGTGAAGGTCTAAGCAACATCACTTCTGTACGAGATCTTGGAATAACGTGTATTCCAATCTTGTCCTTCGTTGAGTGCTTTAAAGAAATAACTCTTTCTGCTCCCAGAGCTCTCTGTTCTATCATGCGAACAACGTTCAACTTTAACTATGTCAACACATTTAAGATCCATAGAAAAAATTCAACATAAATTTTTGCGTTTCATTTCCTATAAAATTCATAAGTCAATCCCGGAAATTTGCCATAATTACGATACGATTCTAACAATTATTTTTGAACAACGTAGATTTATATCCGACTTATCATTTATTTAAACAATTTTAAATTGTCATATCGGCTGGTCCGACATCCTCGGTCTGCCTCAATTTAATGATCCACTCGCTCTTAGATATTATCCGTTTATTCCGCGTATCTCCATATCAACGTGCTCATGTTACTAACGATCGCATTAACCGCATTTTCAGACAGACAAATTCGACAGACGCATCAACTCGACCTTTTTGGCTATCTTCTGTCCCAATTTTTAAACCGTAAATCTGTATTACAGGACCTTTCGTAGTTCTGCGTTCACGTTCTATGTATTAGGTCATCCCATAAGTTCGTTCCGTTTTTCGAGCGGTTATATATGTTAAGATTGTTTACATACCTTTCAGTTTCACGAAGAAATGTAATCCCCCTCTCGTTGTACAAGTTCTTCCCATTTTTCAAGTGCATTGGTCCCTTATCGCCGTATGTTTATAAATCGACACATGAAATGTATACACAAAAGTCGGCACGAACTTATGGGATGACCTAATATATCATATTCGCTGGTTTCTTACCGTATTAACCTCCTGAAGAAATATTATCCGTTAATCGAAATAAATCAATAAATATGTAAGTAGATTTCCGTGAAGCCTTTCTACAATCGACGAATATATGGAGAAACGATCGGTAAGCCATCTTAGAAAGATATCGATTTGACGTTGCATAATGAAAAAAAAATCGGCAAGTGCGACGTTTCGACAATTCGAATATCGAGCGTAACGAGATCTCTCGTGTCGATTACAGCGGAACTACGTACTACCGCGGTGCAAAGGCGAGAAAACAATTTGCGCGTTGAACGACGCGTCACGCGATCAGGCCGATGTAGTTGTGGAACGGACAAATGGAATTTGTCTATAGAAGCGAGACAAGCGCGAGGTTTATTAAGCAGGGTGTAATTGCGTAAGCACACTGGAAGGCGGTTATGGGACTCGCAGGCAAGTTGTTGGCAAGAAAGGTTCGATCCATGTGGGTGAGCGAATCGGTAACCGGCTGCAGTTTGTAACGCAACACTTCTGCCGCTGCCTGCGGGGCAACGGACCTCCTTTCATTACGATTCGTCAGGGTTTTCATCTTGCGACGCACTTTTAAGCTTTAACGCATAACCGCGCGGCTCGGCATGGTTCTTTCGTCCGCAGAGTATCAACGTCTTTATCGAAGCAACTGTGCCCTTTCTACTCTTATTTACCATCGAATTTCGACTCTGCGCTCAGTTTCCTGCGCGAGGGAACGCGATATTTTCCGACGTTCGCGAGATGAATCGGATAGCCTGCAATAAATTTCGAGTAGTTTAATACTGCGTGCTCGCGAAGGTCGAAAGACGAGTGAGATTGAATCACGCTGGTTATCTTGGCGAAAAGAAAAAAAAGGTTCGTTTTTTTCGAGATTACGATCGTTGCATAATGGGCTATTTCTTCAAAGTACGTGGAATTAATCGGAAAATCTTGTTATCACGAATTAACTTAAAATTAGGTGTATTGACAAGTTCATTGTCGCCTGAAATCTATTCAACAAGCCTCGTGCATCGAATGTTTGAAAACATTTGAGAAGTGGCAAGTAAAAAATCGATAATCGAGAGTCGAGGCTCTCGTCTCTTGAAACAATGTACCAGTCAACCTTGATTTCGTCTCCAGTTCTAACATGATGCCCTGTTGCAAAGCGAATTTTTTTTATCCCATCAATTATGGATTCTTGTAATACAGGTATTTATATTTATCTAAAATTTTGTTAAATCTACTTCGAATAGCAGAATAAAATAGTTTTGTTTCTGGAACATTAGCAACGAAGTATTGCAGACCTATTAAAATTCGATTCGCCAAGGAAACTACTCGAAATATTATCAACGAGTACAACGATATAACGCGACAAATTTAATCAAAAGCTGAGGGACAACTTTTAGAAATTACTATTTGGTAATTCAATAGGAATTTTTTGACACCACGGTCGATGGAAAAGCGTGCAATGCACTTTCGAATAAAAGATCCGAAAATGCTATATATGCAATGTTACTCTGAAAGATATGAATATTTCAAAAGTCATACAGTGATTCGCGAAAGTATTCGGACGCTTACACTTACAAATTTCAATTAAAAAAATAAGGCGTACTAAATTAATTTGTTAAAACAATTTGTTATCTATAGTGACGATAAAGTCTCGAGATTACGTCAGTAAAATTTGAAATCGATTCAATAATATAGACAGGAATTATGATACATTTATTAGAAATATTCATGATAACTGTCTTGCAAAAGTATTCGAACTCTGTAACACTATTGATAGTTTTTCATCTGCCTTTGCACCGAATGTAAACATCATTGCTAAATGAAAATATTGGTACGTTCACTTGATGTTAGGATATCGTTTCAGTAACAGTAACGTAAAAGTGTACACAATAGTATTTAAAATGAATACCAAAATGTCCAAAACAAAAGTGTGAAAGAGAAATAATATTCCGATTACATGAGAACGGCAAATCATGTAACGAGATTGCCGGAATTGTGAACAGAAGTAAGTCCACAATACACTATATCATAAAAAAGTCAAAGAATGATGGAACACTTGCAAACAAAGCTCGATTAGGTTTCAAAAAAATTGACTGGAAGAGAGGAAGAAGTTATCATTCGCGAATTAAAAAATATCCTATTGCATCCGCTCCTCAACTCGCAAGTATGATAGCTGATATGTTTCATAAAGAAGTCCACCCGGAATTATGCCAACGAATCTTACGAAACAATGATTTTCATGACAGAGTACCGCAAAAGAGGCCATACATTAAAGCGGTAAAACATAAAAAAGATTGACTTTTGTAAAAACTTATATTAATAAAGATAATTCTTTTTGCGGTAAAGTCATCTTTTCGGACGAGTCAAAGTTTAACATTTTTGGCTCAGATGGTCAAAATTATGTATGGAGAAAACCAAATACGGAATTGGAAATTCGATATTTACATCAAATAGTGAAACACGGAGGTGGATGCATGGCTGTCAGTGGTACCGGAAATTTGATATTTATTGATGAAATACTTGATAAATATAAGTATTTGAATATTAAAAAAAATAACCTTAAAGAAAGTGCGCGTAAATTAGGATTATTGGAAGATTTCTACTTCCAATAAGATAATGATCCTAAGCATACTGCTGGAATTGTGAAGGAATGAATCGTATATAACACACTACACATGTTAATTACTGCGCCGCAAAGTCCATACATAAATCCGATTGAAAATTTATAGACTGAAATCGGGAAAGGATTAAATAAATTTCAGGTAATCTCAAAGCAAGTATTGAAAGATAAATTTATAGAAATATGGAACTCCGTTGAGTGTAGTTTTACAAAATCAGTATGGAACGTCGATTGAGACACACTATTGCTGCTAAAGCTGGTCCAAGAAAATATTAATATTAAATAATTGAATAATATACAGCGTTGAAATACTTTTGTGACTCGCTTACAATGTGTTTCGTATTTCTAATAAATGTATCATAACTTCTACCTACGTTGTTGAATCCTTTTCAAATTTTACTGACATAATCTTAAGACTTCCATTTTCCTATTGACATGCGCTTGTCTAAGCAAATTACTTTAATGTACATTATTTTGATCATTGAAGTTTGCATATGTAAGCGTTCGAATACTTTCGTAAGCCATTGCACATACGTAAAAGAGAATGTAACTAGCAATCATTCTCCTGGGACTTATCAATTTTACACGAATATATAAGATTTATGGAATGTCTCCTACATATGTCTTACAAATTAGATATTGAACGGTGAGCAGTCCGTAATATCGAAGAAAAAAGAATCGTAGCTATGAGGGGAGAAATTATCATTAGAATAATGTTTCCGATCGGAAATTGGATTGTTGATTGATATCTCTAAGCATAATGGATGGGAATGCCACACTAGTATCAGATATAACGAGTATTGTCGTAAATATTGTACAAAGATTAACAGTTCAGCGTTTAAAGCATATGTAAATGAAACTGCAGAATTATACGTAAATCTTCGCAATTAGTATCCTACGCCAGTTAAGATTCCTAAGATATTGATGTGTAGATCAACAACAATACCTTAATTTCTAATTCCGATTCCTTTTGGGATAAGTTGCGGCCAGTTATCCGGAGATGGATATCATTCAGGAATCTAGTCATAAAGAATTCAAGAAATTCAGAGAACAATTCTCCTGTAAAACATCAAGAATACGTACAAACATTGACGTGCTTCACAATTTACTCTGATCCTGTTATTTCAAACTTGAAAACACTTCTTGAGAAAAAATACCACCTAACGTGAAAGATATTTTTTTGTCTTGATCGATACTTTCGGCTAAACGTAACGATAGTACTCTTAACGATAGTAATTGAAATAATAATTCAGACACTGAATAAAATAAATTAGTATTCTTTAATATCGAGAGTTACTATTTAGTAATATTACATTATTATTGTATTTTCCAGCTATCGCGGGGAGACGCGGTCGCGGGAAAACGCATCAACGGGAGTCGTAAATTCCCGTTACGATCGTAATAATCGACACCACGAATAGATCGATCCCCTGATTTCCGTTAACATAATAGGGATGGTTGTTGTAGTATAACACTGCGATTAACGGAGTTATAAAAATGTATATTTCTTACATCAATGAGTTACACCGTTACGTATGATATAAAGGGCGTAGACGAGAGTTATAGATAAAGGCAATTAAATAAACTTTGACTGACCGAATGACTAGACTTTGATTGTAGGAAGCAGACTGACTAGACTGACAGAACGACTTAGATTTTGACTGACCGAAGAAGACAGACTCTTTGCTCTCATGCAATTACGGAGGAAAGCTCGGTGTGGGTGTGGTTTTTGAGTGAAGAAAACGGATTCATTGCTCACACTTTTCGTTAGTAAAATGAGGACAACGATCTGCGATGTCCATTGGTTAGTCGATATTAATTAGTGATGAGAGGGGACGGAACCTCCTACCAATGTTGCTTTATTTAAGGGAAAACCCGGATTTTCCGTTAGGCATCTCCGCTTTCTCCGTAATTCTTAAGAACGCGTAATAAACCCAAGGACCTTTCTAAAAACCAGCCGAAAACTTTTCTAGGATTTGAAAGTCTTGATCAATCAAGCAATCAGCAAACAGATTGACTTAAATCATATGTGCGAACAATACATTTAGGAGTTCAAGTTTATGGTGGGTCCTTGGGCCTATCGAGGGTTCGAAGGACGGCACGTAGAACGTTGGCTGTCAAGCCGCGCGAAATGGAGTGCAGATGTCTTGCGCGACGTAACAATTATATTGTGTTAAGATATATAGCATTAAACAATTATTTATTAATCTATAAGTTACTACTATTTATATTATTAAACTATTATTAGTAATATATGTAAACATAAATAACAGTTTTAATTAAAACGATTTTTGTTTAGAAAATATTCGAGGTATCAGCCTTTATAATGAATTCCACCTAGAATTCTGAAATAGACCACTGTGCGTTGCACGGGGAGAGTGTTTGTTCCGAAAGGAAAGAGAGACCTTTGTATTTTCACGCCTTAACGCGATCATTCGGGAGTTAATTACCGAACTCGGTCATCGCACGCTGCTCGATTGTGTTGCCCTTCGGCGGAAATTTCATTCGTGCACGAGATTCGTTGACTCGGCGATGTAGAAAGTCGAGGTGCTCGTTGCGAAATCATATTCAAAAAAGTTTCGAACGAGACACGTCGTTCGAATCAGGATTACTTTCTAGAACGTTTGTCATTATCATCGGTGCCACCGACGATTATTGTCCGGTGTTTATCCTTCTGTCGGTCGACTTCTAATACTTCAGCACGGTTTCGAGTATTTTCCGATCTTCGTGTCAGCCGATCCTTATTTACGCAAAGGTTATCGCGTTAAATCATCCGATTATCAAACGATGCTCTGTCACGCTGATTCAATACCGTTATCGTGAACGCGGATACCCCTTTTTTCCACGGTGTCGAATCAAAGATGACTAGATGGGTCGAGAAGGGGACTCATGGCGTAATAACTTCCCGATTTCCAAATCCCTGCGTCGCTGCTGCTTCAGCCTAGACAGGATTCCTCGGGAACCACCTACACTATTTTGCCTCGAAAGTGGATGCCGCGTAGCTAATCGTAAGGTGTCAGTAACAGGGACTCGCGCGTTCATGTGTGTCTGGTTGCTTAATTTATGTTCGCGCACCGGTATTCGTTCTAAAATACCCTTACTCCTGTTGGAGTTTGCTCCTCGTATGAGAAAGGTAGATAGACGTCGTAGAAAGTTCGTTAGGCGATTCATCTTACCGATAGATGTATTCAATTCCAGCGTCTCGCGTGGACGCCCCTTTCCACGGAAATTCTCTTGGCTTTAGAATCCATTCTCGAAATGAAAGAATATTAGATCGAGGATGCATCGGCGTAATCGTCTCTATACGTATTGGAATGTTCGCTCGGAATAGATGTTATCGTTATTATTAATGAAACGGATGAAAAATCTTTCGTATTGATAAAATTATTTCGAGAGAAGAGGGATTACGTTCGAAAGGGTTGAAACGAGGAAATAGAAAAAAAACGCGTAATGTCAGGGCACAAAGAGAGTAGTACGTAGCATTCCGGGGTTAGTTCGAAAGGTGCCACATCTGGTTGGCAGACTGCACTAATCCAAAATCCGAATTCTTTCCCATCGATTGTTAGATTACCGTATTTATTTTGTCAATTAATACCGTGCGTTCCCAGAGATCTTCTCGAAGCAAACCTTACGACCAACCTGTTATTTTTCCTTTCGTCTGGACGTCAAGAGAAAAGGCGCTGAGGTTCGTGGCGGTGGATCGACATTCGTATCCGTATAGAACGGTATCGAGGCATTTATCGAATCGATATCCGGAGCCGTTTCGCAGCGGGCCCTTCTCCGAGGCACGTACCGCCTTCGGGCCTTGAACATTTTTCATCGCGCACCGACGCACCGCGCCGACATTCTTCCGAACATTTGCTCGCTCCCTTTCACGTCTCTCTTTCGTTCTTCTGCTCGAAACTACGCTTGTGCGTTTCGGGGAAGGGCGGATTAAGAAGAAAAGGAAGAAAGAAAGGCAGGAAGGAAGAAAGGGAGGAAGAAAGGAAGGAAAGGGCGGAGAGAAATCATCCCCGCGTGGTTTAGAGTGCGTGAATTTCGGAACGGCGCAGCGCGGCGAGGCCTGGCGTGCCGCGGATCCCACACGGGTCGATGCTCGACGAGCGTTATCGAGGGCACCGCACAGAACGATACATGTATTACGTTGCGCGCGAAAGATACATGGCAAGCAGCGGGGCAATCGCGTATGGGGTGAGCCGCGACTGCGTCGAAACGAACCGCGGCATCCCGATGCTTTTTCGCCGCGATTTCGCCCGCCAAAAAGTCTACACGGTCTACTCGTATCGCTGACTATGCCGATCGAACCGATCGACGATTTCTGGTTACATGATCCAAATAAATCAAGGTACCCTGCGGGTGACTTAATTAGGTGAGCTCCGGTTAAGGGGGAGAACTCGATTACGAGGTTCGGTGAAAAAAGGGGGCGCATGTAAAAGGTATAATGTGCGTGCGTTGCCGAGTATTCTCGTTCGGTTCATTATTCGGTACATGCCGGACACGCACCGCTCGTCCGGTTCTTACCCTTACGAATTCTTACTTCGCTTCGATGAATTATTGCTTTTAGCGCTGTGTAAGGCTTCCTTTCGTGGGCATCACGCGTTCCGCGGATGCAACGCGTGATAAATGCCGAGTCAAATCGTAATAGGTACCTAGATAAACATTTTTTTATCTCAGTCGTTCCCTCTGGTCTACGATTTCGCTTCTCGTCTCGCCCCTCCTCTCCTCTCCATTCGATGCTTGGTTAAATAATTTCGCGTCATAAACGACTACTCCTCTGTTCGTCCGATTCGCGGCTGAAAGAGTTAGGAGGAAACGGGATACTCTGTTCGTTAAGGCGGCCGTGGTGCTTTCTCGTGGTGCGCATTGTCGATAATAAATTTATTCTCGTCGATTCATTCGTGACAAGAGGCTCGGTAATCACCTCGTAAGCGGCAGTAGGTACTCGCGGAATGGCTGCGCGACCGCGCGAGTTACGAGCAAAGAAACGTCTAGAAAACGTCTAGCGCATAGTTGGCACGCTGTCACCAACTATTTAGAAAAGCTAGCACGATCGAACAACGCAGACTGTGACGAGTTTTACGAGAGTGTCGCGTTTCTTTCTGTTATTTAATTTACCTTGGGGCATATGGCAAGTGGCGCATTAGAAGCGATTTACTTCGCTCTTCGGCCCGAGCTTCCGAGTCTCGTTCGTTTTCTCCTTGGATCTCGTTGTTCACTGTGTTCCTCTCGTCTTCATTGGCGGACGCTTTCGTCACGCGCGACGTACTGCCGATAAGTCAATAGCCTTTTCAAAACGAATAGTCGTTGTTTGATTCATGGAGCGAAACATGCGTTATTCTTTTGCTGCTGGTTAAATTTGAACCGAACCGTGCGTTGATACGGTTGCCAGAAAGAGAACGATCGGCGGAGACAGGGAATAAAGTGGCGTAAGAAAGAACGGAAACCGATAGGCTGTGGTGTTGCCGCGAGTATACGGTAACGACGCGACGTACTGCTTCGCGACTAATTAATGAACGTTGCTTCGATCGATTTACATTTACACCTCTCCCCGCATCCCCGCATCGCCGAACTTCGAGCAACAGCACAAACACCTCCTCCTCCGCTTCCTTATATCATTGCCAGCCACGAATACGTAAAGGTGCAGCTTCGTTAGCGCTTCGAGACGTTCCACAGATCCTTCTAGCACAGAGCTTGCCGAACATCGCAAGCACAGCCGCGCTGGTATCTATACATTCCCGTCACGTATGGTATATTTTGTTTTCGTCATGATCCCTTCCAGGACCAAAAGTCTCCTATATCGTAGAACTATGGCGCTCGATTTAGTACAAAAATTAATGGTACAAAACGGAAACTCGAGAAAAAACGCATCATCTTACGGCGTTTAAGAGTACTTGTCGTTTAAGGAGTCGTCAGTGAGGAGGAATTCGCCTGATCGCTAGTTTTCGACCGATGGCGTTCTCGGAACGATGTTCCAACGAGAAACTACGTTGTTCGCGAGATACGGCGAAGCGCGCGCCAGAATTTGAAAAGGTTTTTGAGGTATCGTAATCGGATGAGAAGGCGGAACGATCGGGAATGGCGTTCCGAGGATCTGGGAAACGGCGAAGCGAGAAGGAAGCGAAACCACCGAGCAGTTGATTCCTTCGGGTCGTTGAGCGTCGACCGAGCAGGGTAATCGGTTGTGCGTCCCCGTGCAAATAGCATTCAGCCGCGAGGGACACTCTAACCGTTCTTGTCTCTGCACGCTGCATCAAAAAAGGATGCTATTTTATCTTACTCAAGGACCTTTCGAACAGCTCGCAGCTAATTTTGCGGTCGACTAAACGGCGACGCGAGCAGGAGACCGAGGGAAGAAAGAAACCTCTCCTATCTTCCGTGCCGTTTACGTTCGCTTCGCCAGCCGCAAGAAAATGGAAATTGCTTGCTCGTCCTTGAAGTCCTTACGCGAAACTCGTAATACTAGGAATCTGGCTTCCTCCATACCGCGGACACCTCGGAGTTCACCGAAGCTGGGCTCGACGTTCCTTCGTAATCAGCTTGCACGCGTTAAGTTTTTGCTGGAACACGAGGTGCACCGTTATTTTTTGAACGGTTGGCGCTCAAGCGAGATGCGCTTCGCCTCTGGGAAGGAGCTAAAGACATGCGCGCAACGGGTCAAAGGAAACGGGTCGAGAACGTCCCTTCGTACTCCGAGATCTCGGTTGCCATGGCCGAAAAAACTTGTTCGCATTCCGCACTCATTGTTAGTCGAAAAGACGATAAACCGTAGACGGTGTTGGAGTCTGCTGGTTGGTTGGTCTTTTCCCAACGTACCCTTCAAATACGTATCGTTCAATCGTTCTCTTTTCCTCATTTCCATATTAAACGTTACGCCCCCGGTTGTGTGCCGTTCGATAAATCGAGATCGAGGCGTTGGAGCCGATCGCGCGTATACACAATTTCGCATCGTTTTCGGGCCGCGTTTTTTCTCGTCGAAAGAAGCCGTTCCTGTAGCAGGTAACATCGCTATTTCGAGTTTTGTTTTTTCTGCGCTCTCGGTAGCATTTAATCTTCGTGACTGCACATCCCCGCGTGTCTGAAATGAAAGGATTCTTTGGGTTGGTTAGTTGGCGCGCGATGCGTGAGGCCTGGCAAGGTGCAAATCTCATACACCTGGATCGTTACACCGTGAATCAGCGATTGCCTTTACGAAGCCGGGGATATTGAAATGGGGCTGGAAGAGGGACGTCGAAGGCTCGATTTACGAAGATGAGGTGCGCTCGGCTTAACTCGCCTTCCCCGCCTCTGTCGGTGACGACCTCCGGCCGTTCCATCGTGCGCCGATGATTATCGAGATGAAACGTATCTTTTTGTATTTCTATATTACGTATCATTAATGCAACTTCTTCGGTTACGTTAATAACGATCGTGTCCGATGATGTCGTCGGTTTTTCGCTTTAAAAATATAATCGTTATCGCGTATCGCCGAATACTTAATATACATAGTACGTTCGTCTCGGCCCAGTGTACACGGATAAGGAAGAGGGCGGTCGTCGTGGTATTTCTCGGGAAGGAGATGGAACGGAGAAAAGGGAGTTCCTTGTAAAAATGTCAACCGATCGAGAAGAACGTTTCGATCTCCGGAGGTGTGTAACTGCTGCTCGATCCTGGCATACTCTTTCGGGCCATTCGTCGACCGATCGAGCACCGGAACGAGATACAAGGTAATAAATTACTATCGCGTCGATAAAGAATGTCGATGGGGTCCGATGATAGAGGCTGCGTCTCGGAGAACGCGGCCTCGGTGGTTATCGACCGCCTAATAGACTCGTTTCTGGGTGTCATTCCCGATATCGATGTGGGTGATTGATCCACACGCGATCGTGATTTTGGTGCCGATGACGATTTTCGTTCTTGGGCCTTAGAGCGTGACTCCGACCGGCTTTTCCATTCATTATTTCGTGCTCGATCTTATCCGCTCTCTTTATTGAATCTATTCACGCAGCGTTAATAGGCTCTGACGGATCAATCTAAATTTCATTCTGTTACCGTGACGTCACCGTATTTTCATGCCTCCGGGTCCAAAGATAGAACGTGACTCCGCATAAACAACGTTTCGAACGATTTCCTAATCGTGCGCGCTGTCTGGCCCGCTCTACGCGACGATTCGTGAACGCCGTAAAATGCCTTTCGCGCGTTCCCGCGAACGCTCCATGAAAATCTCTTTTCGAATCTGCAGTGGCCGCGATGTCTCGTCGCAAAGCGGTTCGATGAATCAAATGTATCCGGAGGCTAATAGCTCTCGGCTCCAGGAAGCGAACGAAACGAGCCGCCTTATCTCGCACGGACGGTATTTGTCCAGAGTGAAGAGCCAGTGGATCGATCGTAATTGAATCTCAGCGCGCGTACCGAGCGCCGGCCTCCTTGCTTCTAGCCCTCGCTTCATTTTGCAGTCAACGATGATTCTTCCTCTGACCTCGGAACCGAGCAAACGTGATTCTCTTTTCTCGCTCGACGGGCTACGCTACGCTATGCCACGCCACGCCACGCTACGCCACGCCACTCCACGCCACGTCGCGCTCGCGCCGCGCAGGCCCGTCCGCTTCTGCATTTTTCCACGTACGGTATCGTACGGGGGAAGGTTGGTCCGCGGCGGCCGGCCACCAAATCCATCGAGCGAATGGAAAGGAGAACGGCCGAGAGAGGGTCTTTGCGGTTGTAAAGCGGTAATCAGACACAACACCGAGCCCTTCTCGCGAGACCATTTTTGTGTCGATGTCCGAGGTCATCGTGCTGTTTTTAAACTCTCTTATTGCGTCTACAGTGGCCGACAAACGGCAACGAGTCGGCCACTCGCGAGCCAACGTTTCTTCGATTTTATTGCCAATTCGGCGCTTGAACATTGCTCGAACGTCACGAATCTTCGCCATGCTGCTGACGAGCGATCCAACGATAAAAATCGACGACTGCCGGACGCTCGTATCGTCATCCACGCATGTATATCGTAACCGTGTATCGGCCGCGAACGGCCCTCTAAGAATTACCTTCAAGATGCGTAATAACGAACGGAAGGAAAACGTCGATCGTTAAAATTTCATTCTCAGCGAACGACCAATGCCACGATAAGCATCGTTTGTTACGAAAGAGGGTGATGCGTGTCTTGAAAAATCGAAGTGTTCCGTTCATTTATCCTCTGTTCGATCGAGTGTTCGGACGTCCACGGAAGGATGCCGAATCGATTAATTACGTTTATTACGAGGGTTGTAGTCAGGAGACGAGATTCCTCTCGCGATGATCCTCGCGTCGTAAATTACGCGACTTGGCCGTTTGTTTGGAGAATGTTCGCCTCGCGATTAGGGGTATGCCGAACTGCGAGCAGTTATTCGTTGTAACGGCAGTCGAAAGGTATCCGTGTTCGTGTACGAACGACTCGTTGAAAAGATTCTCGGACCGTGACACGCGTTCCAAGTATTCGACGAACCGATCTCAGTAGAATCCGCGGTAGACAAGTGCTCCCGCTGTTACAACGTCGCGGTACACAATCGCCGTGCAGGAATGTAGACCAATCCTTTCACGCGTCTGGTGAGCGTATGTCTTAACACCTGCACGCAGCCTTTCTCGATCAATCTTGGGCGTCGTTGATCGATCGGACCGGTATTACATAAAATAGAAACGTTCGTCGAGTTCCTTTTCTCGCGTCTAGCTTTATTAATCCGTTGCCGGTATACGTCTCTCGTCGAATTATCCTGCTTTATGATCTCGATAATACTCGGTCACGGATGAAAAGTGTGCATCGCGCGGACATGGAGCAAAATTACGACCTCGATTCAACTTCCGGCGGTTTACGTCGATTTGCATCTCGGTCAAAAGCCGGCAATCGTATCTATATATCGATAAGATGAAAGAAGGTACGCGTCTGAAAGGCACGCGAGGCACGTGTGCCACGGACGAGTGGAGCGTCGTCGTCGCGTTGCTCCGGTGGAAGTCGATGGTGACAGTGAGGCGCGATGATGCAAGCGCACGTGTACACGAAACTATGCGCGCAGTCATCAGCACGGTCAGTCGAGGACGCGAGCACAATGGCTGCATCGGTATGCGAGACACACGGCTCCTGCGACAACTCTGCCGGTGCATTTTGCCGATGTACCAGCATCGGTCATTTGCGCCAGCAATGTCGTTAGATCCGTGTTCCTTTGTACGGCCAGTGTAAAATCGTTCTCGGGTCAAGGGCTAAAAACGCATCGCGTACGCTGCGTTGCACGATGAAAGGGTAAATACCTCGATCCTTTTTTAGCGAAAGAGTACGGCGAGGTGTTTCAGTTTTCAGCGGGCGCTCTCGATTGTTTGGGGCAGGATGGTAGTTCGAATCGTCGGAAGGTTCTATTATTCGTTCCGCTCGGGAGACAAGTACAATGCGTACACGATGTACCGGTGCCTCGTTAGCCATCCACGACGGGAGGTTGTAGTTGGCGTTTAAACCGAGCAACAAGCAATCCCGCTTACGTATTTACATCGTCGACGCTAAGTAGGTACGCGTTCTATTCGAATAGCCATACAGCAGGGAGGAGCGAGTCGATCTGGCTCACGCTCGGCAACGCAGTCGCAACGCTTCAGCGATTCCGCGGGGAATCTTCCCGACGGGGGTGCGCCGATCGGATCGCAGAGAACGGTGCTGCCCGCCAGCTTGTTCTGCGATTCGATCGATGCGTACACAAGGCCCTCGCGGTGTACCAGCTATGGATGACCTTCGAATCCGACAAATAGAAGACAAATCGAGGTCGAGTTCAGGCCGAACGGGTATCGCGGAACTTTGAGAAACGCGATCCTAATTGGCCGCCTGTAAACGCGCGATTTATGTCTTTCTACCTGCACGAGAACTGTCTTGGGAATAATTAACGAAGCGAGGATCGAGAGGAAAAGGAGGGCTCGTAGAATCTTTCTCGGTAGCCTCGTGGAATCGAATTAAAACACGCCAGTTCTCGTATATCATGTTATTTTCGCCTGTTGCTCGAAAAACCAGCGATGTTAATTAATCAAGCACGCTGCTTCTTTATTCGCTTACGTTCGCTGCGTAAAGTGAGTTGTAGATTTTTATCGAAGCGCATCGTAACGCGGAACGAACGTTTTCGACGGGGCGCGCGGCCATCTATTCAAATTGCAGGAAGTCGAAATTATTGTTGGCTTCGATAGGCGCGCAAGCCAAGATCGGGATGCCATTACGTCGCTGAGATCTCGAACACGTCCCGCGGTGGCATCCACCGGCGGATCGTGATTCTACACGCTCGCAAGATTTCTTATTTACGCGGTCGGCTCTGACGAACGTAAAGGAAAAAAAACGTCCGTGGTTTTGATCGTCCTGCCGCGAGATCTCTCCCGTCCTTCGAGCGGCGCGTCCGCGGCTATCCAACCGTTCGTTATTAACTTTACGCTATCTTGGACGACCATCTTTACGCTGCCGGATCGAGTGAGGCGTATCTACCAAGTTCTTGGCCTACCGACATTACGTGGCCGCACTCAAACGCACCCCCCCTCCCTCTATGTTGGAGGGTGCGGCTACGTCAGCGTCTTGCCGACCGCCGGGTAACAGGCTTAGCTCCGTCTCTCTTGAAAATTGCCCGCCATATTTTTACCATATTACTTCATTTTTAAGCCACCTCCCGCTTCTACCGAGACTCGACGCCACCATCACCACTACCATCGCCACCATCACCGCCACCACCACCGCCACCACCACCACCACCACCATCAGCTTTCCTCGTTTTCTTGCTTCCCTTCCAACTCGACGCGCTTGTCGATCCTTTTTCGCATTTACATCGTACTCGCGGCCTCTCCTCTCTCCTCTTTTATCCTCTTCCTTCGTCTTTATCTCGCCGTCGATATCCACCGACGATCCGACCGAAGTCCGGAGCTGGCTCACCGCAGCCACACTACGATCTCTCGCGTACACCGCCATTTTACTAGCGTACTCCGACTTGCCCATCTTTTCTTACCTTCCTCTTGCCTCGCTATACGTGGTGGCTGTCGGGCCTGAGGACGCGGCAGATTTTTTCCGCTCGTTTCGATCACCGCAAGATGCAATACGCTTTTTGTAACAATATTTGGAGCGAATTTAAAATAATGATCGGCCCGCGACCTCGAGCGTGCGGGCCGCGTCAGTGAAGCTGAAATCCGTGGAGGTGCGGCCAAGGGAAAAAACTGAACGGAACGGATGGGCAAAGAGATGGGCGGGGTGAGGCAAAGTAGGAGAATAAGAAGACGAAAGAGAAGAGGGAGAAACGGAGGTGGGAGAGGCCGACGTCTACGGGGCAAGTTAATGAGATCACGCGTAATCGAAAATTGTCTGGCGTTCGAATTTTATTGGAACGGCTGTTGCCCACGCAAAAATCACTCCCGCGAGCCCCTCTGGTAGCGTACTATGCGCGAGCCGACGATGATGCTTCGGATGATAACTCCCTGTACACGCGAAAGGGGATCTGACCTGTTCACGATCGTGGCCGCTTACATAGAGCGTTAATAATAGGCAATCGAGCGCGGATACATGCGTTTTCGAGTCGTTTCGTGTCACTACGTCGCATCGACAACACCGTTTTCGTTCGATCCAATCACACCTTTCTCTTTCGTTTGCGCGAATGAGCGATGATGATAGTTCCGCAGTTACGTCGAGCTAATTGGAAAGCCAACGATCGATCGGACTGCGATGCCGCATGGTAATCATAGTACCTGTTGCTCGTTCGAACGAGATTCGACGGTATAATCGGGAGCCGGTTCTCCTCCGATTGCTATCATCTGGTGTGGATTTCGCGGCATTTGTGTTTTATCAACGACTTTGTTATTCCCCGAGGTGGTCTATTTTAATCGACACGATCGATCCCCTTGCATCTTTGCACCTTTTGCCAACGATCCGGCTCCATGCCATTTTCTCAACTTTACATCAACATGGTAATGAATAAATGCTGACACGTGAAACAAGGCTAACGCAATCAGAACGCAAGATGTATCTGCACGCGTGGATAATACATCTCGGTACCATCGCGATCCTCCTTGTCACGGCGTTGTTCCATCAGTAGTTCCGGTAGTTTGCGCCGCGATAGATATTATCGGAGAGCGTGATTGTATGCGCCAACAGCATCTTCGTGGCGCGGTATTGACAGCTCGAGCAGACCCCTGCGAAGTCAACTTGATTGACTTCACAAATTGACACTGCTCGTTACGCAAAGATCGGATTGTTGTAACAGCCTGCTGATAACCTGTCTACTATTATCACTTAAATGGCCCATATGATACCAGGCAGGTTACACACTTTCGCAATGAACGGTTTAATAGCGACGATTCGTCGTTTGCTGAGTTGTCGAAATTACGAGCGATTGGTGTTCCAAGGACAACGGTGCTCTTTGGTTGGTCGATGCTCTAGACTATACAGATTCGTATCGTAATGTGATTAACCGGTTGCGAGGTATCGAGCATATTCGAGTCGGAGTTAATATTCGACGCAAAAGACGTACGAATAATAATCCGCAGTACATTGTATCATGCACCACTGAACGAAGAAATAAGCCGCAACGGAGGTAAGCAGGTTGCGGTTACGCGAATATTTTTTTCATGCATGCCATGAAATCGAATGATTCGAAGCGCGAGGAACGAATCGGGAAAGGGCAGCGATAATGATCCAACGTTTTTTAGTTTGTTCGACCCGCTAATGGTACGCGTAAAAAGCCTCTCGGCCTAAGAGAGAGAGGCGTCGATTACGGGCGAGAAAAAGAGAAGGCGAACGCTTTCGTAGCCGGGTGACGCGCGTTTCTCTCGATTAATCTGTGCTCTCTATGAAAGCGTGCGCGATCGCGGAATCGTTTTTCTCGTTAATGGGTAGCGACGAACAGACAATCGTTGATCAGCAAATAAAAAATCTGACGTCGAAAGACGTCGGAATTGCATCCTCCCTCGAGAGAAGAGAGGACGTAATCGGTGCATGAGAAGTTTGGAGCGGAGTATAAAATTATCGGACGGCGCTCCCGTATTATGTATGCCTTCGATCAGACCGAACGTGTGCACGGCGATGTATGCGCGCTTATTGCTTCGTGTTCGAGTGTCGGAAGCCTTCGATCAAACGCGCTAGAGATGGTAATACGCGTAATGATAGGCTGTGTATCGACTAATCATAAGTCGGACTATAAAATTTGGGTGAATTCGTCTTTCGCTCGTCGAGTTTCTAAAGGCGAGATACGACTAACATTTTGCACGCGCTTTTTACCGAAAGTCGAAAGTTCAGCGACCCGCGCGATAAATCATTCGCGCGTCGTTGGACGATTCATAGAAGTACGTGCAATCGTATCGTTGGGGTGAACAGAAATTTGTGTAAGTAGTAAAGTTAACATTGGAAGCATAAAATAAATAGAGAGTGAGTGTGTGTGAGAGAGAGAGGGAGAGAGAGTATTTTGGAGGAGGCGAACGATTGCCGTCAACGAGGAAAAGCAAAGCTGCGGGAATCGTGAGTTGAACGACGGCATTCGTGGGGGTAAGGTAACGAGCGGGTAGCCGATAGGTATGAGTACAACAACCATGCGGCAACAACCTCCTGTAGGTAAGTCGAGGAACGCAGGAGGTAGGTAGGTAGGTAGGTAGGCAGTGGTAGTCGTCGGTGCTGGCTGGGCTGCCGTACCATATTATTAAGGCGGCCAACCGGTGTGACGCTCCGCGTCCCAGGAGCCAATGGCACCGCGTCTCATCGCGGCAGGAATGCGTCCACTCCTACCTCCGCTTTTGCCCTCCACGAAAACGAGCCCCCACCGTTTCCGGCAAGATCGACGAATTCTCCTTCTTGCAGATCGAGACCGATCCGATACTTCGTTTCGCCTCTCTCGTTCTTCCCTGTTGCTCCTTCGCACAATATTTTGATCACTCTCGCTTCGACAACGCCGATTTCCGTTCCCTTGATCCACCGGATGTCGGTGTACCGCTTCATTTCAGCCAATCTGCTTGGACCGTTCAACCCACGATACTGCACGATCCTTCGAATTCCTAACTCGGTCTTGATCGAGAAATTTCGAGAAGCGACATCAAACGCGAGGCTTCCTTTTTCTCGCGATCGATGGCACTCGCGTACGTATACGTATACGCGTTAAATGGCAGCCCAAGTCTCGAGAGGGAGAGGGGAAGGGGAGGCGATGCCATGCCACCACCGTGAGCGAGTTTTCAACTCTTCAATTTTTGTGAGGATATCGCTCTTCTTTGGACGGAGATCGTTCCGTGCATTCGGATTATCGCCGGTTCTCGATTACTCGAGAGGTGGCCGAACTTGGATCGCCCACCGAACCGAGCCGTTCGCTGCTTCCAATCACGGTCTTAATAACTTTGAACGGCCGAAAACAGGGTGCAGACGTCGTTGTCGATGACGACGATGACGAATACGACTATACGAGAAAGCGAAGAAGATAGCGAGAAAGAAAGAGGCGAGGAAAAGAAAGAAGGAAAGAGAAGGAAAAAAAAAAGCGGTTTGAGAGAATCGGCCATGGTATCCGAGGCGCGTAATAACGACGACGAAGGGCCTCGATCTTCGTGGACAATTTACGAGGGTAAAGTGGGTCATAAATGTAATTATGGCCAAATTATGATTATAGAGCTACCCCTTTGAGAACAGTGCGTCTTGTTCTTCTGCAACGAAAGAATGACGAACACGTTGCAGCACGACGGTCGAAAGTAACTTGTTTCTGGATTTCTCCGTTTCTGCGAACCGACAGTTTCCGAATGATCTCGGTCAAACGACCGCTTAGCCTTCCTAAATCTTCCCAGTCGATCCGTGTAGTTTACCATGGCGATCTTTGTAAAAAATAATCACGCTCGCGCACTGTACTGTCGGGGGAGCGTCTCGATTTTCGTCCGCGTGAAAGATAAAGCATGGTCGGGACGAAAGAGGGCGCGGAGAACGAGCATCCTTATTAAAAATAATTCCCATGCGGGCCGGTCCCTCCCCGATCCCACCCACCCACCTCTTCCCCTTTCGGCATTCCGTCAATTAAGAGAGCCCTTCCGATCCAGCGTGGATCCAATTGGAAATAAAGATCATCCGTGTACGGCGCCGGACGCTTTCGCGATCTTTCGTAATCATAGAGTTTCGTGATATGCTTATTAAATCGGGCCAATCGTCGGAGTGTACTGCGCAGCGGTAAAGCCCTCGGGGACTCCTCTACCTCTCTCTCTCTCTCTCTTTCTCTTTCTCTCTTTCTTCTTCTTTCCCCTTCCTTCTACTCGATACTTCTGGTTACCGCTGTGCCTCGGTTATTATACGTTGCGCGCACGGACGCGTACGACGTCGAGACAAGACATCGATCGAAAACGAACGCGATTGCCCTTTCTCGTCGAGGAATTCGTGCCGATTCCTGTGTCACGGTCACCACAACGACGAAAGAGGAAATCTTTATTGGGGATGGAGATCTTCGAAGGCTAGTCGTCCTGGCAGGGAAGACCGCTGTAGGCAGCGTGATCTTGTCTTTAACGTGGCTTCTCCGCTACTGCTTGGGCGCAAGGGTCAGGGCCGAGGGTCGAGCGTGATTTTCCTGGCCCACCGCGTGCCACAATCTCGGCCACGCTTGCGTTTCTGAACCCGGGTGAACCGTTCCTTTTGTTCCTCACCCTCCTTGTCTCTGACTTCGTTGGTGGCAAACATAGACGACGTTTAGCAAACGATAGTTGTGAAAATAGTTCGCATTGTCTTTAAAATTTGAAGATAGAGAAATGAAAATATTATATTATTATATTATATCACATCTGTTTATATCTATTTATTTCAGATTAATGTCAGATGAATTTCCATTAATGTACAAGTTTCTTGTACTTGGATTCACTTTGCACTTTAGATTAACGACTGAATATAAATGATTATATAAAATGGAAATCATAGTGTCAGGATCGGCATATACTTAAGAACATGGCCATAAACTATGGAATTAAGATAACTGCGCATTCCCGATTAGTTACCACGTCTAAAGTCACGTGGTTCAGCAATGGTTTTTAAAATGGTTGAAAATTGACAGAAGCGTGCGAGACATCCAAGGTTGATTTACTGGACGTGATATATATATATAGAGGAACTGTCGAGCGAGGCGGCTGTATCGTAGCGAGCCGCTGTGAAAGGACCGCATAAGATACGTCGTCGCCGTGGAGGACGTTAACGCGGCGCTATGAACGCGGCAGGGGGTTCGGCGTAGCTACCAACCTCATTTTTATGATTATTTGGCGGCGTTATTGCCGCTTGACCCACCATTAAGCGGTTAAATGGGCCGAGGCGAGAGAGTTCCGACCGTACTCTTTACGACACTGGAGGATAGTCGCTACCGGGGTAAACCAAAGGTCTTGACCGCGCGTCTCCGACGTATTTAACCCTCTACCCAATTTTTCGATATTTTTAGTCGAATTCCAGATGAAACCCGATTTCGTTTGCCGCGGTGATTTCTTACTGGTGCGAACTTTTCTGGGGATTTTATCAGAGAAACGAACTACTCGTCGATCGTTATTCGCAAGCGATGTACGAAAGTAACTGGTGTCGCGTTTACTTTACACGATTCTGCGCATTTCTCGGAGTCTTTCTCGTCCTCGCGTTATGATACCAAGCAGCTCGCTAAAACCACGACACGGTTCCCCGCCTTAATTCCATTTATCGGTTCGCCATTTTTCGCGATCGCAGCATACATTAAGCCACTGTTGCAACACGTAGTCTCGCGAATATACGGCTAAGCCCATGTTTCATTCATGAGCCATAAAGTTCCTGGGGACGATGGTGGTCGGTGGTGCAGCCACGAGGAGCTTTCTGCTCGCTGCGTCGCATCGCAGCAGGGATACGCGAGCTACTTCGACGCTGCTTCCTCGATCTTGAATTGTATCTATGCGAATCGTACAAGACCTTTCCTCTGTTGGTACCGTTCACGTACAGGATCCAGGTATTCTCACGGTCTTTCGTCGCGCCAAAGTTTCAAAATCGTTGTCGTTCGTCGATATCGAGACGCTGCGTTGCGATCTAACGTATTGTAGAGAAACCACGTCGGGAAAGTTGGAGTTTTCTCAAGACGAGAAGAAACGAACGAAACCTGAAGATAGGAAATTCTAATCTATATCTGTTTTTGCAAACACCGTTCGTCCTACCAAATATCAGCGAACGTTTGTGCGTGCTGCAAGGAGGTGACAGATTCTTCCGTCGAAACGTCATCGATCGTTTGGCGAGACCGAAGCGAAGGATAGATATGGTCGAACGTCTTCTCCGGTGGCAGTGGTGGTTAACCGGTACGCCGGTTGTCTCATTTGCATTCACCCGGGAACTCGAGCGTCGCAAAGGTTGCGCAGCATATACTCAAACGGAGGGAGATTCTTGCTCTCGTGTATCCCTTCGTGTATTTGTTTGTAAGTCTGTCGCTTTCCTTTCTTTGTTCCCTATTTCAGCTTTGTCTTCCTCTCGCACGCTTCTCAACTCTCTTTTATTCCACGATGGAACGCGGGGCTCTCGTTTCTCCTTCCTCATTCCATTCGTTTTCGTTCTCTTACCATCTATGCAGTTTCTCTGGTTTTCGCGTGGAACATTTCCCCATTCGTGGTGTCGTCGTCGTAGTCATCGTCGTCAGGGTACTGGCGTAGTCACAGCCACAGGAGGAAAAAAAGGAGACAGAAGGAGAAAGGGAAGAGGATGTATCCTTTGCACGTAGGCGCAAGGTAATCCTAAGTAATCGACCCAGCCCGGCAATACGTTTAGCATCGGCGACGCGGCTCGTTGTTACATTCGCCGGCTGCCTCGGTTGTTGCTTCTGCCCGTTTGCTCTTCGTACGGCGTAACGGCACATTTGGTGGCAAACAGGGGACGGAGAGAAGAACATAGAGACGCCAGAAGCGAGAGAGGAGACTCTCGTACTAACGGCCAGCTCCGGGTTCGTCGTTTCGAGTTACACGAGTTACTCGCGTACCGTGACCCACGATCGCGCAGATTCCGGGACCATTCGCGAGTTCTTATCTCGTCACCTTTCCCGTTTCCACGATTCTTCTCGCGGACTCCGTTATGACGATCGTTCATCCGCTTCTGCAATTCGTACGCGAGATCCTCACGATACGTCGAAGCCGAGGATGTCCGAACGACTTTCTATCGCCCGTGAGGAATCTTCGTGGTACTTGGATTTCTTCGTGAGATGCTTCGTAGAAAAAAGGTACGAAGGCAAAAAGTATGGTCGACGCGTTGCGCCTTCTTTGTGAAGACAAACGCCCTAGTTTCGATCGGAATGCGCATGTCAACGATCGTCCGCCGATATCCGGGATCATCGAGCGTCCTTCACGGTGAAAAAATCAGCAGAAGCGACGAGAGCGTTAAGAATCGTCGGTCGGTCAACGAGGTCTTGGCAAGAAGAAATCTAAGGTGGTTGTACGATGGTCGATGCTTTGAACGACCTCGATCTTCGGGATGAGTTTGAGGAAGACGAAAGGCGTCGAGTGATCCGCGAGGGAAACTGACAAAGAGAGAGAAAATATGCCTTATCGAGATTCTCGACGGCCTTGCCCGTCGATTTATCACTCTCGTATAATAGGCCCGTGCAGATATTCCAGAGCTTTCGCGAGAAGAAACATCGTCCTTTTCTTCCCCCTCCCTCGTTCTCTATCCCTTGCCTCTCGTTTCGTTTCGTTCCGTTTGGTTTCGCGGTGCGATGCGGCTGCTTCGGCCGACCGGAGGGTGGCACGACGCGCTTCTCTTCTCTTCTCTCCTTTTGGCCGCAAATCTCTTTGCCCGCCTTCTCTAGTTGCTACTCTTTTCTCTCACGACTCGAGAAACTCGATCCAATCTTCTCGAAGGGATCTATGTAGAACGCTTCGCTCATTTGTCTACCGTCCTTTTAAAGTTGTATTTCGCGGCCAGCCGGCACGGCACGTCTTCCTCGCCGTTTCACTCTATACGTTTCTCCCGGCCAGAAACTCGAACTCTTCTTCGCCGGAGGAGCCAAAAGGCGAACCGGATGCGCTCGATACACGCTATGCCACCTATCACTCCGAATCATTTTGTGTAAGACCGCTCGCTCTCGTCATGGACGAGGTGCGTTCGCGCGAGTGTCGGGTGTCGGGAAATTTTCGATAGTCGCCGTTTCGCTCGGTTGCCGATCGGAAAATAGCCGCGGTAGATTAGAGGAACGGCGCCGCGTGACCCGATTCCCAGCGTCACTTGCCGATATTTCAAGCGGAATATTTCATTGCCAGATTATACACCGGAGCTACCGACTATCGAGTCAAGGATGCGCTTCTTGTTCGTGCTCGTACTTTAGTCGGCTTTCGTAGAGCCGGATTCGTGAGCTGCCCGCAAAAGCGACAACAACGGAAGGTTCCTTGTCCACATTAAAGCCGATAAATATCTAAAGGAATCTTGACAAGCATATGCAGGAAACTTGCTCGCATTCGCGATGATCGAGGAGCTGTCGTCGCTCGCCGCGACTTTCAACCGTACAAACGATTTTATTTCCTCCACCGTTCGATGCATAGACGTATTTCATTGAAATGGACAGGCTCTTTCGCTACCGAGGGACGTTTCCTCCGATCCTGTGCGTCCGCTTCTCGGTTCTCCGTGTGGAAAAGCGGTACGTGCAATTATGTCGATAACGTCGTAGAAACACGTTGTTCGTATCGAGAAATCGGGATATCTACGAGAGATGCGCCATAGAAGATGCGCAGAATAGAAAGCGGCGGAAGGGGATATATTTCTGTTGAATTCTCGATCTAGCCCAGGGCAATCGACAATGACACGCTGGCAAACGGCATCGGTACGTTGGTTGCTTCATCGGTTACCTCGTCCTATTTCTCGTTTCTCTCTCTCTCTCTGTTTCGTTGGTCGAACGGCCGTATTTTTTGCGGGCTACAATTATTCCTTTCAAATTACCAAGCAGGGCTACACCGCGGAAAACTTATAATGCCTCAAAGTGGCCGAGCGGTCGCACGCAACAAGAACAGCACGGTACCTCTCGGCCAAATAAAAAGCCCGCTGCGGAGCGCACGGTCTGCCAACGTTTCCGTCCGTGACCGGTGAACCAGTCGAGTCGGGTCTCGATCTCGACGCGAAATTAAAATCTCTTCGTTTCGCGTGTGTTCGCGCGACAATTTCACCGAACGATCGTTGCGCCGTCGATTATTTTGTAGATTTTTTTCGGACGACCTCGCCTCTTACCCGGTCGGGTTTCGGTACCAGAAAGAATGACTTTCTTGCGAGCACCGGAACCCCGTAATTTGGTCGGCCACGCGTAAACTAGGTACTGTAAGAGAGCGCGTTGAAATCGTTAAAATTACGATTTCGAGCGACGCCGCTCCTGTTTCTTCCTCCGCGCGCACAGAAACACCAACACACGTTTTGCCATCAGCTTGTGGCTGTGTGTAGATTGTCGCGAAAAAAATGATTCCTCGAAGTAATCATCGTTACGCGTCCTTAACGCGTCGATCCCTTGCAACCGAGGTTTCGAAAGCGAATCACAGAGCGGAGCAAGAGGAAGCGGCGCGCGAGTTAAAAAGACAAAGGCGATAAACTCGGAAGAAAGGGCAGATGTTGTGGATGAACTGAAGAGGGAAAGCATATCGGTTGATTCACGGTGCGCAGAGAGAGCAAACCGTTACGAGTAATTGGTTCTCTAGAACGCGAATCCTGGATTCCTAGGCGCGTGCCAATGCAAACGTGTAAAATACGAAGCATTTCCGTAATCCTGTTACGACACGACGTTTTCGCGTTCTTCGCTTCAACCGTAAACAGCCGTTGTTCCTGTGACGGTTGACTATGGCTACGGCGTGAATCGCCAAAGAGGATCGCGAAGGTCAACGAGCAACCGCGAACGCGAATGTTCTCCTAATTTTTTGAACGCAAACTCGAATGGGATTCGTCTTTCGTTGTCGCTTTTCTGTTGTTATCGTCATAAATTTCGGATATTTAAACCGGATATTTAACAAATCAGCCGCTCGATTATGCTCACATTTTGCGAGTCTGTCCCCTTTCGATTTCTATCTAACATCCCGGAATCGATATCGAGAAGAAACACACATAAATTATCTGTCACGAGCATCGTAAAAGTCGAATTAATCATCAAGGTGTCGATGGGAATCGAATAATTCGGAAGATGGTCGCGGGAACGCAGTAAAGATCAAACGCGAAAGACCGTCAGGTTTTTGCTTCGTTTCATGGCAAATAAAATTTATCGGACTCTCTAGGTGCGAGATCGTTAAATTTGGCGAGGAGTCGGCGGTGTTAAATGCCCGAGAGGAGAAGAGAGACGACGCGCGTAAAGGAACACTGTCGTCGAGCAAGGTTGTGTGAAACATGAGACGCGGTCTCATATTTGCTTTCCACCACTATCCTTAATGACGTTGTAGCGGTCGAAGACGACAATGAGATTATCGCGAGATAGTCTCAGCTGATACATACGTTCTACCGGCACGGTTAATTTCGTCGTCCCTTTCATGCTCATTTTCTCGTTCGTTCGATTTCTTGGAAAAAGAAAAACGTAGAATGAAACCATGCGAATTTGTTTGCAAATAAACAGATAAAACGGAAAATCGATGAAGTCGACGGCTAAAGCTGCGCGAAACAACGCGACGTCAGATTTGAACGACGAGTCGTGGATGCACCATCGTCCGTCGGTCGCAGAAGTTTATCAATGCATTCTCGAATTAAGCTGTATACGTAGGTGCCATTACGCAGCGATGCGCTTTATTCGAACGCGTGGCCACCACGATGTCTTTTCATATTTTACGAGACGAGGAAAATTAGTTAAATGTGTAATAATGCACAACGGGGGAACAGCAGGGACGAGGAGATGCTCTCTTCCTTGCAGCGCTTGCCCGGGTCAGATGCCGGTATTCGTGTGTCTCTCCGAGCCTT
This sequence comes from Bombus affinis, assembly GCF_024516045.1. Classification (NCBI taxonomy): domain Eukaryota; kingdom Metazoa; phylum Arthropoda; class Insecta; order Hymenoptera; family Apidae; genus Bombus; species Bombus affinis. The sequence goes on along the minus strand of NC_066346.1, from coordinate 18,055,914 downwards.
CTCTTTCCCTTTGTCTCCTTCTCTTCCTTCTCGTTACTCCGTTTCATCCGTCGTATTCCTCCTCCGTCAGTGTCTTATTCTTCGAGCTTCTCTTCTGGTTGGTGTCAGAGGCCCGGTGCACAGAGAGCTAAGCCGTAGGACCACACGCGGAGAATCACGCTATCTCCTTTACGGTTTAACAGGACGCTAACTCGGGAATCGTTTAGGCAGGTTATCGAGCGCCGGATAACGGCAGCAACGCCGCCGCCGCCGCCGTCGCCTTTTCTTCTTTCGTTTCAACTTCAGTCGTACTGCCACTGGTTTCGCATCTTCCATTTTGCACTTTTCTTTCATTAAATTTCCGAACGAAAGCGCGTCGCAACCAGCTTCTGACGATAAGAGAAAATCGGCGGCGCGTTTTTAATCAGCGATTAACGAGCATTCTTCCATTGAAAATTTGACGGGCGCGTTCGCGCTTTCTGTATTTCGCTCTTTATCAGCGGTCAGCCGTGTGAAATTACGCGGCGAAAAGGCGTTGATTCACCCTGCCATGGCAAAAGCCGCGCGGAAAATTGTGGAAAAAAACCGCGTTTCGATCGATGCTCTGAATCCTAACAAGAAGCGAATGTCTTTTTCCAGCATCGTACGAATCCCTGTCGTCGTTCGTTTCGTGGCAGCGTATACGTCTCTGGCCTATTAATAACGATGAAATATGTAAAGCGCGCAGCGACGGTAACGTTTACGAGCAACAAGAAAAGTATTACCCGCGGAAGCAATAATTATGACGCAGCTGTAATTAATTATTGCTGCTCTTGATTTACCGCGATCGATTATCTTTGTGTTACGAATATCATGCACTCGTTTTATCGTATACAGCCTGAATCGATACTAATTAAAAAAAGAAACAGGTACTGTTATTATCGATAATTACGATCGGGTCAGAAGTTCTCAGGTCTACTTTTTACTCGATGTAAAATCAACTACCGCGAATTATCTAAAGCCTTTCGCGTCTGCGTTTCTGCTCGATACACATGTACGTAAGCACATACATAAGTAGGTGTGTAAGATGGGCGAAGATGGCGCGATGTTAACCACTTGGGCGCGATCACGACGCGACGCGACGCGACGCGACGACCACGTTTTCCACGAATTTACGCGTTTCCCAAAGGAATTCACGCGAGCCGTGCCTCGTTTCGTGCGATATTTATCGCATGCCGTAATTGAAACGTTCGTGCGGTGAAACCACGCGATATCCGATCTAACCAGCGTTTTTCTTTCTGTTCCAGGTAAGATGGACGACGTTTGCCTCTGCACGCTCTCGCGTACGCTTCATTCGTAGGTAGGACAACATTCGAAGGTAAATTCGAAGAACGGCATACGTGCCACGTTAAGAGAATGATGTCGTGTGAAAAACGGCAAGCCGATTAGTAATTTTTCTATGACCGATCGAAATGCAACGTCTGAATTCGCGTACGGTGCCACTTCTGCCTTCGGAGCGGCACAGTCGATCGCGCCTGCAAATCTTTCCATCCTTTCTCTTCTTCTTTCTTTCGTTCTTTGTTATTCGCATTGCACAGAGTCGGCTATGGTTGTTCCGGGGAAAGGAGAGCAAAGAGAGAGGTAAACCGCATATAGCAGATCGTATACGTGCAGTGTAGCGAGGAGAATGAGATATCGGACACTGACCCGCGCAATGTACTGCTCGACTACGATTCCTTACGAAGAATACATCATTTACTCTTTACTCCGCTATTGTACTGACTGCTTCGGATGACAAGCGGCGGTATTTCGATAAATATGGTACCTGTCGCGGATATTATTTAGAGACGGTTACGACATAATCTAGAGGCTCAATTCTTTCTTCTTTCTTCTTTTTTTTTTCGTTTCTCGAATAGCCGCGCGCGCGTGCACGGCATAAACGGACCTCCGCGTTTCCAAGTTGCAACGGACGTCGGTTGCGAAATCGCGAACGGATAACAGACGAATATTTTCGAGCTATCGATCGTGAAACGGTGTCGATCGATCGCAAATAATGCGAGCTGGAGATTTCGCTCCGCGTTCCAATGTAGCGGTGGTCACGGTTGTGGAGCGTGGGTATAAGTGGCATGGTGAATGTGGTTAGATTCCGAGAGCCCGGGATAGCAGCAGGAAGAGGCTAGTCACCGGTAGCTAGGTGGCCAGTTAGCGGCCAAGTGTCGTGTTTGCGTTGGCTCGTCGTAAACCTGCCGAGAAGAGGGATCCTGCATAGCCACCGTGGAGGAGGCTGCGCCCATCTTTACACCCTTCCTTCTTCTCTTCCTCTTCCGACTCGATCGAATATCGTTCTTCCGACAGCGGCCTTCGCTTCTTCTCTCATTTCGTAAATCTCATTCCGTAAAATCAACTTGTTCGATAGTCACACGCGGTTACGTAAAAAATGATAGGACAAGACCTTTAATAGATAGATAACGATAGTTGACAGTTCGTTCGTAATCGTTGAAAACCTTGAAACTTTATTTTCTCCGTCACGGCTCCGAATTTCATCGTTTGTCGAGTAATCTGGGTAGCTTGCCTGTGATTAACGTCGCGACATATCGACCATCCGTTTCCTTCGTGGTACGGCCAACATCTCGCGCTCGTCGATAATATTATCCATTTTGGTTTTCGATGAATCACGAACACGGAGCGAATCGACCAAAAGGAATCGGGGCCAGATCGTGTCGCGGCCAACGGGGAACAGGTTTTCTATCAAACGGCCTGTGTACCCATCTCTCGGCTGGTTCGTGGTTCGCACGTATCTCTAGCTGACACCCTAGTGGATCGCAGGCGATTAATCAACGAGAACAGCGAAACGATTTGTAGTCGACTATCCGTGTAGATTTTGGCGGCGTTACATAGTCGACCGCGTCTTGTTGTTTATTTATCGTTAGCCGTATACGATCACCGTGAATCGGTTATAGACGAATAATTAAACAGTCATCGCCGAAACAGGTTTCGATTCAACGGATCGGCACGTTGAGAAAAACCGAGGGATTTTTCTTGCGACGAGATCTTCGATCGATCTATACACGATGGATCGTGGACTCGCGAAAGACATTTCCGATAGTAAGTAGCTTCGTTTGAAATTCATATGCGAATTGTGGTTTCCAAATCTCTAGTTTGAGCGGTACATCTCTCTGAAAACGAGGCAGGAATGCGTTCAAACCAAGCAGCTGTAATGGAAAACGCAGGGATCATTAAGGCCACCGGTAAAAAAGAGAATTCTCGGTTTTTACCGTTCCCGTAAGTATCCTCTCGCGTTCTAGAGGGTGCAGCGGAACGGATAACATTTACCGAGGACGCTAAAGGCGGCGACCATGCGAGGCGGCCTTGACGTATTTTCTTGCACCGTTCGCATACTCGTTTTCGACAACAAAAACACCGGTCGTTCGATTCTTCCTCCACTGACCCGACCTCGTTCGAACGATCCGCACCCATAAATCGATCGATTTTTCTTACTGCAAGATCGCTTGATGATTTTCCTGCTAGCCGTGAATTACCCTTCTTCGTCAAAAAATTCCGGGTTCGAGAAATTCAAAGTTATGGAGATGTTGGCGCTCTTGTGACGGTCGGATCGCACGCCATCGACGATCGGAAGGAGAACGACGACGCTAGAGAATATTAGGCGAAAGAAGACGCGGCTGACGGGACTGGTTTTGTAGCGTAGTCAGTGTATGCTTACCTCGCAGGCGTACAAAAGGGCGCTTTCTCGCGATAATCCTTTATCGTTGTCCGGACATCGCTCGAATAATCTGTATTCATAAACGGCAGAATCATTAGCGGGTTCTTTCTGAAGAAGAACGAGTGCGTAGGGTGGCACCCCGTGTGCTTGCCAGAGGTAGCGATGAAAAAAGAGGCGAGAAAAGAATGCGCGGGAGAAATGGGAACGCTCGTCCGGCGTGTTAAAGCCATTCTGACAGAGACGAATACCGTTGATTCCGTTAATTTCGTCGACAGAGTTTCTCGAAAGAGTTGAGGAGGGAAGAAGACACTTGAACACACACGCTATAACGGTTGATCTTCTCGCGGCGGGGCGATGCGTAGCGCGTATGACAAGAGGATCGTGTAAGAGTGCAAGGATCGTGACGTGCAACGACTGTGTCTCGAAGAGGATCTGGATTTCGAGCAAGCTCGTAACTCCTGCCGCCGCAGTGGCGGTGTGAACGGGAGCGGAGCCAGAGAACAGGGCGTGCCGCGGTAACCCCGTAGGTGTTACGTAAGAAGGGATCTAGCGGCGTTCTTCCTTGTTCTCGGTCTCCTCCGGCTCCTCGAAGAGAATTTCGCGTTCGTGGTCGAGGCGGGCTTACGGTGAGTGCACGTTCCTGCCGGGGAAGGCGCGTCATAACTCAGAGACATCAGCGTTCCGTGATTACGAGTCATTAAGGGGCCGCGAACCGGTCGCTAGCGCAGTATACCCTTTGTACGTACGGTTGCGCGTGTATGCACTCACCGATACACGCTCCCCCTTGACCGAAAGCGTGCGTGTGATCGCGCGACAACGCGGCGACGTACGCACGCGCGTAACCGCTCGTTCGTGGTTCGCGGCCCGATTTTCGACGCGTCACGCCGCCGCGATCGAAGGCGCGCCGCGCAGCGCCGAGTCGAGTCACAGCCGGGCCATTCAGTCGAACCACGCGGTCGTGGCCGAGTCTCCTTCATATTTTAGCATCGTTCACCGCGGGAGTCCTAACCTCTCTTTCCGTTTCCCGCTCGTTCCGACTTCCTACTATCGGTCCCTTCAGTCGCTCCTTTTTCTTTCGCCCTTTCTTCTTCTCCTCTCGCTTTCGAGACGCCTTCGCGCCAAAGTAGTTTCCGCACCTGTCAAGCTGCTCTTCGTATTCTCAAACGAATACCGAGGTTAAACAACGAGCGGTCGAACGCTGCCCACGCGGACTCAGTTCGTCACGGAATTCGCTTCTCGATCGGCCGTTGACGATTCGATCCGCGGGATTTTCTGGCTAATGGAGCAATCTATAAAGTCGCGTGAAACGCGGCTGAAACTTTCCGCATATTCGACGGGAATAACCGCGCGGTGATGCGCGCAAGAAAATATTTACGCGAGGCCGCAGGCGAACTGTTGGCGAGCAAGAAACGACTGGTCTGCGACATCCTCCTCGGGACACTACCTAATGTTCGCCTCGCATGAGACGAACTTACCTCTTGCTGCGAATTACAGTCCTACGTACCGCGACACCAACCTTTGTTATATTGTTCGTCGTTTGTTTCTTATTTGTAGATCACAGGGAAAAACGGCGCGGAATCTATCCGAGTTTTCTCTGGCTCGGCAAACGCGTATTTCTACTAGGTGTGGTGAGCGATCGGGTGTCTTTTAACGGGAAAGAGAGCAAATTCCAACGCGAACAGCAATAGAGAAATGAAATTTAAAAAGCGGTGGAAAGAGCAGCGAGGAGGACGTGGCTCGGTGAGAGTGGATGTATCGGTTGAAAGAGTTAATAGTCCGTGCGAAAGGCTCGCAAGATTCTCGCGTGTTCGATACGGTAGCTTAATGTTCCTCGATAAGGCGTTCAGAAGCTCGGCGAATGCTCGCGGTTCGTTCGCGAAAAGCCTCGGGGCAAACAAACTGCTCGGAGGCAGCGTAAGCGGTCTGGTTCTTTCCGCTCGCGGTTATTTATAACGCGCAAAGAGCACCGAAAGACCGGTGCGTTAAGGGGTTTTTGTCAAGCAGCCGCGTCGAGTCGGATAAAAGTTGCGTCCGGCGCAGTTCCAGTGCCGCGAAATTCGCAAAAACTGTGTGCCTTCGCCGCGAACAATCTCGCGTTTATGGCAACGGACGCGCCTATCTGGTCGTTCCGGAGAAGTGCAGCGACGACGACGAGGAGCACGATCCAGGACCGAGGATGACGTCCCTGAACTCCGTTGCTCGCTTGGCCATGCCACAGCGAAGTCGCGACGAAGAGGAGCGAACGGGAAAAAAGGGATGGCGAAACGGCGCGGATATTATTTGCCATTAAAGCGAGGGACAATTTAAAAGCTATTACTATTACTCACGGCCTTCGTGTATACGCGGTCCGTTGGCTGACCGCTCTTGCCTGGTCTCCGCTGCGATCGCGGACACACATTCGAGCCTCCATGGTTTTCTGCTGGCTGGCACCGCCGCTTCTTCGGGACCGGGATCGTTTTGCGTGACCGAGCGCGTTTCGCGTCAATCCTCCGTGTTCTTTCTCGTGGCTGTGCGATTTTCACGCCGGGTCATCGTATCCGCGCGTCTGCAAAACGGAAAACAAATTCTCGCCATTGGCCGAATCCCGAATGGAAATCGTTGTCGACGACCGCTACGTCGATCCGACGAACGCGTCGAAATATCAAAAGTTTTACGCAGCGGAGATAATGGGAGTTTAAGTAGTATTACTGTTCGCATGAATAGGGAAGCAACGAAGACAAGCGGCTACCGGTCTCGCGATCGCGTCTCGTGTGCACGAGCACGAGGTAGGTGAGCGAGAGATTAAGATCGGCCGGTGAAGAAAAGCCGGTTACGTTGACGTATGCGTGCCGCAACTCCGTTAAGACGAACGTCCGGGAAGAAGGGCAGCCTCGAACAGCAACGACGTAGAGGGGAAAGAAACAAAGAGATAAGGATGTGAAGAGAGATAAAAAGCATGCGGCGGTAGAGAAACAAAAGTCTCACGAGGTCGCCTCTCGTTAGTCTCGGATCTTTGAATAATGGCATGGGTCCATTAAACAAACAGCAATTTCGGAGACTCAAGCTCACGCAGCTAACTCGACGAAATTCTGACCGGAGCGCTCGCCGGAAACCGTTAACGTGTCGCTGGCGAGTTTGCGGTAAATCGGCCTGTAATTCCGGGCGGAACAATTAGCTGGTTCGTAAATGATCGTCCATGTGTGCGCGCGTGGCTGAATGCCGCAGGAAATTGCTTTACGACTCGCGGATTGTTCCGCGGGCCGTGAACGCCGCTTTAATCGAGACTTATCGAATCGACGCGTCGCCCCTTCGCACCGACCATTTCTTTCTTATTGCCTTTCTTTCCACGCAAGCCGCGATCCTGAAATCAGCGCAATTTGCTCGGACACCGAAACACCGGCTCCTTCTTTCGTTCTTTCGCCGAGATGCGTGATTGCGATTATTACGAAACCCACACGCTCTACTAAGCCCACCTCGTCCGTAACCGGAGGCAATCGTTTCTTTGCGATTTCAATTCTAATCGTCGCATCCTACACCTGCCGTGAACACACGCGCCAGTTGCAGCTCGAAGTAGACATCGTTCGGTGGACTTTGCGATCGAACGTTTTACGTAAAATGCGTTCGAAAGAAAGGAAAAGAAAAAATGAAAAACACAGGGCATCGGTTCGTTTCTGCGAGAAAAAAGAAAAACGACGACGTGTCATCAGCGTCGTTTCGTCCCGAGCTCGCAGGACTAAGCGCGCAGGACCAGGAGTGCTGCTTTTATCGGAAACCCTCGGTCGTTCTTCCGTCCGGACTCCCGGCCTCGCTATAATTAGGTGTAGGTCTTTCGAGGGTGCAGCGATCCGCGTTCGCGATATTCCTGTCAGCGAGGAACAAACTGGCCTCGTAGGAAACTGGGCCTTACCGCGGTGGACTTTCGAGACAAGCGGCCGATAGGCAATTAATCTCGGCTTCGCCACTTGCCCCTTTTCTCGTTCTTCGTTACCCTCGTGCTCTCCGACGACGAGAACATCGCGACAGCGAAGAAAAAGGACATGCGAGGTGGATGAAAAATTTCGCGCGGTATCGCTGTCCGTATACGCCGTCCAATTTGAGAGCGATATCTTAACCCGTCGGTGGCCACTGCGCCGCAATAAATAATGCCGGCCGCTGGAACGGCGACGGAAGGCAGCGCGGCGATGTCGACTTCTGGACGTGGATCAGAGCGCGACGTTTTCACGCGGATCTCGTAGCCAGAATCGTTCGAGTTTCGCGACGAGCGGCTCAGAATCGTCGCGTAGCGTTTACGAATTAATTAACGCACGCAGAGTCGACGAAGAAAAACGGTCGCGCGCGTCTCCGAAGTAGCAAGATCAAGAACCACGGGGGCGAAACGATCGCATGCGCGAACAGGTGCAATGCACCTCGTCGTTCCGCGATCCGATGGATCTTGCGCTCTCGATCGTACGTGTACGTGTACCGCCTACGGTGCCGGATTATGGAACGATATCGCTGAAACGACGGAGATCGAGTTCTCTCGATCGGCTCTGCAGCGTGTTCGTTCCTTTCTCCGCGGTAAGCGTTGCGTGTTTCCATCGGAACGATCGAGAGGCGAATTCGCAGGAGTTCGTTTCGTCGACTCGCTCGGTCGTTAGCGGGAAGAGTAGAAAGGCGTTTCCGGTGAAATAAATTTGCCAGACGGTCTGACCTTGCACGAAACACGACGATCGTTCCTCGACTCCCGTTCTGCCACGGATTCTACAAACGCCATGGTTGCCCCTTTCCGTCTTCTGTCAAACCGCCCCCTCTCTGTTCCTATGCGGTAGAAGCGCGACGCACAAATTCGACGATTGCAATTCTCGTAGATTTCAATAGGCTACATCGCGGCGAAGCAAACCGGTCGCTTTCGTTTCGCACAGAGAACCACGTACGAGTTGATTTTCAGGTCCGAGATTTAATTCGCGATTAACAGATTTGCACGATCTCCAGTGAGTTAAAGGGAAACTCGTAGCCGTCGAAGCGCCATTCACCGCTACCATGTGTGGTAAAACGCTCGCGCCGGTTTATTCGCTTTATACGGACGCTTTTTGAAACAATTCTCGCGGATGCTGATTTTTCCGATAAATTGACTCTCTCGGCGTAAAGAGGTTATTAGGCAGCGGGTGTTGTGTTAGCCGAGAACTTTTGCTTGCGCGTACCAGACGACCGGCTTGTGGCATCGTTCGCACGATCCACCGGACCTCTACGAGTCGAAGAAAGGAGCTCGATGGTGAGGAATTCGTTAATCGCGTCTCTGCATGTTCTCTTTGTGACTGGTGCCTATCCCCGTTAATCGTCATTCACCGCGTGCCGCTCGGCACCGATGAAAAGTATCGACGCAGTCCGAGACGCTTCGTCATGCAGCCGCACTCCTAGCATCGCGTGTTCCTTGACTGTCAATTGATCGATACGAACGACCTCTCGCTCGTCGTGTGTCAATCGTACGCTGTATGGTCTACGCGCGGCTCAACGGTGCGAGCTTGTCAGCCAAGAATGTCGTCCTCAGCCCCTGCATCGTCCTGCCCCCCTCCCCCCGAACGATTACTCGCAGATTCGACTAGAATTGAAACGTAACAACGCGGATTGGGTCGCCGAAGGTGGTTTCGAGCGTGCCAATTAAATTCCCGATCAAACGGCGGAAGGCTCGTCCAATTAGCGTGTTGAAACGTGCAAAAACGGTTCGATACGGTATATACACTCGAGTCGCGTTCATTTGGTTGGTTCGATCCTACTGCGATATGGCAAAGCGCGAGCAATGACCTGAATAGCGCAAAAACGATCGGTTCGGTGAAATTAAGCGTATCGAGGTGCACGAGTTTCAGCGGTGCATCGATAGGAGATCGGCGCAAAACTGACGGGATCGGTAATTAACGTCCAGCGAGAACGGTCGCCGGAGAGTTAATTCAAACCGCGATATTCGCGATCCCCGAAACGATACGGATGCACGCGTGTTCGCGTCCGTACTCGCTGTGCCGCGACTGCACTGGGTCGTCGGTTGAATCGCGACGGAGTTTTTCGCGGCTTTCGCTCGTAATTAACGTAACTGGCTGTTCCGTTAATTTGGCAAGTTCGTGATTCGTTCGGGACGAAGAGACGCTGTCCGCGTTCACAGCGGAATTTATTTGAAGAAAAAACCGTGGAAATTATTTCGAGGTACGATGTATCGATGCGCCACATCTTCGTGGTTGACCATCGTGAGACGCTAGCTGCATAAATTAATTACGGAGGCGGATTTCTACCGTTCGCCGACTAACTTTGCGATTAGAGAATCGCACCGGTTTAATCGACCGGTCCGATCCGTGGCGGATTTAAATCGAATGGAGCTCGTTTTGTCGTGATCGCCGTGCGTTAATACCGGTCGTTCGGTGTCAACATCGAAGATTCCCACGACGGAAGGCAACGTTGTCGTTGCGTTTTTCGGTCGGCGTCGAGATTCGCGAATTATAATCGGCCTGGATTTGTATACGATGGAACCGAGAGGAATCGGCGCGTCGCGTAAAAGACAGAGGCGAAGTAACCGATTTCTCACGAGGTCGACTCGAGGGAGGTTGTGTGGAATCTAGAGACGAGAGAAACACAAGAGGCGAATAGGCGAAATGAAAAGGAGAAGGAACGGGGTTCCCCGGCGGAGGCGGGGACTACTCTGTCGAGGCCCGCGTGCGCCGGCCCGGAGGTTTTACATTCCGCGAGGATTTATCGTAGGAAAGAACGTGTTCGCCGGTGTAGAAGCAGCGTCATGAAGGGGACCGTGATCTGACTACATCTCTTATGCGCGCTATATATCAGCGTGCCGGCAGGCAAGAAGGAGAAGGTCAGGAAGAGAAGGGTAACTACGCCGGTGAGTCTTGTGCCCTGGCCACGAAGAGACACGTAGCTGCGTCTCTATACATACGTACAGAGCAGACAAGCCAAAGGTACACCAGATAAAGGTGTACACCGTGGTAGAGTTCGTTTTCGGGCTCTCTCCACCGAAAAGGGAGAGAATACCGGAGAAAACAAACACACGGAGGAGATTTTCGTATTATTTCTGGGAATTCTTGGGGCGATCGTCCTAGCGATACCGGGCAGCGGGACTCTCGGTGCCCTTTTTCCTTCCATCTTGGTCGGAGGATCCGAGATGGACAAGAGAGAAAAACGAGGAAGGAGCAACCGGCAGAGAAAAGACGGGTTCGGTGTAATCGAGATGACTCGTGGCTTCGCGAGTCCGACGAGACTCGACGCGACGACCAACGTCCTTTCTTTCCGGCCACTTCTGAAAAAGGCTGAAACGCGAATCTCGGTTTCTTCTTGTGTTTTCAACGTTGTCGCTTCGGCAACCGTCGCCACCGAGTTTTTAGGTAGAGGACTAGAGACCGGAAAGGAGCGATTAAGCATCGCTGACCGATCGTCAGTGCGCCTTCCTTCTTATCAACTGTCTTTAAGGCGAAGATTTGAAGGCGACTTCCGCCTTCTTGTCCCGATTAGGACGCTGTCAGCGGCCTGATCTGTTTCGACGGGATGAATCGGGGTGAAAACGAGATGAGCCGATCCGATTACAAGATTCCCTCGACTACCAAGGATTAAACTGCTGGAACGGTACGACTCGAAGGCCGGTGTTCGTTATATGTATCTCTTGTGGCGGCGAATTGTGGTCGCGTTTCGCTGAAATTTTCGCGACGAGTGACGCGGCACAAGGTAATTAAACGAGTTCGCATTATCCGGCAGTTTAGTCTAACGTCGTAGGAGACACTTGTTTTTTGCGCGATCGACTGTCTGATCGAAGCTCGCGCCGAAGAATCCCTTCTTTCATTCTCTCGCCATTTGCTCGTTTTTCTAACCGGTTCGCTCTCTTCTTCCACCTTTGTATGCCGCTTTTTCTCCGTTGCTCGTGGCGTTCCCCCGTGTCGCCACTCGGTGACGATAGCCTGGCTTTCGAGAGCCGTAAACCTAGGCTTAATTACCAATTAGACGTAGCGCGGAGGCACGCTTTCGCCCGGTAAAATCGATTAGTGGCATGGGACACGACGAGTACCACGGTGTATCGGTCGCGGACTGCGCCTTCCACTCTCGCACCAATTTACCGGTACACGAGCATACACTCTTGGCGGCCGTGCACCTACGTTATGTGACACACGACGCAACCCTATCGCTGTAACCGGCAACCGGCGCCCGCTTATGCAAATCGAGCGCGTCGTGGAAAAGCATGGCTCACCCTCGCCGCCACTACCCGCCGCGCTGCGCCTCGTTCTCCTTATCGATTCGACGTTTACCATGGCATTTAGATTCGTTTCTAACACCGGATAATCCGGCCGATCCACGGCGTGATCGGCTCTTTTCCTTGGTCTTCTCTTTTTATCTTGGGCGTTCGTGTCGTGACGACGTGAGAAACGAGGACCACAGGGACGGGTTATTCGGGAAACAAATAATTAATGCGTTTCACAACGCTTTTGAGTACAGATCAGTGATGAAAGATAAACGAACGTGAAAGTGGACTGAGTTTTATTGCCGCGGCATTTTCGGTTTTAGTTTTCGGTGACAGGAGAAGTATCCAGTGTCCGCTGGGTAACGCCGCGGCGCGCCGCGCCGGCACATCGACACGGTGCATGCGTATGTCGATGCCCGCCGGTAACGCAGGAACTCCTGGACCCGGGTATCAATTTATGCGGTGCAACATTGTCGGAACGCGCTTGGCCCTGGGCCTGCTGCTGGGGGGCAATGGGATGGGCCACACGGAGAAACCCTGTATTCGAGGAGAGTGCCTTGTAAGACCGTGTTGGAGGTCAACGATAATTCAGGCAGGAGAATACCAGACCGGTTAACTTTCGAGCTGAAAGAACTCCGCTTAAAATTATGCTCGTTCGATTCGAGCACGGCTTCCTCTATTTCTTTTCTTCTTATTCTTCTAGTGTCTTGCCTCCTCCTCCTCCTCCTCCTCCTCCTCCTCCTCCTCCTCCTTCTCCTTCTTCCTCGCCTCTGTCTCCTCTTTTTTTTTGCTCTTCTTTCTTTGCTACTTCTGTTTCTCTTTCCGCTTACCTTGCATCGTCTTCTTTTTTTCATTTCCCCTCTTCGAAAAGGTGTCGTCCGCCGTTGGATCAATGACTCGTACGCACTGACGGATTCTATATTACCGTGGCGTGCATTTTGATTAATTTCCCCCGGCCCGAGTGGATGGGCGGCAAGAAACGATACACGGAGAGAAAAGGTTCCTGCGCTTGTCTTCTTTCGACGTCGTTTTTTAGCCGGCCAACGTTTCGGGTCTATCGATCACGCGTCGAAGTTCCATCGCACGCGCAACTCCTCGATCGCGCGCCGCGATGGAGACTCCGATTCCAATTCGATTTGTGACACAACGATGAGCTTGTTCTCGGAAATGTCGAGAACACGCAACTATGCGACGAGTCGGGGCGCGAGCCGTTGTCCAAGAAAAATCGATTCTCGCGCTGTGCAACTCGGAGGCGGTCGAACAGCGACACACGCGTATACGCGCGAACGTGTACTCTTCTCGTCGAAACTCAATTTGTCAACGGGGATGCGTGGTTTTGTCCCACGAACCGGATTCCGTTTCGATGTACGCGCGACGAGGCAAAACACAGGCAACCAGGCACCCACCTCGGCACGCTCGCCCGATTATCAAGCTTGCCTCCGCGCACCTCTGTTTCTTCCCGTTTCTCTTTCTCTCCCAGTTCTCTGCCCCTTTTTTCCCTGCCGCCTCGTTCTTCTCCAGGACTACGGCTCGCGCGCGCGCACGCTAGTAGCCCTTCGAATTAGTCGACACAACCGGGCAAATCCAATGAATATTCGATGACGATTTCACCCCGTGTAGTCGCAGCGCGATTACTCCTTCGAGTCGGCAAATATCCATGTCGAAAGCGTCGATCTCGTACGTCGTAATTCTCATAACGGTTGCGAATTTAACGGTACCGTTCGCCGAGGATCAAAGAGTTTGCGCGCCAGGATCGTAGAGAAGAGTCGACGGTGGACAGAAACGGGGGAAAAGGAGATCCGGCTATTCAGGGTCCTCGAAATTTTAAACAACGACACCGAGGACGTTGACGAGCACGAGTAAGAGCACGACGAGCAAAGATTCGCGATGAAGAGAGGCAGTGTCGGATGTTCGAAGGAGAGACGAGGCTCAGGGAGAAGAGAAACAGCCTCTTTGGGCGATTAAACAACTTAGGGACTACGGGCGAGCAAAGGCGCCGCCTCGTGGACGACGCTGAAACGATTAAATAAATTAGTTGCTCGACAAAGAAGGGCAGCAGCAGGATGACTGGATGGGATCCGTACGAGGGTAATCCCCGTTGAATTCCTCCTAATTATGCACGCTTTACCACCATGGCTATCACAGGCCGTGGAGCGAGCGGGCGATCGAGTGGCGCGAAGAGGAGGAGAGAGCGCGACCGGTGGAAAGGAGCGAAACGGGTAAAAGCGGGAGAGAGTGAGGAAGGAGAGCGCGCGATGCAAGCGCGCCAACTGGCCAGAACAAGAGGCTACGATATTCCCTTCCTCCGTGTTCCTCTTCTTCTTCGCGCTCCTACGTTCCTTCGTTCGATGCGCGCATCTCGTTCTACCGCGAGGTGCCGCAGTTCTACCGTCGGCCGTTTTACTTACAAATTCAATAAGCATATATCATATTTAATGCACGCCCAAAGCCGGGAATGTTTCGACCGCCCTGAACCACCTTTCTCTTTCTCTGACAACGATTCTTGCTCTCTCTTTCGTCGTTCTCCTTTGTGTTTGCTTTCTCTGCATCGGCTGGCCGCATCTCGCGGCCAATGCATTTCCGGCCAGAGCAGATCGCTGGTTCGCGTCAGCTACACCGCGGAAACTCTTCGAGTCACCGGCCACGAGAACGAGAACGAGAACGAAATCGGGCAGAAAACCGTCGCGTCCATACCATTTTACGATCGTACCGATCCGTTGCCAGACCTCACGCGTCGCGACGAAAAGCGATCCGGTTCGCGTAAGCCGGATTCGGCAAACCTTGCGATTCGCGATCCCTTTCGAGCTCGATGAGTAACGTTCATTGGTGTCAAGGATCAACGGAGGCCCGGCGATAGTATTTCGAAGCAACGTATTCGTTCGAGAGATTCCTTTCCACCAGGCGCGTCCGCCCGATAGCGATTCGAATCGCGTCAGATCGGCGCGAAAAGTATCGTAGACGCGTACGATCGGAGATTATTCGCGAAGCGGCGTGTTTTATTACCCGGAACCAATTACACCCTTGCTCCAATTGTCAGTGCAACAGTGGTTGGCGGTGTCAGCCACCGGACCGTTAGTATTCTTCGGTGGCCCTTGCCACGGGGGCTCTGGTCTACCGACACCTTCGTGTACACGCTCGATATACACGGCTCTGCACACGCGGTCAACATGCTGGTGTACATGCGCGAATGGACAGGGAGCCGACCGCCAGAACGGCCAAGCAAGACCGATGGAGAAAGGAATACACACGCAACACGCTCGAGATCGTAATGCGTTACCCACGGCGGTCGACGTTCGATAGAGAACGAGATAGCGGCACGTCGTACGGTGGGAGGCCACGTATCGGGACGTATCTACTAATTAATTTATACAGGCTCTTTCGAACGGCTCGCACTAATAGAAACACAGATGTGGAAAAAAGAAGAGAAGGCCAGCCGAACGCGAAACCATCGTCTGCTCTAGTCTTGCCTATCCGGCGATCAATGGTCTCTGGGTAAAAAATTCGTGTCAAAGGTAGCACCACGTCCAATGACAAAACGATACGCCGCGCGATACGATTTTCATTGGTAAATCAAAAGGCTTCGCCAACGAACCGGTTCGTTTTGTGCACGGCAAATCGACGCAAAGGGCGTTAATATTATTTATATCGTAATAATTAAGTGCTGCCACGGGCGATATAGCGGATGAACGAGCGCACGCGCATGCGTTTGCGCGCTGATACCGTGTGCACCACGGGAAGCCATAAAATATCTTTAATGCCTTTCCGATTCAAATTTGGTCCCTAATGGCTGTAATAGCTATCGGTACCGAGGACGAACGATTCGAATCGGCCCTTGCACCTGTACGCCGATGCCTCTACTGGCAGCAAGCGTGGGTGCGCCTTCGGACGATCTGCCGACAATATCGACGAACCGAGATTAAGACTTTACTCGAGCGTTTTTCTCCTTTTCGACCCGTTTCGTTCAAACGTTCCGTTCCAGCGGACGCGTCCTGTTTCGAAAGATACAAACTCGCGTAAAACTCGCGTTCACTGGAACAGCGTAATTATCGTTCGCGTGTGTAAGGGAGGGAGGTGGAAGACGAGGAGAAAAAAAGATGCCTACGCGAAGGTGTGCACTCACAGCGTCACGGAGAGCAAGATATAATCCGGAACGACTCGAAGTCATGATCGACCGATGGAATCGAAGGTTCTTGTCCGACGACGTTCCTCCGCGTACAATCTCAAGGACACTCGACATCCTGGAATCCAGAACCCGTGGAACCGCGCGCTTGTCGCGGAACTTTTTCGTTTGCTCGTTGTTACCTTCGCCCGAGTAGAGGGGAGAACTGTAAGGCAACGGTATGGCAAAAAACGGAAGCAAACGTACGTAGAGACCATTTAAATGGTTACGTAAGCCTCGGTTGCCCTTAAAATAGATTCCGCCTGTCTTCGTATCCTTTAATTACAATTATATCGGTGATGCGTTGCGATCACCGATGTGCCGGTGGAGAAATACGAGGCGCGTTCTTGGTACGATATATTCGCTTTGCCGCGAATTGCCGTGCACGATAAATATGTCGGATCCGGGGATTCTCGCATTACCTTGGAATAAAAAGGGGCACCAAACCTTCGGACGAAAAATATAGTCTCCGCAAATACAGATCTAATAACTTGTCCGCTCACGTGGCGCGAAAGAAACTTTCCAAAGCGATTTACGGCGAAATTTACCGGTATGTCGGGCACCGCTGCATAATTCATGGCGCCCTGGGTGCCGACCCCATCCATTCGGTCTGCGACTCCGCGTCCACCGGTGGAGGACCAGTTCGCAGAAAGCGTTCGACCGAGAGAGAAAGTTCTCAGCCGAGTCACCCGGTAAATGCGATCGCTGCGCGATTCGTATTGCCGTATTGCGTAACTACCGTTACACCGTCGATAACACGCGGAACGTTCGCGTTCAAGGGCAAGCATCGTCGAACCGTGCGAACTATCTACCGACTGGCAAGATACGATCGCGTATCGTGGCCTGTGTGGATTCGTCGAAAGAAACCTAGAGATAGACTTTGCGCCACTACAGACGCGAGAAACGACGAGAAACATAGACGAATTCCAAAGTGGGCGGATGAGCGACACTGCTTTCAATAAGGCAAGAACACGGCACTGCAAACCGCAAGTCATGTTGCTTCATTACGCCGCCCCACGTGAGAGTAAGATGAGACTTCGAAACTAACCTAAGCCGCTCTGATGGGACCCGCCTCGTGCGTAGCCAGCCCCCGATAGACCTGCGATGCCATGTAGCGTTCTCCTGGTTCTTCCTCTTTCTCTCTCCGATCTCGCGCACAGTGGTTACGTTCGGTCTTCTCGCGAGAGGCAAGAAACATTGTCGGATGTTCCACGGTCGAGTTGTAAATTCTTACAGGAATTGCATTTACCTGTACTACACCGTAACGACCGTTAATTAAAGCCGTGCGCTTTTCTGCGCGGATAATCGAGCATTGCGTAATCCTCCTACGCTGCGGATAGTCGACAGTTGCTCGATTAGGAATTATATTCTGCCGACTGATCTCAGACAGTGCCAACTGATTTGGTTGGAACGGAACGCGCGTTTTCACCGTATATAGCAGCGACTTTGATTATCATCGAAAGGAATACGATAATTCACTGGAATTCTTGTGATGGTCGATGTGCGACTTGTGCGTCTACCGTCTAGAACGCGTTAAAACGATCGAGCGAAAAGAGTCGCGCATCTGCCGTTTCGAGGTTAACCTCGAGAAAGAAGTGGCCTCTATACGACGCGGTTATTCGTCTCTGTCTGCTCGGCTCGTACTCGTCTGCCCGTCCTTCTTCATCTGCTTTCTCCGCGTCGCATCGTGAGACTCAACCGCTATATATATATATATACTAGGAACACAGAGGAGAAGCGTAATTAAACGCAAGGAGGAAATGCAACGCACGATTACCACGATGCGGTCGCCTCTAAAATGAGTTGGAATCAAGTGGCAGTTACGCCACAAGCTACGCTAATTGGAATTTAGCGGCAACGGCGGCAATGGCGGCGATAGCTCGGAGCACCGCGATGACTCCGTGGAATCGCAATTTTCAGATTGCTCCCGCGTTTGTTCGTCGGTGAGTACGTTCCCGAGAACGTCTTACGAAAACTGTCCACGCGAATCGTAGCCGATCGCGATGGAGGATAGTGCGGTGCGGTGTATAGGTAATATTCGATAATCGGGACTCCAAGAAGTACGAACACGTGAAATTTGTACATCGACCGCGCGGATTGATTAGACACCGGCTTCGTAATTTTACCAACATTGTTGCCACGATGTAAGAAACCGAGTCGATGTAATATTTCACAGGACGCAATGCGATAAATCATCGAGGAGATTAACTTTCGAATTCGATGCCGATCGTGCGTTTCGATCCCTGCGTAATTTCGTGAAGGAATTCGCGAATACGGGATTCAGGATGCGTCGCAGCGAGGATTCACGAGTATTCACAAGTCTCCGAGATGTATACGTGCTTGCTCGCGACCAGCCGACGATAGCAATCTACATCCTTAATTCCGCAGGTTGTCGTGGTTCTGCCGGATCGTAAAGTCGAAACGTCAAAACGCACACCGGTTGCCGGTGCACGCCCACCCACGTATGCCTGCTCTCGTATACGGAAGAGTACGTACGCCCCCTTCCTCTCCTTTTTTCCCTCGTCTTTCGCAAAAACTACGGGAGCCCGGCCTAATCGATTATCTCGACCGGCGATTTGATTAATCATTGTTTAACGCGAAAAGGACGTCCTCGCCTGCTCCTCCCTCCTGTCCAAGGTATTCTCGACGCGTATTTAACTCGGCAAATTTTACTTGCGTCTGTTTACGTTTCGCGACGAGCGACTGGGACGCAAGAACAACGTATGCCCCGCACTGTACACGCGGATCCGCCTCGCAGTGATTTCGAAGCTGACAAAAAACACGGATTACTCGCGTACGCTGTTATCCGCAAAATTACATTCTACCGACTTCTTTCATTTACACCTCGTTTCCTGCGCATTAGTTTCTTGCTAGCCGTTAAAATTATTAGCGAATTCCGATTCTCCCTGATGCACGATTCTCAGGCCTCGCGTTTCCTTCGTTCCACAATACTGTTGCAAGCAGCATTATTTTTTTCCGCGGTTTCTGCCGACCGAAGACGACGATACGCGCTTCCTTCGTTCTTTTCGGAGTCGATTGACACGCGTTGCATCGTCGCCGACCAGAAATGGAAAAGGAGAAAAGGCAAGGCTGGAGGATCAGGCGACTGGGAGGGAGGGAGGGAGGGAGGGAGGGAAAGAGGCAGTAAAGAAGTTACGTCGATGAAAAACTGGAGCTGACATGTTAACGGGCAACAAGAAGCCGACTTTATTGGCCGTAAACGCGGCAATCTCTAAGCCGGTCTTATCCTACTCTGGTCTGATGCGGTTCGCTACCGACAGCAAAATCTCTTTCTTCTTCTCGGCCGTTCGCTTTGGTTTTTCCTTCCTGGAAGCTATACGAGCGCTGTTTTTTGCTATATCCGAATGGAAGCCACGCGTGAAATACAGAGATGACGGATGGAATGTCGATATGATAGAGAGCGGAGAATCGTTCGTTCCTTAATTAGGAAGGTGCCTCTGATAGGGTTTGTTGGCACGGCAAATGGGCTCCTTTATTAGGAAAACTCACGTAGAGACAGAGTCAAAGAGTCTCGGAAGAATCTCGGGGTTCGTTGATTATTGCGAGAGGCCGAGTCCCGTTTGCAACAGCGTCGTGCCAGCAAGTCTTCGCCGCGAAAGCCCGACATTAATCTTCGAGATAGTTAGCCGAGTACGAATACGAGATTTTAATGGCGCTGAAGATATCAGCATCTCCGCTGGATTGAAATTTATACGGCGAAATTAGCCCGAACAAATGCGCGGACAATTGTTGCCGTAAAGTGTTCTCGAATCGGTAGTTTGAACGAGGATCGCTAAACGTTTAAAAGGTCGTTACTAGACAAAAGAAAAGGAATAATTCCGCGAACTGTGAAGCATTTTCTGAGGTTTCTTAAAAACTTTCACCGAGTTACGACGCTGATTCACGGTTAAAGGTCTCGAGGCGCGCGTTGCATAGAGACGGGAAGTTTTACCGGTGGACACGAGTTAACACGAAATGGGCTGCTCCCTGTACGCGTGTAAACGTCTACGTGGTGCTCGTCGCACGCGAGAATATCAACGAGAAAGAGAAGAGAATCCGGCTATGTCGAGTCGAGTTTTCTCCTCTTTCCCTTTCTATCGTCGGACATTTTTTTTTTTCGGTTGCAACAAGGTCGCGAGTCGCGCGCACGAAGTGACTTTTCGTATCTGCGCCCAGCCCGAGAAACATCTGTTCGACTCGCAGTGTTATCGCGCTTCGTGGAAAACCGGTTGCGGCTATCCATTTTCGGTTAGCCCTGTTTCTCGAGTGCGTTCCGAATCCGCGAGCGATATTTGCGATACGACGTTATTAAAATCATCCTCGAATCTATGCCGGATCGACGATTCTTGGCAGTTCTCGAAAAGGTACGTGTCGTGGAAAAGCTGCTGAATCTCGATCGAACGATCGATTATAATTTAACGGATGCCACCTACTACAATTGCATTTACGGTGCAACGTGATCAATCGTGACACATCCAGCAAGAATGCTCCTTTCCTTCTTCGAGAAAGGTCGCGGTCGAGAGGAACGTCGTCGTCCAACACCTGTTATCGCCAACAGGACTTCTCAGTTTGGAACCAGCCGTGTTAAAATTCTCGCTCGCACGACCGTTTGTATTTTAACAAGCTCTGGCAAACGAGGAGTCGTGGCAGAGCGACCCCGAGAACGGGAACGTATTGGCGAAATTGTGGTGCGTGGCAATATACGCGGGGCGGTATGTTCGCGCCAATACGAGACACTCCTGTCGAGCACCTGTCGCGAAAGTAATCGCCCGCCTCCCGTACCGGTCTCTCGCTGCATCTCGACGATCCCGACCCTTGCTCGCGCGACGATCCTGGAAGCGAGGCCTATGCAAGCGGCTGACAGAGCTTTATCTGGCGCAACCGCTTCGCGGCATGACGGATCGGTGCATTAGCGTGCTGATTAGGTCCTCTCTCCGTGGCTCTTCGTCCGAACCACCAACCTTTTTTCCCTTTCTTTTGCACCGACCTGTTTGCCTCTCTTTCGATTCGACTCCATCTCCGAGCACTCTCGCTCTTTTTTTCTCCGACCGGCCGCTCTTGGCCCGGTCGTTCGTACGGTTCGATTCCATTTTCGTTTGTCGAAAGAGGAAGGTGTTTGGCCTCCGGGAGATGGAACCGAGGTACGTCGCGAACCGGAGACGCCGCTACAACCAACGACGACTTAATTAAGGACGAATCTGTCGGCGGACTTCGACGGCCGATAACGCGATTCGCCCGAACGACGAAGATCGATGCTACCACGCGTTTCGCGATCGTGTTTATACCTCGCCACCATAGTCGACGATTCCCTCGTTTCTTAGGAGACATTAGCGTTGGCAAATCGCCACTACTTCCAACGACGTTCGCGTGCTTCGTCTCTTTCTTACGACGTATAACGTGACCTTATCGTTTAGTTTGCTCAACGCGAGATGTGCTAACGACGATACGATGCGAGAAATGGAGTCCCGTTCGACCGCGGGTAAACGACGAAACTACTTTGTTGGGAATTAATCGGCTTCTTACTCTTGAATTGTCCAGCTGTAATTGCATCGTGAAACTAGACGCTAAATGGTTTTACGAATTGCGATCATAGATGGTTCCAACGAAAATCTATCGTAATTCCGTGGCGTGGAATGATATGGTTTCGCAACGGATAATCGGCCGAGAGAGTTATTTGTACGCGGCGTGGAAAATGTGGGATAGAACGGTGCGAGCCGAAGGCAAGAGTTCAAAGATGCCTCGTAGACGACGATGAACTTTGGGTGGAGAGCCGATGCAAGGGGAATAAAGAATAAAGGAGCGAAGCAATCGGAACGCAACGATGCCTAAGCTTTTCGCCTTGGGCAACCGGCTCTCGGGATCCAGCTGCCACGAGATTGACCAATTCCACCCGTGTATCTAGCATCTACTAATATCGCGTATATGGCAATGGATACCAGCTAACAAATCTGCCAAGAACTCCTCGAGTGTGCAACATAAATAAGGGGAATCGAACATGCCGTTGAAATGTTAAACGGTCCTAAACGTGTGTGAATATGTACACGTACACCGTAAATGTCAGTACGGGCTGAACCTTTTGCGGAAAGATCTTTTACGCAGCGTTAACCGTACCGAGAGGAATACAAATTTGCGACGAACAAGTGTAGTGTACCGTTCGTGTGTACGTCGCGTCCATCGTCCCGATCGCTTCTTTCCCTCTCTGTCCTTGTATCGAAAACCTGGAATCGCCGAACCGGTCAATATTAACGAGTATCTCGCGGTAAAACAATCCGATGGAATGCCTCATCGGAGATACTCGCAGTCGTCGCACGTCGTGATAAATCTCGTGCTGTTACGGTCGCATCGCGCAAACGACACGTTCCGCCGTATTAATTAAATCGCGACTTTCTATCCGTTGGAACAAAAAGGACGATCGACGCGAAAACATGGAAATGGGAGACGGAGATCGAGTCGGGTCGAAGAACGGACGAGACGAGGCCCCGATCGCCGACACGGCGCGTTTTTAACCCGCGCACGCCATTCATTCGTTACCAGCCGTTCCGAAGCGGCCGTCCGTCCCATCGTTTGACGCGATACGAACGCGTGGTAAGTCGCGACAAGCTACATACATATTCGACTCCTCAGTGCGCGTATAAGTTTTGCGGAGGAATAAAAATAAATCAAAATTCCAGCGGGCATAATTCATCATCCGGCGATATTAATGCGACTGCAGACCACTCGCTCGGTGCGTCGTATGTACACGCGTGCAATGCGGCCGACAAAGACGGCGCGTACACGGGTCCAAATCGAGAGAAAGGAAGAGAAGAGAGATGGTGAGGAGAAGCGGTTGAGCCTCGGGATGTGTTTTCGCAGATGAGAAGCGATACCGCGAAAGCCCTACCTGCGAGGAACTTTATTGATGACGAAATATGCAATCGGTGCGATCTACCAACGCGCTATGTACCTTCAATTATATATAAATAATTAACTTTCCGTGTGGACAGACCGATTCGGCCCAATTAAATCTGGCACGATCCCAATCGATCCGGCCTTTGCGCCGATAAGTTTCGCACGAAAACCGCCGGAATTTTTACTTTCACCGAGAATATTTCTCGGTCGCTCGATCACACAGAGCACACACACACACACCCTCATGGATATTTAGCTGTTGTTTCTTCCTTCTGGAGAAGATGTTGCTTATTCGATCCTTAGCTTTAGCCGGATAAAAATATTGTTGGAGCAAGGTTTGGTATCTGGCAGAGGTGAGGTTTAGAGAGGTGACGTGGCGATTCCTGGTCGTTGAATTCTTCTTTTTGCCACTTTATATCGTTCGAGTAACTTCCGTGGCCGCTCGAAAGCGACGACGGAGAACGGAGACGATGGAAAGAAAAGGAGGATGGCGAAGAGAGAGGGCAGTACGAATTGAGTCGCTTCTGTTCGCTGCGTATATATACTCGAAGTAACTAATTATGCAGATAACGCCAGAGCGCAGAAAAGGAGGGTGGGCATCCAGATATGGGGGTCTGGTCGTGCTCCTTTCGCCTACCTCTCTCTTGTCCTTTTTCGTTCTTTTTCGATATCCCTCTTTGGGCGTTCCGCAGCCCCCGGTCCGCAGCCCCCTGTCCCTTTTCTCGACCATTCGTGTGCTTTGACGTTCATGGCGACGCGAAAGTCGCCGTTAATCCTTACAACATCGAACGCTTCCAGCTTCTTGTCGAAGAAAAAACACGTCGGCCACTGTCACGATTGCTCACAGGGACAAAGTAACGCTTAGGAAAGCGACGACGATTCGTCGAACGCGATGCTGTTGCGATGGTACTCGTACGTTTCGATCGATCGGTCGACAAAGCGGTTACATTCGCGTTTGCTTTAACGCGTCAACGCGGTCGACGCTTGTTTGTCAAACCGTCCGTTCCCTCGGAAGGCAGCGAACGGATTTTTCGAGAAGCGCGGATCGATACTGGTTCGTTTCTCTGTACACCCGAGGCCGGTCGGTCGTCTTCGTCGATTACATTATCGTGTTACTATCTGACGGATCGCGATGTATTCTTCCGTCGATCGAGTATTTTTAGCAAAATCTCTTGTCTAACAGGTAGAGCGAAGGCTCGCGAGTGTGGATATCTCATAACGCGCGGGCAGTGGACCGTGTAGTCGTGTAGGTACCTAAATATATATATACGATATAACGAGCACGGCAGTTTCTCATTAGCGCGGTCGCTTTTTCTCCCGACGAATTATGAATCGTTTTTATTGCTTTTAAAATTGCTAATCAACCGCTCGGCCATCGGGGGCAGGCCCGGACTCGTTAAACATCGGCGCTTCGTGCGTCTTGCGCGTCTTTTGCTCGTCAGCTCTCGTCTAGAGTCTCGCTGAATAGACACCGATATCCTCCTCTTCTTCTTCTTCTTCCTCTTTCACATTTTTAGTCGTCTCTTAATACGAACGTCTATTAAAAACCCCGACCGTGCACTGTTTAAGTGAAACATGGTCCATTCAAGTTTATTCGTTAACGAATCTTTGCTTTATTTAATCTCGCTTTCGCTTATCCGGTCGTTTGTCCATATCGCACTCTTTCAGCTTGGCTATACGCGGTGTAAGATGTAATCATCGCGTCTCTTCGTTGACCTTTCGAGCTTTTCGGGCTTTTTTTCATCGATATCGCACGAAATCTCGAGATTGATACTATCGGTACGTTAACGAATGGTCTAGTATCCCCTCCGCGTGGTAGCGCGAGCGTAGCTGAAATGTCAGCCATAAATCTCATAGTGTACAGACTGCACGACGTTTCCTCGCTGTTTCACCCATTAACATAAACTGACGTGCAGTCACGCTGAATCCGAGAACCACCGGGAGCATAGTATTCCATCATTGTATCGGTCGTTGCGTGTGTTCGTGTACGAGTTGGAAAAAGTAGAAACACCAGCTTCGCCCGGACCCAGAATGTACGAGAAAGTACGAGAGTTTCGTACGTTTTACGACAACCCATCCATGACAATAGGAACGAAGGCGGTCGCGAGTAAACGATTTCCGTGATATCTTGTCTCTGTTAAACGAAGAATGGTTGAAAACCAGTGAAACCTTTGGATGTGAAATACGACGAGACGATGTCCAGTTCACCGTCGACCACGTTCGAACGTTCGATTCGGCTGTAATTAGTCAGCAACGTTTGGACGTTTCCCAAAGGGGTATCTTCACGGCACGGGCGTGTCCAGGAACGTTCACGTGGGTCCGGATACTCGACGATTCCGCGAGGTTGTCGACGGAGGTTCGGACGTGAGGTGATTGATCGGTTCCAATATAATGAGGGCCGATAATGACCGACACGGGACAAGGTCCGGCGCAAACAGAAAACGATGGGTCTGTTCGATAGGAGTCCGTGGAGGATGCGAGGTCCTGATCTTCTCAAAGTACACTCTCAAGCCACACACCTATCCCCGAATTACTCCAAAATCTAGCGCTCGGCTGGTCGCACATATACATCATTACATACACACACACACACAGATAAGAGGTTTCCTTTCGCGTCGGTCTCGTTCTTTTTGAAACCGAGCAACCGCGTGTTAGTCTGGATCGAGATCTTCTCGGTTCTCTTCACCGGACGTACCTACAGGTGTACGCGAGCTAAACTATCTCGTGACTGAATTAAGAAACAGTTACTTGTCATCACGATTTTGACCGGATAATCGATCTCTTATCGGCGACCAAGTCGCCTTCCCAAACGATACTCATCGATAGATTCGGTAATAAATTTAGGGTGTAAAAGAAAAGGCCTAGTAAACGTCTGTTTCGCTTTGCGGGCAAAGAGAGCGCAAGGACGAATAGGTTGACCTTGGTGAACGGATCTTTTCCTTTCCGTTCTCAGAGGTCGCATGCCCGTGTCTTTGGGCGCGGATCAGGTCCGGTCTTATTCTCTTTGGTCGGCGATCAAGTGCTCGCTACTTAAGAAGAATGACGTGTCAATTCGTTTAGTATCTCTTTATCTCTGACTTTTCCCTTTCGTTCTCTTTCGGTAAATCTTCTCTACGACACCGTTCTCGGTCTCGTCTTCGACGCGCTACGTACACGCACGAGTACGCGAGACGGGACGACGGGATGCAACGGGGAAATAAAATGAAACGCGGAGAAAGAAAGATCTACCAACCAACCTACCTGCCTGCCTACATATCTACCAACCTACCAACCTACCTACCAACCTACCTACCTACCTACCGGTTGTTACCTAGTGACGTGCCGAGGATTACGTTTGTACGATTCGTTGGTGTGGATGATGTTGTCGTCCCCGGTGTCGACGTTATCTCGACACAGGAGGGCACTTACCCAACGATAACCGTTACCTCTTTTTCTCTCTATCCGCCTCTTTCGTCGTTTCTCTCCCGTGCAAAGTCTCCTTCTTTCTATTCTTTTCGTTTCGTTTTTCTACTATACTTTGTTTTCGAGTGTTCGCCCTGCTTCGCTCGCATCTTTATCTTCTAACCGCGGACTGTCTCGGTTTTCTACCCAAAATTGCAGTGTTTCGGTAGCCGAGTACAGCAGAGCGAAGCGAGCGCGGGGAGATGGTCTTTGGCTGGCCAGTCGAATAAGTAGTCGATAGGTGGTTATCCGCTTACAGTGTACCGGGTGCTATTTATGCAAATGCGCGAACGAATCTCGTCCAGTGGCAATCGCTTGAGGAATTATCCCCGCATTGGCATAAAATGATTATTCCACGGCGTTAAACTCGTCTCACTTCTCTAACCGGTAATTTCGTAGCGAACCCGCATCGTCCGTCGAGGAAAATTTTGTGCCCGCGATCGGCGTTTCTCTCGATGACAAGTTCGAGGAACAAAGCGGTGAGACGTGTTAATTTTATCCCGTGTTGAACGGTCTTCTGTAATCTCGACTATTCGAGTCGTCTTATATAATGCTTAATTAAGGTTTCGGCCTCCAGGGGTACGCAAGTCCGATGGCATTTCCAATTAAGGTTACGATCTTGCCTGCGAGAGAACAAAATATGTAGATAGATAGAAGAAAGAAGGGTGAAGGGAGAGACGACAAAGGGTAACGTTGACGAGGGCTTTTCCATGGCGGAAGGGCGAGGGAAAGGGGACGATGTGGAAGGCAGCGTGGTCGTGGCCCATTAGGGACTATCGGGAGTCCGGTGAACCAGGGCATAAACATGCTCGACACCTCGCCGCCTCGCGGTAATGCGTTCGTAACTCCTGGCAATATCTCTCTTCCTCTCTCTCCTACTCCCGTCCTCTCCCGATTCTTCCTCTTTATTCACTTTTTCTCTCGCCTTCTCTGTCCTGCTCCCTTTATTCCCCTGCGTTCTTGTGTGACTTTCGATACGGAGGTCCAGCCATCTTTCCCCTTCCTTCCGTCGCTTTCGTTCGGCCTTGTTTTTCTACGCTGTGCCACGCCGCTCACAGTGTGGTAACGAAATACGTTTCTGAATTTAGTTAAACGCACGGTCGGCAATTAATTCGGCCAAATTTATCGTAATATTGCGTCGAACCGAAACTCGACGATGTTTCGCGCCGGTCGTTTTAACGTAATGAAATGCTCGTAAATGCTAATATCTCGGTGATACTCGCGTTTTCAATAGATATCTGAATTCTATACGGTTCGAAACACGGACCAAATTTCCTCGAATTTGACCATTCCAGCTGATTTACTCATCCGATCACACCGAGTAACTCCTTTCGTAATTTCCATGCGAACACGAATGCTCGTATCGCGTTGTGATCCTCGATCCTTCTCCTTCTCAATGGTACAGCGGCAGCTTGGATACCGCGATCGATCAAGCTGCGTTGGTCAGGTGAGTGTCACCAGGTATTAATCGTACATCGCGCTTAGACGTGGGATCGTCGGAGAAATGTGATCGGTCCATGATTAAAAAACGGCGCTCAGTCGTGCGCTCTCTTCGATAATCTCTGTAGGTCATCCTACGTTGCTATGATCCTCTACAGATTGGACGCAGCCGGTCTGCGTTTCTTACAGAATTTTGGAAACGCGTTCGGGGCGCCGTAACGAAGGATTTGTGCATCGGAGCAGTTCTAAAAAGTGGAGAAAAAGCGGAACGGAGTTGTAACGCGGATCGAGATACATTGAGACGTAGAGTTTTCGAGCGATGCTAATAGCGACATTAGTCATTTCGCTCGGCTTCTCTGATACACAAATGGTGGCATCAATAACGGGCAAGAAGCGACCGAGATAGTAGCTGATTCGTCGAGAATAAGACGAACGGTACGAAGGGAGACGGAGAATCGAGATGAACCGGTCAACGCCATCCACGCTCCGAATGCTACTCGCTTCGGTGGAAGTGTTTTAGCGTTTAGAAGGTCCGGGATATCGTACGAGATTAAGATTAAGATTCCATATTTCTCCTTCCCGCGTTCCCATTCGATCGTCTCTATGTCTTCTTCTCTTCCTACTCTTTGCCCGGTCTGTGGTACATAGTGAATAAAGAGCCACGAGATAAATGAGTATCGGAGGAATTTCAGTCTTTAGCATTTCTTTCACTGCTCGTTCTAATCGTATATAAATCACGTCGACCGTACCACGTATCTGCCGTATCTACACTTCGAATGGATAAAGTCGGTGTCGAAAGGTGTAATCATAATGAATGGTTTTGGAACGTGCAATGGACGCGGAGGGACCATTTCTGTTACCGTCTTCATCTCTGTGTCGCGTCGCAGTGTTGAACAAAGTTCCGTTCGTCTTTTGGAAATCGAATTTGGATTTCTTAATAAACGCAACTTCCGAAAAAACAATTTCGAAAAATTGCCGCGTAAAGTTACTCGCGAGAATAAGGAACGGTTCACCGATGATTCCGAGAGGACGGAAAGAAAAGGGAAGAGAAAAGGCAAAAGTATCGTGTACAGCGTCGGCGTGTTAATTGGAATTGCGCAAAACGTAATAATCTAATCCTTTCGTGCCAAGAGAACTAGCAGATAAACATGCGACCGAAGCTATAAATTCTGATGCATTAACGTGTCCACGTCGGCATGCAACAGGCTTTGAATACGACGTTAGCGTGGAACTAGTTCAGCTCGCAACTTATTCAACCTGTGCGCTTGTCAAGCCGTCTTTCGAGTCGTCGATAATCGTTGCCCTATTCCACGTGAAATAGTATTCCAGCGACGCTATTGGCGCGACATGATTACACATCGAACACCATAAAATATGTTATACAAATTTTAATTTCCACGATGAAAGTCATACCGATAGCTGCCGCTACATTGTTTCACGTGTTTGTAAAAAGTCCAATATTTCCTGGTTCACACACCGAATTCATTAGGCCGAGATTAATGCTAGCGATTACGCGGAACAAAATTCCATCGTAAGCTGGCCAAACGGACGTTTTTATTCGACGTAATTACGCTTGTACAACTTGACCACGTTCCGAGAATCATAAATCCGTCTATGCATTACCACTCTACAAATTGGAACTTCATTTTCACCTCTTTCCGTGGAGAAAAATCCCAGATTTAATCATATAAAACGCCATAAACAAAAAGCGGCAGGATACGCGTGTATAACAAGCGCCGGATATCTACTTATACCTAGTTCGTTAATCATTCGCCCATGGCAAGTCGAATAAGCGTTCGACGCGATACCGGTAGAAATTTTACTGGAAAAAACGACTGGTTTCGTGTTCGTTTCGCTCTCTTTACCACGACGCCTGAACTCGCACAGAAAATTGAAAAGTTAATCATCTTCCACTCTTAGTCAACTTTTTCGTTCCGTTTGTTCAATAGATAGAATAAACTGCGTCGCAAAGCGTATACACATACGTGTGGTACTCCCACGCACCGAACGATACAGCTCGCGAACGATAGATTCAGCTTCGTTCAATTCGATGTCGTTTACCAGACGCGAGTTCAATCCCTGTGAAATATTTCGGCAGATCTTATCTCTGACCGAAAAGATTAAACGAGCAATTATCAAGTTTGGCGCCAACAACCGATGCGTTGTAAATTTAAAAGGGTGTTGCACGGTTCTACACGGTATAAGAGTTAGCAAATCTGGTACTGGGTACAGTGGCTACAACAAGTAGATCGTTCCGCTCCATTAGCCGTAAAAGCGCGTGCAATTCGTTTGTACGGCCGCCTACCGATGATTAGACATTCCGCGAGCGAACCGTTCCCGTTCGCGTTTACAAGCGTGACGCAAGAGTATTTCGCCTCTCTTCCTGTTTGTAAGGGTTTTGCGGATTCTCCCGGTGAAATACATAAATGTACGGCTTCAGGAACGGAGGCAGGGTGTGGTCAGGAATTATCGTTCGTATAAAGGATAAGATACAAACGGCTAATGGACCGTGAACTGTTGGTAAGATCCACGCGATGGATTTACTCCGCGTTCTCTCTTTGGGGTGAACAACGGGCGACGAATATTCGATTCGTTGGGGATATAGGTATCCCTGAGACTGGACATAGATCACGATCTCTCGACACGGTGGTGCTCCCACCAACAAATAGATCGTCCCGGTCCATTACGATACACCGTGTGCGGTGCGGTCTACGTCCGACCGCCTGCCGGTAATTAGGTACGGTCTGCGTGAGTCAGGCTGGTACACGCGTGTAACGTCGCGCGATTCGACGGTGTAACTCACGACTCGACCCTCTTCGACTTTCAGCCAGTTCGAAGCGACTCGAGCCGAGTCGAGCGGAGTGCGTGCTCGAGTGCGTAGACTCAAGCGCGACTCGATTATGCGCATACTATACGAGCGACGGTGCATCGTGACCCGCCGCGCGAAACGAATCAGCTGGCGGAGCTTAACCGCTACGAAGGATTAAATTCAATTTCCGACACTCATCCTTGCCGGTGGGAGGAGACAGATAGAGAAGCTATGGAGGGATAAATAGAGAAGCAAAGCATCGATGATGATCGTTGCTTGTCGAGCTGAAAAGCGTTCTTCATTCTCCTTTATCCGTCGGTCGGCTCCCTCCTAGTTCATTCTCAGACTTAAACCCTAGTCACCGTTTTTTCTCCACTTGTAACCACGTCATTAAGTTCGAACGATGTTTTAGTTCTCGCTAGACGATATTCATCGCCGCTTCGTGCCAACCGCGGCCGGATGAATCGTCCGATCCGATATAACGTTTCGCGTGGTTCGCTGCGCTCGCGATGCGAATACAGAAGATTGCCGCTTCTATCATTTTACGCGGACGTATAATTAAACGCTGTTAAGATTACGCGGATGATCGTTAACCAGGCGGGCAGCTCGCCAGAGAAAACGGTTTTCCATTCACCGGGACAAGAGGTAGGATATTCGCGGCACACCAATCGAACCCGTATTTCTTCATAAATACCCGCGTGATCGACGCGCTAATAGCATCGATAATACATCACAGCGTTATCCCGACTTACTAACCGTATGCGTTATACTTGGAATCTCTCGTCGTTCCCTCCTTTTTCCTTCGATCGATGCTATTATACGTTGCTCGGTCAATTTTTGGCACCCAAGAGAAAAAGCGTTCCGTTCGAACACACGGCAAACAAATCGTTCGCGTTAATTCCCTCGCGAATCGAACGACCCCGATCCTTTTTCCCCGTCTGTCGCGAACGAAAACATTTAACCCAGGTGTTCGAAGGGAAAGGAACCATCGCTCGTGCGAAAGCTGTTTACGAATTGTTGATGTGTCCGTTGAACGTTCGAATGCTGCAATGAGCACCGGTTTTGTATATCGGCAGGAAGGATTCGACTCCCGAGGCGTAATGGAACAAGGGATAGTGGCAGTGGAGAGGGCAGAGGGGAATATTCGTGGCACCGGTGCACCATGGAATTTGATACACGCGAGCTTGACTGCAGGCGACGAGAGTGGGAAACCGGAAGAGCAAATTGACTTAACCATACTGTTCGGAGGTATAAATAAGATGCGGCCATACGTTGTATTAAAATTACTCGATCAGAGAAAATTGTCGAGCGAACAGTAAGAGATAAAGATAAAGAAGAAATTCCGTATGCATAATGAATGTGGGCAGGCAGGTTCGAATCCGATATTTTATTATACTTTCGGCCGCGAGCCAACGAAAACGCATGTACCTTCAGCTGGAGTACCCGCCGTGTTGCCGTCCGCCCAAAGAGTCGGCCGATATTTTCGACTCGCAAGGAGGGAAAAGGGTTGTTCGCGTTTATTTTCCGACGATCTGTAGTTGCGTTTCACGGTAAAAAGAAAGGGAGCAGGTCAGATCGATCTGCGGGAACGTAGATCGGCCATGGCAACCAGTCGTCCCATGAGATTAACTCGCTGTGCCAGCCTAGCAATATCTTACGTAGGCGCTGCAGCTCTACGTGGGCCGATGCATAACCCGACTGACTATATCCAACCACCAAGTACATGTTTCGTTCGGTAGGCAGGAGGGAGCGCGTCGTGGAAGTACAGTAGCGGCAGCCCCGGGCATCACCACGAAGGGCACCTCATTATTTATCGCGATATCAACCTATATTTCACACACATCTGCACAGCTAGGGAGAAAAAGAGAGGCAGCAACGAGGAAGGCTGAAAGAGAAAGGGAAAGAACGAGAGAATAAGAGGATGCAAGTACGAGAGAGCAAAAATATTACGCGTTGCTCCTTTTTCGCTGGCTCACGCATCTCCTACCTGCTTCCCCTGTGTCTCTTTCGTTTTCACACGTTCCGGTTTTCTCGCTACCTATTTCTCTCTACGTTTACGTAATCGATGTGCTTACACCTGTAGCGACGGGTAGCTACAGTCAGGCTGTGTGATATATCTGTTTTCTTCGCTATTTCAAGCAACGACACGTCGCTTACTTAAATACATACTTGTAAGATGTGCAACGTCCGACGTACGTACGTAAAGGTTCGCTTGCGTTGTTCATCGAGGGACGACCGTCCGGTGAAAGAAGAGGGTCGATGTCGCGAACAAAAGTCTCTCGTAGGCCAGGAAGTTTCGACACGTGCGAGAACGGCGTTGTATATAAAGGGAGACACGGGCCGGTGAACGAAAGAGCAAGAGACCCCCCGCGGATCGGCGCGGAGTGACAAATTGTTTTTCTTTCTACCGTAGGCCCATCGTCCGTGGCTTTCAGTGGTGGAAAAGATGCTCAGCACGATAATGTTTCGGTGCGTTCGGTCAATCGAGAAATTGCGGTGAGATGCGGTCGCGATTAGACACGAACGACGTCGTTTGCGCGAGTCGATTGAATTTTTTTTCCAATGCAGATCATTATCTTGTCACCGCGCGAATCGTTTAAGCGTAATTTGCTGAAATATTCGTTGTATGCGGGCAACGAGGCTAACGCATCTCGAACGCGATGGGTCAAACACGCTTTAGCATACGCGCGCTCGTTGTTCAAAACCGATGAAGAAGCGAGAAAGAGAGAAAGGACGATCCGAATGCGATCCAAATGCAGCACGACTGGTTCTCCTCGCGCGATCGCAGAGAATCTTAAGCACCTGCCACTTAAGGACCGGATTGCTCCGCGGGAATGAGAGAGTAGGCAGAACGCTCGAACGAGAGGGAAGAGGCAGAGGGAGAGAGAGAGAGAGAGAGAGAGAGAGAGAGAGAAAGGGAAGGAAACGGAGGTTAGGAGCTGCGAAGATATCCTTAAGGATCGAACGATTTTCAAATCTCTATCGAACTTTAACGTGGCAAAGAGTTTTCATCGGCGAATAAAACGATACAGTTCGGCAGAGAGAAATTCGGATTTTCTTCCCCAGAGAAGAACAGTGGATGCCGTATAGAACTTACATACCCGCCTGCTTGCCGATCGTTGATCGGTTGGGTTAGGTGGTTTGTATCTACACCGACCGGGGAAAAGAAATAACAATGGGCGATCCTCGACTCGTGCTCGAACTTGGTCTCTGTAGTTTCTCGATGCACTGGTTTAGCGGCGCCGCACTGTGGCACACGGCACGACCGGCGATGAAATCATAAATTGGTGAACGCCAGCCCGCCGGCACTGATAGCGAACAACCAATAATTATGCTAATACATACATCGTAATGCATCCAAAGAGGCGGTCATTCGTACGTATACCGTAGGCTCGCAGAGCTGTACGAGTACGAGCCAGTGCGCATCTTGCCTTTGACTCGCCTCGCGTCGTCGATTCTTTCGGAGCGCGACAACATTGACGCGCGTCCCGAACGACTCGTTCATTCAAGGCTGACTCGAGATTCGCGTTCGATCGTCCCTCGCGAATGCGAGCCTTGATTCATTGTGACACGCTGGCCGAGTCTGTTCGAGGAAAGAGACGCGCACGTCGAAAGGGGCCGCGCTCGTTAGGGCATTTGTTGTATTCGCGAGGACAGTGTTCAAAGGTGGAAAAACCCGTGGCGGCTAGTCGTGCCACGACGTAGCGATATCGGAACAAGGAATGAACGCGAGATCACGTGAAAAGACCATCGAAAGCGATGCTTATCCGATGCGCGCATCTCGTCGAGCATACACCGTTAATCAGCGTTTCGCTGCTCGACAAGATTAACGCCATTAACGCCTATGGTCCCGAATTAAGAGAATATTATCGCGACGACTAACGCCATTCGCTGACGCGTTGTTAATAGCAGTCAGCAAATTACGTCGAATGGCTCGGTAATCTATTAAGATAAGCCGTTGCTTTACATCGAATGCACCTGCTTCTCTCTATCTTACTTCCTTTTCTCCTCTTTCCTTTCCTTACCTTTTCTTCCCTTTTCTTCCCCTTTCTTCCCTTTTCTTCCCTTTTCTTTCCGCACGTGCCCGTTGTAATCCTTTGCATGATCTGTATAAAGTTACGCTTAGATCGGATCGCCGGTTTCTCTTACTCTTTGACGTTTCGAATGTCGGAGAAAGAACGTGTTCGCGTCTATTAGACGCGTTGGATCCACCGTAATCATCGGTAAAAGAATTTTATAGGAGAGAAGCGATCGAACTATCTCGCGGGGCGAATATCGTATTACGGAAATAATTGTCCTCGGGGAAGGCTACTCGCATGAACAGATTCGACTGCGTGGGAGGACGTAATGCAACAAGTTTTACCTCTTATCAGTGGCTATACTCCTCGGTTTGATGGACCGATCATTTAGATTATGCACCGATGAAACGCGGGTTTCATTTTCTCGAGTAATGACGGTCGTTCAGCTGTTTTGCCAGAGAGATTGGCCATCCTACGAGAAACGTTTGCTCGATCATGCGCGGGATCAATTAATTACAGAGACAAGTGGAGGCACCTTCCATTAATTCGTTTCTCGCAACAATAAAGAATTCCGTATCGACCCGTCCGCGTCTTTAAAACGACGATCACAGACCTGTTCCAGCAGACGGAAAAAATAGGGCTGCCTTGGAATAAATTTAACGGGGAGCGGCGTACAGGTAACGTGGATCGATCGTTACCGATTTTTGTGCCAACCAAAGAAGTTCTTTGAACGCGTTTCTCGGTTTATTACGGTTAAAGCCAAGGATAGAGGCAAGGAAAGAGCGGTACTCGCGGAAAGACCGAGACTTGCTCGGTTGAGATCCGGGGCAACAAAAATGCGAATCAGGTTTCCCGTGCTCCCATTAATCTCGGATATTCCTGGTCATTCCTAACGACGCTTCTACGTACGCGTACCCAAGTAGATACGTACACCCGCAGAATTTCCTTTCGACTAAAGTTTCTCAACAGCTTTTGTATTTAAATTCCATATCGGTCGCGGTACCTCATCGACCACTCACGAGTTCCATTTTTTGTTTCCTTCTCTACATTTTATTTTCGGGTCCTATAGAAAATGACATCGAATTAGTAGGAGAGAATGTAAACCATTCTGTCGGTGGCAGGTGAACAAAGATGGTTCTTGGTTTATTAAAATGCAACCGATCGTGCGGGTAAAACGTGATTCGCGGCGCGGTCGACTGCTGTCCGGTACCAGGACTGATCCGAGTCCGGGCAACAAAAACGCGAGCCGGATTCCCCTTGGTCCCATTAATCTTCAAAGTTCTCGCAATTCCACGAAGACGAACCGTGCGAAGTCGCGAACCCACGCTACTTCTTTCCTGATACCTATGGACCGCGGCTAAAAATTCCAATTTTTGCTGTTCCGTGAGACACACCGATCGATCAAACATGCGATCACTAGGGGCGAGTAGGTCATGTCCCGTAGACGAAAGTACACGGTGGCGGCCCTGTCTGTACGCGCATTACTCGTCAGTTATGCGAACCATCGTATACGAACGAAGCCATAATAAATAAACGTTACTTGGCGAGTTGGCGCGGAGACGATCGAGAAGTGGAAGAAATCGTGCAGCGACGGAAATTTTTCAACGAATGGGTGCAGAGGGTGAGCAGCACGAATGGAAAAGGGAGAAAAAACCGTGTTATTCAGGGATGCGATTATTAATCGGTACGATCGATTAAATCGCAATGGGATACGGCCGATTGCGTGCACAGGATCAATAATATCGCGAACGGACTTACAAGGCGCAAGGGGATCCTTTAATGCGAGGATAGGTGTATCGATTATTGCGATCTCGTTTATCCGCCTGTTCTTTCGCGAGCCACTCTACCAGCCACTCGCGCGGCCTTCCACGATCACGGATTGCTCTCGAGACGGTCACCGCGCAATTACTCCGGCCGCTTGGAAATCCAAGCATGCATTGATCGTTCGAAATCACCAACCCTTTTGCGGCCAGCCGGTTGCATCGACCAGGTTCATCGATACCGAGAACAATTAATACGTTTTACAGGGAAGCACCGTTGGCAAATTCGCGAGATGATAATCGTTATCATTTATCGGTCTATTTATCGACCAACAAAAAGGGGAGGGTGCGAAAAAGAAAGGAACACAAGAGTGTCCACTGGACGTTGGTTCGTAGATCGTATTCTATCGGATCGATCCGCTCGAAGCGACGACGGCCGCGCGAGAGGAAGAAAGAAAACGGGAGGAAAGGAGGGGAAGGAAGAAAGGAAGAGCAGCGAGCGAGGAAAAGGACTATAGGAGGTACGCCACGAACACCAGACAGCTATCTTAATCGACGACCTTTCTCTTAACCCGCCAATGTTTGCGCCGCACGCTTGGCCGACAGTTGCTTTTCCACGAGTTGTATTCGAGGAAGGTCTGTCGTGGACAAGGAAGATCGAGCAACGGGCAACGGAGGCGGATGAATAAAGGAAGGAACGGAGGAACGCGGAATCCGAGGCCAAGGATCGGGCAACGGAACGGCGCAACCGGCTGGAACGCGAGGAAAGGACAAGATACGCGTGGGCGGTTGCCAAATAATAATAAACTGGTCCTTCGAGTTGCCAGTTTTTCGCTCCTCTTTGTTTCCGAGTATTTATATTCTCCACTTTTTGTCCATACGTTCCAAGTCATCCTTTCAAGACTCTCGTAAAACTCTGAATTATTTGGGAAGGTATCGTCGATAAGTTGACATCAAATTGGCGAGGACGAGCGTCGATCCTTTATCGCGTCATTCTCGAAATTAACTCATCGATAGCGAAGAACGACGAGACGGGATATTTCTGCAACTGGCGAACGATCCTACGAATGGAATAAGAACGGCAGTTTCTAGACAGAGACGGAGGTTTCACGGATCGTCCAAGGTCTCGTTGCGATTTCACGATGTGAAAACTCCAATTATCGCAACTCGGTACGCCAGTCTCGACTCGGTTAATACGCGTAAAAGTGTTGGAGTAAGCAGTGTCGCGACGACGAGCCGTGTGTTTAAACCGCAGATTTAACTGTCGACATCCGCCCACGGCATGTGTATACCGACCGATTGTAAAGGCAGATTACTAACGAGCTCTTCTGCACCCTAGTATCCTTTCTACATGATTATGAGAGCGTGTAAAAGCGATAAAGGGAGAAACAAGAAGAAAGTCTGAGTAGCGGAAAAGTGGCACGCGTAATAATGTTGCGAATCGAGGAATACCGGCCACGTAGCCGTAATAGTTTTCTCGCTGCCGACCATGAAAGGAACATTAACGGGTATCACTGATGTCATTAAAATTCGATACGTATAATTTTTAAAGCATACGCGTAAAAGAGACGAAGGAAAGGGACGGAGGGCTCGTTCCGTGTTTGCGCTCGCGCGTCTGAGTTTCTGTGAACGATTCCAACCGGTGACAACGAGATAAACGGCAGCTATTAGCCGAATGCCGAATTTACGAAAAATAAAGGTTGCTTTCGCGGTGACCCTCAGAGGGAGGCAAGCATGGACGGAGAGGCGATAACAAATGACGGGACATACGTTGCGGCGATAGCTTGACAAATATATATTAAACTATTTTAATGAGAAGTGGCCACCATATCTCATCGCAATTACCGGCCACCAACCCGCCGGGGGCCCCGTTCGACTCGTCTCTCGGCTTGCCGTTCCACGGCAAAAACACGTATCCTGAGAGCAAAGGTTAAGAGATGGTCTTCTCGACTACAGCTTCTTCAAAGGGAGAACGCGCGTATCGCGTCGTGTCGCCCCGTGTCGCGTCTTCCCATCGCGTAAACGTTCCACGATTCGATCAGGAAACTCTCCCCTTTTGGCAGCAGTCGCGAGCCAACTGCTTGATCGAAGCGTGAAACGCGAGAGATTCGATGATCGACCGACTCGCGACTCTCGTCGCTTCGCAATCTTCGACAGCGAATACATGCCGAGTGATATCCGTGACATTTCGATATTCCTTATCCAACTCTCCATAGAAAATCAACGTCGGTATGAACCCGTTGTACGTATACGCGTGGCAGAGTCCCCGGGAAGACTGGTGACGAGAAAAAGAGAGGAAAAGCACACACTGTCCAAAGAGAAAGAAAGAGAGGGGAAAGCGAAGGAGAGAAGGACGAGTTGGCTCTCCCGCAACCGACTCTCCAGGCAACAGTGACTGACAGCTCTATAGACTTCGTCGGGTTGGTAGCATTGTGCGGACTTCTCCTCTCCTCTGGTTTCTTCTCCTCACGGTCACTTCTGCCGCGGCGGTACTCTCGCGAGCTCGTATGTAAAGCGGCGTACTGGCCTCGGTACCGCTCTAGACGTTTAGTACCGTACGTCGTGTATACCGGTTGTAACTGCGTACCGCGAGACGACCTCCGATATTTCCGACACCGAGCCCGATTTTTTCTTCTCGTGCTCGTTTTAGAGCGATTCCAGTCGCGGTACCTGCTTGCGCGTCGATTATACACATGCCTTTTTCCTAACGCGTGCATTCAGACCAAACGCGGGACAGCCGCGATTTCCCGCGATTATCTATTGCCATTTAATTTCTTTCGTGGTAATCGGTCAAGCGCATCGCGATGTAATTGCTACTAGATACTCCGCGTTCCGTTATCGAGACGCGATTCGATCGAATACAGACAGCGGCAAACATCTGAAATCGCGAATACCGTGGATAACGGCCGACTCTCGAGATGTCCATTTTACCTCTGGGAGAAAAAAGTTTGGATCGATTACTTGACGGAGAAAACGAGACTTTGCAAAACGAAAGAGATTCTGCTGCCTTTCGATTTCGCCTTATTTTTGCCCTTGTTCTTTCGTTTCCCGTGGCATTCGCGACTTTTCGCCGACTATTTGCGGCCTACGAGCGGCTGCGGGCATCGCTCGAGAGGAACCGGGTTCGATGAAGGAAATACCAAGGTGAAAGAAAGATGCCAAGAGGTGGAAAAACGAGCATCGAAAATAGAACTGAGATGGAAGTGGTGAGATGAGAGAGAGAGAGAGAGTGGGGTCCGCGAGAGGAGGCAAACACGCGCATATTTATTTATGCAAACGGAATACGCATCCAGCTAATTGTGCGGTCGCACACCCGCAGTGACTCACGTGACGGCTACTCGGGCATCGTTTCTGCATGTCAATTCGCGTGACAAAGGATCGTGGTTCGCCGTCCACCCACGAAACTTCCGGTTCATCCTCGAACTCTCGCCTCCTCGTAGATAGCTGGCCAGTTCGCGTGCACAAGGACCTTCTCACCGCGTGGTCGCGCAATTAGCCGTTCTTATGTGCAAATGACAAGAATTTTAAATGCGCCTACACCAGATAAAAACGCTGCGTGTAACGAGCCAACGAGTGTTTCCTGGAATTCCTTCGATGCATTTTTCGTGGCGAGCGTCACTCGTGAATTCGACCTTCCATTCGAGTTCCAACGTACCTCGTTTCTTCTTCGTTTCGATCTCACGGCGCCAGTCATCCGCGTCGCGCAACTCAGTCTCGCTCTATACTCTATCTATAATCTATACTCTATGCGTAAGATCGCGGCAGGTAGGACGCGGGGCGCGGCGCGGTGGTGCACGAGATGAAAAAGAACGCGTAGATAGGAAGGAAGAGCGAAAGGATCGCGAGGAATACTCTTGACAGTGGTGGACGACTGTCAGTCCATCAGAGAGTCGGCGAGCCGGGAATACCGAGGATGGCTTCTCAGCTTACTCGACGAACAGCTCTATCTGTCGAGCACGAGTTGACAAAAAGTGGCGGTCCGCGTGGTCGCACGCACGACCAACGGAAAGCACTGGGACGGCAGGGGGTTAGGACCCGAGCAACCGAGAAAAACCCTCGGATACTGTACTCTGTTGCTGTTCAGGAAGCTGGTGGTAGGAAACAAGGACGGGGAAGAACGCGTGGGACATTGCGCGTTTATCTCGATTGAAATTTCGAATTTATTTGGATACTATTCCCTCGATAAATTTCGTTGCTAGGAAAAAAATGTTGTGTTTCGTTTGCTGAATTTCGCCAACGTCGCGATAATAACACAGGACCAACGTTAAACGGCTGGCCGACCTACTTCGGTCCGCACAATTCGACACGATTTCGTGGATACGAAGTTAATTAGTCAAGAAAAGGCGGTAACGAAACGTTTGCGCGAGAAACGTAATATATCGCGAAGAACGCAACCATGTGTTTGTATTTCGACGTTTCGAAACAACGTACGTGGTAGATACATACTTAGTGGCGATCGCTCCAGTTCGTTTCGGTTTTATGGATCGCCGTGAAGGATTATACGAGCGTTCAAAGGAAGATACTACTGCCCCCGGGAATGATTTAGTAACTCAACGTTGCGAAGGATAATCGTATGAAATATCATCGCATCGTAACGCAGCAACGATCATGTCGCGTATACGTATACGTACGACGAGTGTCTGGTGTGCACGGCCTCGTTGACCTCAAAGAATGCGAGATCTTCCGGTAAACTTAATGTACGGGAATTTCGTACGATATTAAGGAATCTTTTTTCATTCGAGATGAAACGTCTAACGATGGGGTTACATCTTAACCCGTCGAGTTTCATCACATTAGTCGAATCTGGAGACGGTTCTCGCGAACCGTGGCCATTCCCTTCACCGCCGGGACGTCGAACCCTTCGTCGAATCTATCGATCGAGGCGGGGCGAAACTAGAGCCGTGATTAAACTATAAAACGTTTGGAACGATGAAATGAAACGGACTTATTAGATATCCCGCGTAGCACGAACAGAATTTAAAACGTACTATATTTAACTGCAGCGCACGATCACGGGCGTTGCGAACCGGTCTAGCAATTACGTAGGAGATCGATTGCAGCCTTTTAATAGGCCCCTCTTAAACGGCTAAGACTTATAAATCTATACGAAGGAAACTTCATAGTTTTCCGTGATAGTTGTCTCGGATACGCAAATGTTGACCGTGTAGTTGGATGTTTTTACGATTCGTTTAAACCACGCGGCAATACTCGCGTTTGTATGTCGTGTCCTTATCGACAAGGATCGTGTCGATAGCGAGGCCATCTATCGCTAGACAACCAACGTTATCGCCGGCGCGCAGCACGTAAAAGTCGGCATACCAGACGCGGTTCGTCGCGTCATCCACGATTTACGGCGATAACTTTAGCAGTCGGACAATTTGTACCTGTAACAGGTGAGCTTTTGTCGCGGTTCCAGTCACCGCATCATCGCCTCCACATACCGCTGTCGTGCAGCTAAATCTCGCGAACCAAACAGCATTCGAACGGTTTCGAACCGATTTGTTCGAAAGAAAACGAAGGTGACGAAAGGACTCAGATATGGAGGGACGGACGAAAAGGCCAAAAGAGAATCATACTCCATACTCTCGAAGGTAGAAGCGCGAGCATGCTGAGAGCCTTTCGAGGCACCGTATTTTATAACCGGTGTAGACAGCCACCGCACGTACAGACGGTTCTCTACCTCTGTCGCGATGCTTGTACTTACTTACGTACCACGTAGCGAGGGCTTATGCTCCTTCCTCGTGGTCCGAGGAACGTGGGATCACACTGACCGCCAACCCATGCTCTTGTCCACCATGGCGGTCCAGTCTGCTTTCACAACTTTTTTCTCTTCATTTTAAAAACACGCCACTGCCACTTCAAGAATCGTCCCCTCATTGTCTAAAAAACGAAACGTGAAACGCCGATGTGAATTTTCCTGTATACAAATCGCCACGTGGAAGCGGCATTAGAAATTCGATAGAATCCCTTCCTTTCCATTTATCGGATGCCTTTGTGTCCAGCAGAAACTTTTTAAAAGTACGAGATCTCGATTCTCCTCGCAAGGCAAGGGTGCGGGGTATTTCGTTCGTGCGCGCTGGTATTCAGCGAACTATGGCTGCACGATGCTCGGCCTTTTCGAAGGAAACCCACGGCGGATTGTATTCCGTATACACCCCGATTGAAATCGATATTCCCGGCAAGGTCGGCGCGCAACAAAACCAGCGGAACAATGCATCGGCTGGTATACATTCGCCGAGCACGGAAATAACGGATAAAACTGCTCGCGATTTAATACAGCTCTCTTTCTTCTTTCTCGACCCTCTGCCGGCTCCCTGGCCGGGCGTCACATCGCGTGGAATTAACCAAAAGCGCGAGCGAATGTATAGTATATTGATTCGGTCTGCGTTTCTTTCGAGTCCGAAACGGGGACGAAGAAGAACGGTAAGGATGATTGCATTAACTAAAGAATAATTCGTACGGAGTAGGGATTATCTGATATGTATCGTGAAATAGGAAGCAGGAGAATGCAATTTAGAAATGCAAATCTAAATTGGAAAATTATACAAATGTGTTTGAAGAAGGATGGGAGGGGGGCGCGAAACTAGTGCGGTGTAAAACGAACGAATAGGAATCAATCTGTCAATAGAAAGTGAAATTATCGTCGTACGCGATCGCGAGTTATTAGATTAGTGGAGAAAATTGTGA
The DNA here is from genome assembly GCF_024516045.1 of Bombus affinis. Taxonomy (NCBI): domain Eukaryota; kingdom Metazoa; phylum Arthropoda; class Insecta; order Hymenoptera; family Apidae; genus Bombus; species Bombus affinis. The sequence goes on along the minus strand of NC_066346.1, from coordinate 18,012,850 downwards.
ACATCGTAGTCGTAACAAGATACCTAATCAGACGTATCACGTGCCGGCTTTAATAATTCTATGGAGAGAAATGCTTTCGATAACATCATTCGCGAACCGTAACTGCTTGTCTACCGAACAGGTGACGTCAACGTGAGATTAAGCGGCTACTAATACGAAAGATTAACGAAGACGCATTAGAGACGAGATTTCCGACAGGAAGTCGATGGAGAGGAGCGAAAGTGGTTCTGCGTAGAATTAGTCGGTAATATTATCCTGATAATGCTCGGTAATAATTCATTAGCATGATCGCTGAAACGAAAGTGAAGCTTGTCGTTCCACTTTTTCTTTCTTTCCTTTTGAATTTTTCAAATTGCTACGTCGCGTCGACAGGAGGGAGATTCTGGACTAGGGAAGAGATCTTTTAAAACGAGCCAGCAATTTTCTTTGTCGCCTTTTTTCAGCTTTATCTTGCTTTCCTCCTTTTTTTCTCTTAGCCTTTGCGTTGTTCTTGTGTTATTCGCTCGGCGAGTCGCAGAAACCATGCAATGCCTCTTTAAGGTGGCAACAGTGTTGGCGGGAAAGTTATTCTACCGGCTGCCAGTAAATCATTCTTCGTGGACTCCTGCTTTATTATCTACTGTCTCTCTTTCTCCTGCTTTCGCTCGGATCTTCGTTGCTTCCTTTTCGTCTCCCTTCGTCTATCTCGATGGAAACTCGCCTCTCTCCCTCTCCGTTGGAATCTTTCTGTAATAGCTATGTACCTTGGTAGGCATCTTCCTCGGTTCCTCGCTCGTTCGTCGCGGAAAACGCGTGAACAGTCGGATAGAATTTTCAATGCGCTCTCGATACTTAATGACGAAGCCTATGCGACGAACGATGTTAGGGTTTTCGTTGTTATTTACCTTTGAAAATGTTAAGAACGATCGGTAGCGACGAATGGACCGTAAGCACGTAACGAAGTAATCGATCATCGAGATGCAATCGCAATCGAATCTCGGGATTCCACGTTCTCGTCGAACATGGCCGGAACGATTTCACCAAGGAACACTCGGATCACGGCTAGATGGTCGGTGCGATACCTCGAACGCGAGAAGAAACTTTAAACTGTCATTAAAGCATCTCCGGCTGGGATAAAGGGTTCATTACCACCATCCGGGACTCGCGTCTCGATTTCTTCTACTTCGAGTTCCCGACGGTTGGCACACACCACGACTACCATCCTGCAAATTACGTTCCATGTTGATAAATTTACGAGTTTTCTCTTCTCTCTCGACGAGTTAACCCGCGTCTAAACGACCGCAATGTCAATTACCTATCTGTCGATAGACTCGATGTAATCGGTCACAAGGTACTTGCGATACTCGTATCTTAGCTCGTCGGTGATGAATTTGAGGTTTATGGAATAGTTCCGTTTGGCTGTAAAAGTAATAGTTTCATCTGACCTCTCAAAATAGCGCGTTCGTAAGGAAAAGAAGACGTTGCATTGAGACACACGCCGGTACATTTTCGTAAGGGACATTACAAAATATCGTACTTGTAATCCATCGAGGGTAAAAGGTGGCAATACACGTCCGTATAAATAACATGTGCTGGAAGCACGCAAGCCCCTGTCAACGCCTCCACGTGCGTTGTTGTAACGTGTCTCCGTAACTTTTCCAGTAGAGAAAAAGCAAACGGACCACTCGCAAATTAATCATCGCGTTTGATATTACACACCTCGATGACGTTTCTTCACTTTAAAAACACCGCGATATGTAATAGTTCGAATTTGTCGACGTTTGCGACCGTACAATTTGTCGACACGATGCAACTGTTTGTCAGCATTCAATTAATTTGAATTCGTCGATTTTTTCAGGTACAAGCTACGGATCCGGATTGCGGCGTGAACGCCATGGTAAATTACACGTTAGCCGCGGGAAGAATGGAAAGCGAACAGTTGATGGTACGCAGCGATACCGGAGACATTTGCGTCAGAACACCGTTGGACAGGGAAACAGCTCCCTATCTGGAGATTCCCGTCATCGCTACGGACAGAGGTACGTACGACTCGTCTGACCACTCTCCATAGAGTTATGCGGTACGATTATTTTACACCAAGGAACAAACTTCGTATTTTCTATCACGTTGCCGCAGCCTTTGCCGAGGCGCCTCGTAACTTGTATCCGATACGTCGTTCTATTAGCATTGGCGTTTCGTAACGAATCTTCCGTGACCAGAATAAGAGTACGTAAGGAAGAACTGCGTGAACAATGCGTTTCCCCGGCCTTATCGCGACCCCATAGAGGAGGTACAATGCAGGAACGAAAGTGAAGAAGAGAGGGCAACGATGTGCGCGACATACGGTGGAAACGTGGCATCAGGAAGAAAAGAAGCAGCTACGGGAGCTGCATGCTGGTGGAACAAGGAAAAGGCGAGCTATCGCTGTGCCAAGATCTAGCAGCCCTGTAATGGGGTGTATGATTTATGTCGTCGGTGTACGGTGTGCCCATTTTCAACAGCCTCCTTCCAAGTTATCCTTACGAGCGAGGACAATGACTGAAGTCCATTGATCCGTTGGAACACCGACATTGACCTTGCAACAGATAGCAGGTTCCCGGGCGATTCAGATTCGTAGGAGTTGCGTTTAAGAAGATAATAGAGATAGAGAGGGAATGGCTAGCCAAGGCAATCAAGAAACGTTGAATTAATAGGGAAATTAGAGAGCAAAAGAAACATGAAAGAAAAGGAGGAAGTTCGTGTGCGAACGAAAGTAAAGGAAAGAGAGAATGAAAGAGTAGAAGCAAAGGGGAGCTCTATTGCTGGCTGTATACCGTTTTGCAAACAGGAGAACTCTCGTCCATAATTGTCGCTCGTTATCGATACGATTGTTCGACGTGCTACCAGACTCTCACAAGCACCATCGGCACAATAGTACCGCTCGGATATGATGGGAGAGCAGCGTGCGGGCCAACCACGGGTCCCAACTTACCACGCGAGCCAGCTTCGCGTGATTTATACCACTCGCTGACGACTTGAGACGTTGCAACGGCAAGCCAGTGCAAGTCAATGTGCTTCGACTATGTTGCGTCTCAAGATACACGATTACGAGAAGCACGAAATTAACAGCGAGGTGTTAGTTGCGCGAACTAGCCCGCGAACGCGCGACCATTGCTTAAATCTATACAAATACCAAAAATCGCTTATGCTACTCACGATTAGTCTGGTACGATTTTGTCATTTGGACGATTTACATTCGAGTTCAGGTCGATGACTACCGTGATCCACCGTGTCCAAGAGAGAAAAGCAATCGCGCATAAGTATCTGTTGGTAAGAGGAATGATAATCAAAACGCCGTGCATTATTGCGTTAATGGTGTCGGAAAACGGCAGAGCTGCACAGATAATTATTACTTGCGCAGTCTTGCTATGAATCGTGATAGAGATCCGCGAACGGTTGGGTAACGCGTGTGCATATACTTCCTCGTGCGAGTCACTTTGTTCTCCAATAGGACAAGCCGCGGCTAGATACGTGCTTAGATGCCGCCGCGCCGGCCCCTCGGGGGTTGCTGGATAACGCGCTTCGGATAATAAACGTAAAAATCGACCCTACCGCGAGAAGGAGTTTAAAAAACAAGAGCCACGCCGGTGATTTTGTTAAAAGTGTTGAGGTTATTAGATGTATAAAGAGAGAAAACGCGTGGATGAAGTGTAAGGTACAAAATATATATATATTTAATTTAATAGAGAAGTGTAATAATAAGTAGGAATACAATTTGAGCTGGTCCAGATCCGCACGCTAGCAGTGTTATCTTATAACTGAAAAACCTCGAAGCCAACGTCGCCTGTCTACTGTTTATGGTCTGCCTTCATGCTAGTCTTTTGTCTATATGCTGTCGATGGCTTGAGAAAACTAAAAGACTAGATGTGGAGTTTTCGTAGAATTGGTGACCACTTCAACAAAAAGTAATTCTTTTCCTCGCTTTTTTCTCCTGTTTATTTAAAACGAGACGAGATGCGTGCGTTCATCTCTGAACAATACGACGAACGGCTGGATAATATCTTAAAATTTAAGTTCCAAGCATCGCGATCTTGACGAAAGAGTTGCCGGACTCGATGTTATCTGGCTTTCTGGAAATTGTGCATTACGTGGCGTACATGCGAAATGGTTTGCGCATCTTGATGCACGTCCTACGATCAACCAACAGAAATGCAAAGAAAGGCGAGGCCACGGTTACAGAAACTTCCTGAAAGCCGGAACAACACCAGCGCGGCGGTGACTTTATTGACACCGCCGTCATAAATTTCTGCCCCTCGACTCCCACCGGCAGCCATCGTCCTTGTCATGTTTCCCGTTTTCGCATTTCGTGCCGCGACCGCTCGAACAACTTCATGCTCCTTGATGCGCGAAAGATTCAAAAAGTCGATAGTCGACCCATGTAGTTCCGCGAAGACACATCGGATTTTGTAATTTTCTTTATTCGTCGCGTAAGGCGATTATTATGCAACTTTGTTGGCGCATGTCGGTTGAGCACCGCTGGCAAGCATCGGCCGCATAAATCTTTCGGAGGCACTATATCCTCCGCCGCATGAACCTCGAAAAGGATTCGTCGGTCGACGATCGACCGCGCAAAATTAAAAGGATCGGTGTAGCAGACATGAGGTATCGGAATACGCGTTAGAGTGTCGTTGATCTATGTCCAGGAAGCAGAGTCTCTCGACGACACGCAGCCATTCGCTTCTGGATATTCGGTTTTATTCGATCGTTAATTTGATCGATCTTCGAAGTTCGGATTCGCATGGAATGTCGAAGGAACGTTTCGAACGGTGGAAGGCGAAGAGAGCGAAAGACGAGAGACGAGAGAAGAGAAGGGGAGTTGGTCGATAGAGAAATTAGGGGTACATTTCTTGGCGAGGGAATTCGCGTGGCCGAGTGGCAGGGGCCCGAAGATCGGCATTTCGATACCTCGAAGTCGTGCAGAAGATGCCACGGTGCCGAGAGACGGTGGAAGGCTTCGTCGTTCTTTTCGGTCGTCGCGGCTCCGAACGAAGGAATGGAAAAGGATGGAAAAGGATGGAAAAGGATGGCAAGAAAAGGATAGAAAGGAAGGTTTGGAGAATGAAGAGAAAGGGGAGGAGGAGGAGGAGGAGGAGGAGGAGGAGAAGAAGAAGATGAAGAAGAAGAAGAAGAAGAAGAAGGAGCGGGAGGATAATGGTGGAGCGAGGAGTACGGAGAACGGAGGGGACTGGCTCTTGACGCATGACTCCAATGACACTCGTACCTATAAATCTCGCTGCGCTCCGAGCTCCGTACGGTCGAGTCCATATATTACTATGAGTTACGGGTGTAAACCGTTTAAACATCGGATTACCCGTTTTACATACTGTCTTTAATATTAACACTTGCGTCGGGGTTCGCCTAAATCAGCTTGACCAACCAGGAGCCCGCGTTCTCGCGTTCGCGCCTTTTCGCCCTCGTGCCACCGTCGATTAATTAATCCCTAGTCGCGATCGTTGTCGTAATCGTGGTCGTGGTCATACTCGACGAAAGGCAGGAGGAACGCTGTATGCGATTAGGCTTCGACGAATAACGTGATTTACGGATAGCGATCGAGGGAGCGTTATTACTTTCCGTCAGATCGTATATCACTCCTATACCGAGAGAGGCGATACTTTAGCGGGCAAACGAATTATCAGCCCGCAACCGACTTTCTTTCCATTGTTTTTGATCCGCTTCGACTACGAAACGGCAGAGTGGACGCGGTTGCAGCTAACAGAGCGAACAGGGAACGCGTACACCCGGCATTATTGATCGATCGGTTCGCTCGTATAATTGCTCAAAAAACAGAGCAATCAGAGTAGAGGAACGGCGAAGCGGTTGGCACATCGCTAGGACCATTTGAGCACCCCGAGAAATTCCTTTCGCTTGAAATATTGCGGCGAACGCGTTGCCCTGCACCGAGGGTAAGAACTCTGGCCCTCGACACGCGCACGCACGCTTCTCCGAATAACGCGCGCGAGAGAAAAAGAAAGAGAGCGACGAAGATCGTTGGAGAAGGAAGCGAAAGAGAAAAACGGAAGGAATGAACTTCGAAGTACGCGAGAGAAAAAGAAGGAAACAGCGAAGAAAGAGAGGCGAAGTAAGTAGAAGAAGTAGGTAGGAAGAAAGGAGGTAGGAGGCTGATTGGCTCCGAAAAAAGGCAATGGTACGGGGCACGCTGTTGTGATTTATGTCGACCGGCTCCAAGCGTCCCCGTAGATTCGTTCTCTACGCCGGCTAATACCTCGACATTATTTGGCTCGATAAGAGGATTTTACCAGAGACTGAAATAAGCATAATCGCTCGGGTTTGTACTTCTGGTCTTTGCGCTTGACAAGTTCTACGTACAGTGCTTCCCAACTGTTAACCTTTGATGCTTGTCCCTTTCCATTTATACCATCTAGACGATAGGTTCTGTCTAATTTTAATTGTTTACGCTGTTGCAGGGGGCCTCAGTACCGTAGCTATCGTGAGGGTGCAAGTAACGGACGTTAACGACAACCGTCCGATCTTCGAACCCAGAAAGTACAACGTCACCCTGAAGAGCGACGGTCCGATTCAGGGACCGATTTTGAGGCTGGTAGCTACGGACTTGGACGTGGGTCTTTTCGGTCAAGTAGCATATCGGATCACCAACGGGAACGAAGCTGGTGTTTTCCACATCGATCGAAATACCGGCGAACTTCAAGTCGCGAGACCGAGTTTACTCTCGAGGTCACCGCTGCATCAGTTGAACGTGACGGCGACGGATGCGGCTGGCCTGAAGAGCACGTTCGACGCCGAAGTCCGGATCACCACATCCTCTCCTGGGCATAGAATCGCCAGCTGCGAGAAGCCACGCTACACCATCACCGTTAAGGAGACCGTTCCTCAGAACAGCATCGTTGGTGGCGTGAAAAACGGAGCTTCGTCCCCTGTGTCGTCAGGTAAATTGGATATCTCATAATCATTAGCGACCACTTAGCCGCGAGTACCCACATTCGCTCATCATTCGGCAGCGTTTATATTTCCCCCGTGTTGTCGCTGTATTATCGATTTCCGGCGAAGAAGGTTCGCGCAAAGGCGTTGCATACCGAGTTTAATGGTCGGGCTTTGAGGAAAGCAAGGTACATATACGATCGTTGCTCGGTAGCTGGCGGCGAGTGCATCGAAAACGTATTCCACGCGCGGCGTTACTGCGTTAGCATAGTCGCGTCACGAGAAAACGGCGGTGACGCGACGTAGCGAACGCCCACGTGTTGGTGTACGTGCAAGCATGTAGAGCCATAGGCAGCGGAGTCGCATAAGAACAGGTAGGGTCGGAGCCAACTACTTTGCGTCCTTCTTTCTCGTGTCCACCGGAGGAACCGACGACATGTAAATCATACGGGAGAGTATTATGAGTGATATCTTGCAGGAACGTGATAACTGTTTCGTTCAAACTTCAATAAAAGTATCGTATAATTTCGCGTTTCTTCGCGACCAGCGAACACGGGTGGATAAAAGAAAAAACGAAAAAAGCGAGGAAAAGGCGGAAGGGCGAAGGACAGAAGAAGAGAAGAGGATGCGAATAAGGGTAAGGTCGCGGACGGATGCTTGGGTTGGTTGGTGCAGACGCGATTCTCGAAGGGTTAAGAGCGTGAGGGAGGAGAGGAAAGGTAAAGGCGGGAGAGGTACGTATCCGTGTTTCCACACTGGTGGTACATCCGATGCAAGATACGGCGCGTCACGACCTGCGCTCACCGCGCCATATAACCGATGCACCGTGTAAAGTGTCTCGTGGCGTATCGACCGGCACGGTTCGCTACGTTATAGGTTCGAGAATGGTGAATAGTTTACACGATGGTGCCTTACCGGTGGTCGTATTGTTCGGCCGCCATGGCCCGCATATGCAGCCTGTTGCATATCAATGCGCGAACCTCGAATGTGTTCCTCCTCCGTCGACCGACGCGACGTCGTAGCTCACTGTCTTTCTTTCGTTGGCTGCTCTCTTTCGCTCCCATTCTCTGCCGCTTCGATCTCTTCTTTCGCCAAGTTTCTCGATCGATCTTGCGTTCTACTGTCTCTTTCTCGACGTTCATATTCTTCGCCGCGCGATCGAAACAGAGAAACGAAGAGGCCGGCCGAACATGGGATACGCTATCGCAGGTTGAAAGGTATTCCGTCCTCGGCGAACGCACGAACCCGATTCGTCGCAAATCGCTGTTTCTTCGCTGTTCGAGCGATCTCTATGGCGGGTCGCGTCGGTGAACTGCTCGTTTCTCGAATTCCTTGCGTTTACTTTGGTGCGATCGCGATCGTTGATAAATCGTAATTACGCACACCATCAACGTGGGTGTATTGGACAACGCCGCGTGACACTAGTCTCGTCTGTCTTTTCGTCTTTTTCAACGAATCAACGACAGTCATTCGCGAAGAGACGTGGAAAATGCGATCGCGCGTGAGCCAAGTGTCGCGAAGCGCGATACAAAAAAGGTTTCGGATTCGACGAGAGGTGTGACTCGGTTGTTCCTGTATCGATCCAATCGATCCGGTGATTTCGGAGTGCAGCTTCCAATCGGCCACGCGTCCGAGCGAGAACCTGTTCGCACGGAAGATCGAGGTCTGGCACTCGGGCCCACAATATTTGACACACGGCAGCCAATCAGATTATCAGATTAAAGTCGGACGAGCCGACGCAGCGGCGATCGTCGACACAGGTGCGATTCATTTTGTAAGAGAGAGCTCGACCGCGTTTCCTTCAATGTTCTCGCGGCTGATTCTCGTTGTCCTTTTGCGGCACCTGTTTCGACACAGAGCACGTTTTTCCGAAGGATACTCGAGAGTTTCTTTCTTTTCGCCATACTCGCTTTCTATCGATGCATTTGCACAATTATAGCACGGCGACTGTTTGAATATTTTAACGTCGAATTCATTAATTTCGTATTTATTATGGAACATCGAATCGCGTTATCAGATCGCTGGCGAAAGGCAGCCTCGGAAGACGTTATTGCCACTTTACGAGCACCTGTTCTGATAAGGACGGTGGTTTCTTTCTGGAAATACGAAAAATAGTGCGGTCATTATAGGGGCATATGATCGTCGATGAAGCAGAGGCCGTTAAAAGCAACGTAGACGAACTCCTTATTGGGCAGGGTTCGGCCACGAACGGACCGACAACCGTGTACGATCCTTCCATAAAACCAGGCGACAAAGTGAGGAACGCGCTTCATTTTACGGCCGAGTTTATGGTACCTGGCAAAGAATCATCGGCCCGTGATCGCGTCGACTAGAGACGGGCCGGTCTTATCTTATCCGCGGAACGAGCGGCCGCTCCCAACTTTTCTCGACTTTTCGATCGCTTTTGTACAGGAGTGTAGTTCGGTGATCTTGGCGACCAAGGTTGGATTACGCTAAAACTGCCTTAAAATTCAGCGGGTTTCGGGAGACGGTTGATTCTTAGGGACCGTAATTCCTTTTGAAATACGGGTCGATCGTTGATATTGCGAATTGCTCTGAGACGAAGTTGCGTAATCCATCTGGTAAGGTACTTTGGACGCGGCGAAGGTTCATTTAATCCGTTGATCGAAAGTACTGGTAACGAAATCGAATTACTCGAGGATTTCATCGCGGCGTAATCTCTTGTATTTTTTGATCGAGTCATTCGTGGTTTTCGTACCTTGGAAATTTTGTCAGGAGAATGCATATCGACTGGCGGTCGGGCGTTGGAGGCGGAACGGAGAGAATCGGTTCGTGCGAGACGATGGAGCAGGACACGAAAAAGACCAAAAAAGTGCAGAAGGGAAGGAGGAGAGGACAGAGAAACGGCAGGAGAAAGTGGACCGTCCTGCTCGTCGTCGCTATCGTCGTTATCGTCGTTGTCGTCATTGTCGTTATCGTCGTTGTTGTCGTTGCCGTCGTTGTCGTCGCTGTCGTCGTTGTCATCGTTGTCGTTGTTGTCGAGGTCGCATAAATCGTCGCGAATCGGATATCGAGGAACCGAATGCAAGCCGCCATTGTCCAGGTTCCCCCTTCCCCCCTCTTTTGTTCCTTCCCACAAAGTTGCTGTTACAGAACTGCACTCTTTGCATACGCTTTAAATATCATCGCTCTGATTACTTTAAGTACTCCTAGCACCATATCTTTCCCTCCTTTGCGCTCCTTTTCGATGGTACTGAGCGAAACCGGGATTCGCAAAACGTGAAACGTCGAAAGGAACCTAGAAACGTGTTCTGTCTCTTGCTTTCGTTCCTTTTCTATCGCTGAATCGCATCGATTCTCTGCTATCGGTATGAGCTGTTTATTCATAGTGCCAATTCACCGACGCGTTTTTACGTTTCTTTTGAAGTAGATCGTCTCGCAGATTCAGCCTGATCGACGACGTCAATTGTTACGATATCATCGAGATTCGAATACCTAGTTCTGAACCGTGGTAACGTTATTTCGAGTTCCAAGATAATCGAAGAGGAGTAGATCGAATAAAATTCGGTGCAGTCGTTTTTGTCCAAGTCTCTTGATCTCGGAAAAGCGGTTTCAAGTTTTCGAAAATGACGACACGGGCTCGGTTCTAATCTTATCCAACCGGCACATCGTCAGTCTTTAACGAATTTAACGACGACACTATATAAAAATCAACAGGCACTGACGTCGTTTAAAGGTGTCCATAAAGATACACAGAGATATAATTCGAGGACTGATCCGGCTGTTACGACCAAAGTTTCATAAAAGATCGTCCGCTTTTCGAGAAATTTCGCCGATAGTCGAACTGAGAGGAGGAAATTTGTAGCGAACGCCTGACCGAAACCAAAGGAAAAAGTATCGGTGAAGGCACGAGACCCGCCGTAGATAAAGGATCTGTCGACGTTTGAAACGAGGAGGTCGCAAAAAGTAGGATTCCTCGTTCCTCGGAGATGAAGTATTCCGCATGGCGAAACGGCCGATACGTTGTCTCTCTTTTCTCCGCGTCTTCTTTCGTCGGACCTTTCGTTCCTTTTTCTCTCGGATCTTTGGATCTTCCCTTCCTCCATACCGCGCATCGTGCTTTCGCCGGACTTGCAAATTTCGCGCAGGCATCGTCTTTTCTCCAGGGTGCAGCGGTACGTTGCGACTTTGCATCCCAAGAAGAGAGCTACCGTCCCAACCTAAACCGAACTATGAGATCCGCATGGAAAGATAGCGGAGTCTCCGCCACGGTAGGACGAATGTTCGTAGTCTGATTTGCGTAATTTCGTTCCTGGAATTTCATTTCCTTTCCGCTTTCGGTTTCCTAGTTCTGTTATTCAGAAAGAAAAGCTGGATAACAGAATCATCCAAGCTCCGGACGGAATTTTCGCTTTCACGATATTTCGCAGTTTCGAAAACACATTTTATGCGTCGAAAACAAATTTACATGGAAACACGTCCACTTCTCTTAATTAAGAAGCGATGTTTGGACGACTACGATAGCTATTCCCGGGGATCGTTCGTTCGAATCTCGATGATCCAAGCGCAGGTATTCGTCCGGTCAGCGTCGAATTAAGAGACGCGTATTAGGACCTCGCCGGCGAAGATGGTGGTTGGGCAAAGAGGACAAAAGGGACGAGAAAAGAATGTACGGATGCAGAGGAAAGGCGGCTGGGCGGCAGTTTGGATCGCATATGTTAATCTCGGTTAGTTCGGCATCCGTTTACATCATTTTCGACAGCGGCTGTTTATTGCCAGATGTAAATCGATATTGAACGGGCGAGCAACAACAACCTGGTGCCTCAGTTGCGAATGATCGAACGTTTGTATCCTGGCTCACGATCCGATCGAGCGTATTTACGTCCGTTTTTCGATGCGTCTATTCGTTTCAACGAATTACAGGAAAATTCAATCGAGTGTTTGTACGGGGAAACGATTTCAACGGTTTGAGTCCCAGGGGTCTTTGAAAAGACAGGCTCGAAAAATCCCGAACAGCGCGATAGCGCTTGTCTTGATCGATTATGAAGAGAAACAAACAACGCAATCAGCGCTCGTCATATTTGTTATTTTTATGAAATACATCTATATTAGAATATATGTGTACTATTAGTCTATAAATATTTCAAAGTTTTGTTCAATAAAAATTATTGAGAAGATAACAATGAAATAGAAAATACCGTCAGTCGTCCATAGAGTCCAAAAACACACAAAACGACACAAGATCTAAACAGCGTGATCGCGCTGCTTGCGACTCAAACGGTTAAATAAGGCACATGAGCGGTGATGAGCTTTGGCTCAATCCTCGAAAAACTAGCGTTGTCTTCGAAATTGATAGACAAATTTCTTCTGCCCTTCGTTTTGCACCTTGTTCGAGAAGTTCTGAACTCACGAGACAGCACAACGTTCAAGCTCGTTTTGAAAGCTTTTCCGATGCTTCTTTCGTCCAGCCCATCAAGGGACAGGAAAAGCACGTCCTCTCCGGTGGAAGAATCGTGCATACGCGTGGTTATGGAATGACGGGAATCGTTTTGAATCGGGACGAGCTCGAGCCTCTCGTGAAAAGTCGATGGGCGTTGCAGAAATCCCGAGGTTGTGGTTTGCAGCGGCAAGCGCGGACAAGTCGGATGTGTAAATGCTTCCTCGCGCTTGGCCCTGTGCGCGGTCGTTTGAACGAATGTGTGTGCGAACATATAGATGCCCAGATAGAGGTGCGCTACGAGGTGCGATCAACGCACGGGGTCTGCGATAGAACGGCTCCCCTTCTCCGGCCACGCTGGGCCTATAATACGCCTCCCCGACTCTTATCTCGCGCCTCGTTATCGCCGTTTACCATCTCACGGTCTAGAGAGCGGTGGGCTCTCTATGCGATCTCGGTACATGCACGTGCACATCCATAGATCTTTTTCTCGCTCTTTCTCCGACCTTTCGCCGATTCGATCCCCTTTTCCTCTGCCTTGCCTCTTCGCCTCCTCGATGTTTCCAGGGAGGGAAATTATCGCAGGATAATCCAAGATGAGATCGTTGAAAGGGGTGGTCCGAAGGATGAAAAGGTAAACGATTTCGATCCGGTAGACTTAGGACACGAAGCGAGCTGTTCCAGCAATTTGTCGAAAATTTCTAATCGTAATGATCATACGAATATAACGAACGTATCTATACCTAAAGATAGTTGGCAGTATAAAGTTGGTGCTGCACATAGCACGCTACTAGGCAACAGTAGCTAATGTCCAGCGTCATTTTATTTTCGTTTGGTTGCAAGCTGCGCAACCTTATTGTCGCCGTCCATTGTCTTGTCGTTCTTGCCGCCCTCCGCTTCTAAACCTTCTCTTCTTCTTCCCCTCGTATACATTCGTCGGCCATGCCAAACCATTTAGCTGCATCTGCAGACCGAGACGTTTTACGCGTGTATGGAGCTCTATTCGTTTGTTTACCGGTCTCTCGATGCTTGCATTTCTTGCGCTATTGTGCGCCGCGAACACGCTCCATCCTCTCTCGTAAGTACTTGCCGCGTGCAACTGAGATCCCAGACAGGCGCACTTGCGCGAATCCGTGTATACATAGTCGTATCGAAATTTGCGTGTCGACAGTTTACTTTAGTCTAAAATCGTTTCCCACCTCTGAGGAAAGTAAATGGATCTGTTGAATAATTTAGAAATTCGAAGGTAGCGCGATCGACCGCGAATAAACGTCGAACGTAGTCCGCGCATCAAAAGCGGAACGCGAGACGTTATCACATATATATGTATATACTTATATGTGTACGTGGCAAGACACGTCGATGTAGCTGTAAGAAGATGGAAGGAAGATGGTGACGCAGAAGGGACGGTGTCGATGCGTTAAAGAGAAGGTCCGAGAAGCTTAGAGCGAAGGAAGATGGCACGTTGGGAAGATAGGCGAGAGAAGGAGAGAAAAAGACGCGGGACCCCCGTCAACGACAGCATACCTTTACCACGGTATCGTTTCTTCATCGCATTCGTCGCGTCGCTCGACGCTACCACGACTCATGGCTAATCATCATTATTTAATTACGAGGTCGTTTTTCGTTAGATGGAGTAGAGTGTCGGTGGTTCGTGGAGGCACGTCCCTATCGTCGAACGAGGTTTGTTCGTCCAGCGATTTTCGTAAATCTGTTTTACGAGGCCTACACCATTCGGAATTTGAGACACGTATCATCGCTTAGGGAATAGAGAAAGAGAGAGAGAGAGAGAGAGAGAGGAGCGGACAGTTTCCGCGGACAGTTTTATGATTCTCGCGTTGGAATCGGCGACGATGAGCCGACGCTTGAGCACGAGCGTGTTCCGGTTCGTTGCTCAACGGAAAAAGGATTACCGGCGAAAGAGAGGCAATTAAAACGGTGGCACAAACGTTTTCGCTCTATTTCGAGCTATCGGCGCCGCTCGGTTAAACGTATTTCTCAAATTTGATCGCGCGCCATTCCCTAATTAACGAATTCGATCGTTTTCGCTTGGGTGTCAAGCGCGATCCCGCCTATCTCGATCGTCGCTATTACCGAGGCTACCTCATCCAATTAAAAATCCACCAATTTATGCAAACGGTCGGGCTTTTATTGGCTGCCGACCAGACTCGAAACATTCCGAAATGGACCGCGGGATGCCTCGAAAATCGCAAGCGCGAAACCGAGATACCTCGGGGCCGGGGGATCCTATTTGGAGCGAAATAGCTGGTAATTCGGTGGCCGATCGGCCGGCCGATCTGTTGGTCGATCGGTGAACGGCTGGCCGCGCGGGTTCCAGAGAAAAGAAGGAACGAGGTGACAAAGTATTCACCGGAGACGATTACAAGGTTTCCTCAGCGGTCGTAAAGGTGCGGTTCTCGTTTACGTGGTTGAGGGCTACCGCGGCGATGGTGCCGCCCCTGAAGACGACCGAGCAAGCGATCCGGCCAGCCAGTGAGCCACCGACCGACCTCGAGTGGGATGGCCCGTTACGAGCTAATTAGCAAAATAAGAGAAACTCTCTGTGAGGTATACAGCGTTGTAGCAGCAGCGTAGGCAAGGGAACTTGCGCGTCCTTATACGGCGTGATCGAATCGTCAGTCTGTAATTTATCGCGAGTTTTCTTAACCCGGAATGTTCCTGCTTGTGAAACTCGGTACACCGGTTTTTTTTCTCTAGTCTACGTTTCTTCTTTTTCTTCTTTTCCGACCAATCGACCGGCAATTAAACGCGATGCTTAGCGAAGAATATCTTCCGTGCTTATACTAGTGCTCTGTTAGATATAACATCCCTACGAAAATGGTATAATCGTTCGCGATCCGATTATAAACAGTGAACGAAGTCTACACCGCATTCCGTCGGTAATCACTGTTTCTAATTAACCAAACGAAAGCTTCTTGTCCCGCGTTTTGCTACGCGCTCCGAAGGTTTTTCTACTGTCGCAAGAAAACCGCGATCCACGCCTATAAATAGACTCGCGTTACTCGTCGATGCGTTCTAAAAAGTTTCGCGACTATAGGTATCCCGCGGTCATCGCGGGATTTCAAGTGTTCACCGTTTCGAATTAAAGGCAAAAAGACGCGTTACTAGGTTTCGCGTCGAACGCAAGCGTGAACGGGCATGACAGCCGCGAGAAAATTAGTTGGCTAAAGGGAGTGAAAATCTAGCTCTAGCTAGATAACCGGTGAGGACCACGCAGAATCGCCAGTAGGTTCGATCGTTTTTTGCATCGCCACACATTGCCGATCTACACGCGATGGTCGGACGATCCAATGGAGAGAAGAGGTAGGAGGTTTCTTGACCGCATGCCGTAACGTCGCTGTTTATTAATGCGAGCTAACGTTTGCCTGCTGGCTTTTCTTCTAGATGAGAATGCGGCGCAATTATGCGGCGCAACTATGCGACGCTACTCGAACCGTGCCACGCTCGATATCAATTAGACGGTTTTTATTGCGATTCCAGTGGCGTACGGCGGCTCGTTTATACAAGGGTGGCGACCGCGCGTCACCCACGGTGAGTACCGGCCGACGAAAAACAAATGGTCGTGATCCCGCGATCTTACGATCGTCGCCCGCGGTCACGGGCCAACTTTTGTCCTCGTCGCGTTCTACAGCCGAGAGTCGGGCAAGTCGAGAGAAGCGAAGTAGAGTGGAGAGCGAGCAGCTCGTGTTGTACGTGAGAAAGAGCCGAGCGGAAGCGGGATCGAGCTATCGTCGCGCAAGAAGGCCGGACAGAGAGCGAAAGGGACAAGAAAAGGAGCACGGGAACGGGAGTCAAGGAACTAGAAACGAATTCCATTTGTGCGACTGAGAGAGGACGAGGCGTGAACGGTGGAATCGACGGAGATACGGAGAATCGGAAGATAGGATAAAAAGGGTTGTGGCACGACGTTGGTCGCGAGGTACACGCCGCGCTTACCGTACCGCGCGCGTACCGAAGTTAGAGAAAGAATAAACCACGTAAGAACGCAGGCTGAGAAAGCAAGAGAAACTAAGCGCACCGGATAGAAGAGAGGATGCCGGGTAAACGGAACTCGGGGCGTAGAAGACACGGATAGATTGTAAATAAGAGAGGAAAGCACGGTGAACGTGCAGGATTATTCTGAATCGAAAAGCTCTCGACGAGTTTCTACCGGTTTGCATTGTCGGTACGCTAGAGGGCACGTTCTGGTACGAGGTGTTGTACGACTACAAGGTGTTACGGAGATATACTCCGGGCGTACCGCGCACGTGTACGCACGCGTACGCACACGTACACCATTGACCGGCGTGCAACGATCGCTTAACCATTGACTGGAACCACCGGATCGTTCGCATTATTCCTATCGAGGCCCTCGCGTTCTCTATTCCGACGTTAACAGCTTCGAAAATCTATTAAAGGTGGAATTTCGGCAAACAAATGGCCGTTGTCGACGGAATTGTCGATGTAGTAATAATAACGAAATGTCCAGTCGTAGTGATTAAGTCGGTGATTAAATTTGCATCGCTAATGGATCTTTATGATTGCGAAGATTGAGAGATTACAGGCAACTTAATGTCGAATCTATGTTCCAACGATTAAAAATTACGAAAACCGATCAGATACGCGTCCTTAAAGTCATACATTACCGAACGCAATACCTCGTAGGACTTTCCGTCGAGGTCGTTGCGATCAAAAGTTGTTTTGTATCGTAACGCCAACGACCCACCCTTCCTTACTATCCGGAAGCAAAAGTCGAGTTAAACGTACTTTCGCGGTGGGCATGGCTGAACTCGTCGCGATGCGAAGCGACGCGACGCGACGCACCAACAACTGGCGAGAGGACGCGAAAGGGCGAGAATCAGTAATGAGTACGTTACGGGTTTCTTGACTGGCTCGAGTATCGCTGCAAAAACTCGCTCTCGATTCTATCCATGAAGCTCGGAGATGAACGCTGGAAGAGGAGCGAACAGAGGAAAGACAGGTAAAGGAGGCACGGAAAACGAGAGAAGAGGGTAGAGACGAAAGCGATGGAGCGAGAGGAGAGGGAAAAGAAGAAGGAGGAGCAGACGTGGGCCACGAGAGCTCGAATGCACCGCGCTGGACCAGCGATCTCCGCGAATTAATCAAATACGCGAGCGATTTGTCTTCGTTACACCCACGTGGGCACCCCGGAGGGACGCCTGTGTAACCGGGGTGACGAAGCCCTCTCGACTCGGCACCGCGGGTGAAAAACCCGTCCACCGTCTGCGTCCACCAGACACGCTCCGATTGCAATTTATTCATTTCATAATCGAAGGGAAGGGAGCAGGTTTGGTTTTCACGTAGATCCCGCACAGGATGGTTATAACTCGAGAGTCGCGTAAAATCGCGATAACGCTTCTTATCGGTTCATTTTCGCTCTGTCCCTTCGGGGTTGGTCTCGCAATTATAAGTTAACGATTATCGATAAATAGATGGGTGCGAATGAAACGATCGCGTTTGTTTATATTGCCGTTTAAAACGCACTGGCGATTATGCGAGTGGTTCGGACGTGGTCCGAAATCGTGTCGGAGATCCCTTCGGACACGCGGATGATTCTGCCGTATTGGGATGCGAAGTAAATCGTAATTATATACGGAGAGTAGTACGTGATCGGTGGATCCTCCTCTCGCAGCGAGACTCGATGGAAAAAGATCACGCGGACGTTTAATAACACAGGTACCGAATGCCGATGGGTGTAGAGTGTAGGTACGATGTATAAATGTGCGTGTACGTCTCTCCGCTACCAGCGTCGGTGCCGAATACGCGACCTCCGTCGTGTATTTGTACGCGCGCTGATCTCATCCATACGCTATTTTACAATTACACTTTACGATACACAATTTCGTACAAACCTGCTTACATTTACGCGCGCAAATTCGCGTCGGTATTCTTCGAAGCGAGCATGCACGTACGCCAGCTACATTTACATGCGCGAGGACGAGTTTGCAGCAATTTTAATAACACGGCTATCGGGTGCCGGTAAGCATAAGTTTCGGCCGAGTGTTCGGCGTGCGCTCGCGCGCACATGTGTATACTTTTTCTCCAGATCGATATCGATCCGCGGTTGCGGTGTGGTTCGTTGCACGCCAGCCGATTGAACGACCGCTTACTGCTTACGAGCGTAACGTGTGTGCGTATCTCTGAGAAATATTACATAGTCACGCGCATACGTATACCGGTAACCGTGTATTAATTTCATTTGTCTCAGCTCTCGACCTCTCAAACACGCTTATTAGAATTCAGATTGAAACGACGAAACTGTACGCGAAACAACTTACTTACTTTTTAGTCGAGTGGGTCGCGTGGGATAATAGCGCGACGTTCTCCATTCCCGTGGATTTCGCGTATTTATCGAGCAGACGTAGAACTATTAGGAAGGGAACGAAATGGAATGGGTATAAATAGCGAACCATAAATTATGCCATCCACGTACGCGTCCGAGTACCATCTTTAAGGCAGAGTCCGTATAACCTATGTCGCTCGACTCGTCGAGTCTCGATACGATACGATGGCGGCGACGACGACGACGAAGACGATGTTACCGGATATCGTGCAAATGGTAGCCTTCGCGGCTACCTTCCACGTAAACCCATGGAGGCGGTGCTTACTCCGCATCTCCGTCTACCAGGTTTTTCCTACAGTTGCCGAGGAAAAACTCGATCGGTTCCATGGGAGACACGATCGCGACGCGGTAGATCCAAGGCGTTTGTCGAAACCTATCTAGAAGAGACGTACTAGACTCCTGCTTATCCGTACCACTCCCGTTTTGGATTGAAGTGCGATCGATCGATCGGGGCAATTATCGACGAGCATCTCGCGAAAAAAAAACTTATGTGTACTCTCGAGTCGTATCTAAGCTATACGAATACGAGACGCATCTCGATGTCAAGGTAGGGAAACCGTCTGTCCGTCGAGTACATCGGATCGGGGGGATCGATCGATCGAGCTCGGCTAAATGTCACGAAGATATTCGCCAGGTAACTGGCGAGACAAAGCGATAACGGTTCGCTCGACCGTATTCAATAGCGTCGATAGCGCGAGCAAAACCGAAGACGGTCTAGAAGTCTAACGCAAGAACAATACCACGTGGGATACCGCGGGGCGGCGGAACATCCCTACGGTTCTTGGCACATTGACCGTGGGCGGACAGGGATCGGCACTGGTTATGCAGGAAACATGCTCTGCTCTGCCGTCCGATCGTTCATCGTCTGCCAGCGGTAATGATCGCTTGATTTCCCTATTAATTAATTGATTTCATATGTCCGTGTTATAAATTTTCTTTGAATTTCTCTCCTCTTTCGAGGTTTTGGAATAAATAGCGAGTCGTTGAAGAATATATATTTCCTCGTCTTATCAAAGATGATCATCGATCATTGGTCATTTCTTACTTCTATTCGCTTGGTTTAACATCCGTAGAAATCGGCCAAGGAGAAAATGTTCTGGTGATAGCGAGTATGCATACTGCGCACTGTTATTGGTAAGGTCATTAAAGAATAAGGCGTACTGTATACGCGCGATGCATTTTATAGAACGGTGTTTAGCGAAATTGCGGCCATTCGATTCAATCAATCGATCATACCGTTGGAAACAACGAATCGCGTACGTATCGGAAACAATGTACGAGTGATGATTGCCAAGATTTTCGTACAATTTGCACCCCGAGAAATAAGAAAAGAGCAAAATGCGCACGTGAGAACAAGCTGAAGTTGTAATTAACGAGCAGCTTGCTTATATAGTATCCGAATACCTTTTCGTCATTTTTGCGCTTTCAGTCTTCCCCCTCCACCATTTCCGCCCTTTCTTTTCGTGTTCCTTTTTAAAAGAAACAGACCAACGAACCAACGAATTCTTCGTTCGCTAAGGTCGAGGAAAAAAAATTAATACAAGGTTTGCATCGCATCCCTTTCTCCTCGCAAAGATTCAAGCTTCCGACGCTCGGTCTTAAAACGATCGTTACTTAAAAGAAAAGTATAAGAAAAAGCCACTTTGTAGCCATTTAACAACGATAATAACTGTGTTCGCAGGTGAACGGCCAACCAGATTTTATTTGGTGAAGGAAGAACCGGATCTAATGATGGATTCCAACACGGGCATGATTCGGATTCGCCTTCCACTGGACCGAGAAACTCGGGACAAGTACATTCTCAGCGTAGAGGCGCGCAATGGAATTTCCGCAGGCTACTGTCAGGTAACCGGCGTCGATAGAAATCGAAACAATCACGAGAGAAATCGCGATACATACACGAGCCAAGGTAGCAATCTGATCGCAACGCCGTCGCATTGTTTCTCGTCACACAGGTGGAATTGAACGTGGAGGATGTGAACGACAACGCTCCGACGTTCCCGACGAGCAGCGTCCGCATTTCCGTTCCGGAATCGCATCCCCTTCACTCGGCGCTTTACGTAGCACACGCCACCGATCCCGACATCGTTCCGTCTCACCCTATACGCTACGTCCTTGGCCAGAATAGCAACGACCTCTTTGGAATAGACGGCCGCTCGGGAGAACTCTATTTAGCAAGGAGATTGGACTACGAGACACAGCAAAGGCACGGTCTTCTGATAAGAGCGTTGGATGGTGCGGGTCTCTCCGCGAATCTCAGCCTGAGCGTCGAGGTACAGGACGTGAATGACAACCCCCCAGTGTTCGAGAGGAACGAGTATCATGTGGAGGTTCCCGAAGGCGCCAAGCTCGATTCTCAAGTGAGAAAAATCTTCATTACACGCCCGTCACGCGGGCATTTGTTTGTCGAGGAGACGTGCGGTAGGATTCCCTTTCGCGGAAGGGAGCGAGGGAGCGCATCGCAAAGTGTACATGGAAATGTGTACAGAACGAAGAAAGGCTAGAAGAGCGGGAGAGAGAAATTCTGGGTCGGTAGAGGAGCGAGAGGGATTAACAACCTTTCTCCAGTGTTCCTCCGCATTCTTGTTCCTCGCACTCTTTTTGTTTTTCAAATTTGTTTTCGCCAAGCGTAACTTCATCCGGCGGGACAACCGGGAAGACCAATCATGCTGAACCTTAACACCCACTCGGATCGATGATCATCTCCTCCTCTACCTTTTGTCCTCCTCCTTTTCTATTTTTCGGTCTTCTTCGATTAGATACGGCGAATACAGTGGAAGAAGAAGAAGACGTTGACTCATCGAGTTCACCTTGTCAGCGGAGAACAGAAACGAATTAGCTGAACGCCGGAGCGCGCGAAAGATTAGTGATGCGAACTGTAAGGTTACTAGATAGACCAGTTCAGTGGAAGGATTGATAGACTATAACCGATAGTTTGATATAGGAACGCGCAGTAACGCGTTGTACGCGATATATACATACGCGCTAATACATATACCTGTGCGCATGTGGTATGGTGTATCGCGGCCCTCTATGGAGTAGTACGGAATACACGGGATTGATAGGTAATCGTTGATAGGCTTAACAGAAACGCAGCGCACAGCTGCTCGTTTTATGAACAACCCATGCTGATTATCCCGCTTGAAAGGATTATTTATCGTGGTTTAAACATCATTACCGACGAAGTTGGAACGAAATTCTTCTCCATTTCGTGAAATTTTTCCTTGTCGGTGTCTGACTCTCGTGGAGGCGTCGAACTTCATGCTCACGGATACAACTATTTACTTCGGGTAGACTCGTTCTTTGTCGTGATCGTTGCAGTTATCGCTGTCGTTTTCGAGAAGCAACGTTTGTCTAATTTTTCAAACAGTGGTTGACAGATAGCATCTTATTTCGTTGCGTTTCGTGGCACGACGCGCGACCACAACGGTCTTGCTCTAAACACAAGGATAAAGATGAAGTAGGAAGTAATCGGAAAAGAGTCATTAGCTGTTGCATACACGAGAACACGTTCGTCATTGGAGTAGCGATATCTAGCGGTGGAACGAGAGACGAACAGCGCGATTCCTCGCGGTGCGGTGGTAGCCACTGGTGGACGCAATCCCGAATACAAGGATACCGATGACGAATGGTCGAGAGATCGTTGCCGCAAGATAAGCCCGTTAAATGACGTCACATTTTTAATACAACGGATACACGAGGGTACGATAGAACGGAAACGACGACGACGACGACGACGACGACGAGGTGAACAGCGCGCACGTTCCTCTCTTCCTCTTTCCTTCTTCCTTCGCCACTCGATCTCTCGTTCCATCTTTTCTCGGCGCGGCGTACACGTATATATCGGTGGTATCTATCGGCGAAACAGATCTGTGAGCTGTCGGTGGTATCCAGACAATATCTTAGCCGCGACCGGGAGAGAGACGAGCAGAGAAAGAAACTCGGGGAGATAGTAGGGGGAAGCAGCAGCTAGCAAGAGTAACTTGGCTTACAGTGAGGGTAACCCTTCACCCGCCGCGAACTAATAACGTACAGTTAGACACATTACTGCCTGCTCCCACGTCAGGTTCTCCTTCTAATGGTGGTCGATCTCTACTCTTCCTCCCTCTGTGCCGCTGCTGCCGCCGCCGCCGCCGCCGCCGCCACCGTTTCGTCCTTCTTCCTTCACAGATGAGAAGACGAGTGCCGATCCTTTCTATCCTCGTCCTCGTCCCTCCGCCCTTCGCGCTCGTCGCCTTTTCTTCCTTGTGGTTCGCCATCCATCATTGCCCGTGCGCCAGCTTCGTGCACGGGATACCAAGTTATATACCCTCGATCCTATGTTTCTTCTTCTTCTCCGACCTCCGTAATTCACGATCCTCCCGCACTGGAAAACATCGACCGGTTCGAACGCATTTAGGGTTCGCGGACTTTGGGTGCGTTTAATTAATACGGAACGACCGGATCGACTGGTCTTGTCTCCTCGCCGCCTCTTTCTCCCTGCGTGCCACCTCGCCGCCGCTGCCTTCTTTTTCATCGATCTCATCGGCTTTTTTTCGTCTCCTCGAGAAACGTTTACATCGCAGAAATTCAGATTTCTCCCCCTTTGCGCGGCCGAGGAAGTATCGTAATTGTCGTACTCGTTTTTCCGTTGTATCGACCTACCTAAAAACACGCTCGTAAAACAAACTTGTTCCTGTCCTCTACACAGATTCTTCAAGTGACCGCGGTGGACCTTGATACGGGCAATAATGCGAGGCTGAGTTACCGTCTTCAAGGATCAACGGCCTTCCGGATCAGTCCGAACACCGGTTGGATTTACCTCGCGCAGATTCTCGATCGCGAGACCCTGGATCGGCACGCGCTGACGGTTCTCGCGACCGACAACGGTTCTCCGGCCGCGACCGCGAGCGCTTCCGTGCTGGTCACGGTGCTCGACGACAATGACAACGATCCCCGATTCGAGAAGGATTTTTACGGATTCGACCTGTTGGAGAATCTACCCTCGGGTACGCTGGTCGGATCCGTGAGTGCCTCTGATCCCGATCTTGGGAAAAACGCCCTGCTCAGATACGCGGTGGTCCAGGCCAACAGCAGTTTCACCGTCGATCCTGATACAGGTAAGATCTTTTTCTCCCTTCTGACTTTCTTCCTCTGTTTGCATAACCGATATTAATCCGGTGCGCGCGTACTTAGTTGTTTCTCGTCGAACCGACGCTCGAGTGTTTACGAAAGCTGTCAGCCGACTATGACGCAGCTGATACAGCTATGATCGCTCGAACGTCCAAACAAAAAATCCCACGCGACTAGAAAATATCTCCGTCCAGGAAAATATCAACGAGTTCTATATACTGTCCGAATTTCCGATAGGATTAACATATCATGATATCGAACGCAGTTCGGTACGATATCGAACACATTTACAGCTCGATGTTCCTTTTTATGGAGTGACACATATGTTGGAAAGGAATTTACGCGATCGCGTCACGTCTCTAGCTTTCTAGCGCAGACAGAAAGGAATGACGCGTATTCGAATTGAATTCGAACCGGGCGTTGAGCAAGGTGTGAAGAAAAGGAAGAAAGAAGGGATTAATTTACTAAATAGCCCTCGGCCATCGACGTTTTTAATTTACGCGTTGCTCTTACGTCAACTCGGGAACGGTCCTGGTGATGTTGCGTACCATTGTTAAACAGCGGTACCGTGCACGATTGTGCAACCCTTTAGAACAGCAGACAGAAACGACACGATAGATCTTCAGACGCGGGTTTCGTAAGTCCTCGAAAACGCTTAATGAAATCGGCTTCCACGGTGCGCACAAAGCTCTGTCGTTCGTTCTGGTGGACGCGCGTCTCTCGGCTTTGGCGCGCGTTCAAGATTTATAGCGGTCGAAGTCGAAGAAAAAGAAGCGAAGGAGCGTAAATTTATTTTTGATACGAATGCCTTTAATTGGAAGACCATACAACGCAATATCGGAGATACGAACAGTGGCGCGATTATTTCGTTTTTGTAACATCTCCCCTGCTTCGTGGATATCAAAGTATAATCCCGTAAGAGTGGTGCTTTCACCTTACCGGCGTGTAACGAATCACCAGAAAGGGCCCGGGTTCAGCACACACTGCGAAACGAGCACGCACGCTGCCTCTCGTATGCTACGCGCATACGTGCTTTGATTGGCATGCGACACGAGAGTATTTGTGTACATGCTGGTTCGAGACCAGGCCGGTCTTCCTCTCGTATCCACGAGAAGTCTCGCTGGTCGGTGCACCGGCCTGCCTGTTTGCAGAGGAGGGACTCTTCTCCAGTCGTTCCAGTGCGAACCTTCGCTACAGAGAAATAAAAATAACCGTTGCCTCTCTCTGCCGGAAGTATTCAGTTGTTCCGTCGCAGCGGTACTTGTATATTAATCTTTGGTTTCGGAAGGTTCTACTCGACTTGTGCGCGTTGCCACCGATAGTCATGCGAGAAATTAGCGGAAAACCAAATAGCGGTGAAACGCGGGAAATCGTGGAGCGGTTGGTCGGTTGGCCAGTTTCGGTATATGTTTCACAGCTTCCAAGAAATATCTTATTGATTGTGGCGGCGCGGAACGAGTTTCCCTAACGCAGTCTCGGAAGAGCATGGATTTCCAAATATTGGAAGAAACGCGCGGGAACGGAAAGAGAGCCGGTTCCTGAAGGGGGCAAAGAAGTTCGTCGCACGGTCCCACGGTTAACACGAGAAACGCATTAGCACGCGTCCTACGATATACTTCTTATTGTTCCGCGATGGTATCCCTCGATGCCGGCTCGTTTGCATGTTCCTCCGTCGATCGTTTGTCTTCTAAACGACGAGCACGGCGACGTCGACGGGGTTCTGTCGGCGCTGGTAGACGAGGTGGACGCGTCGGACTGGACTAGGTACGTCGAGAATTCGTAGAGGCACGCGGGTGTCTCGTGTGTCCTACGAACACCGAAGCCCTTCCTTCGACCCCTTATACGAATTGTTTTCCCCATTCCTTTCCACATCTTGGAATAGTTTTGCTCGGTCGGCTAGGCGCTTGCTTAATTACCCATTAATGCGCTGACCCATCGAAAAGACAGCTCGAGAAGACTCCCTCTCTCCTTTTTACGTTTCTTCTTTCTTTTCCTTCTTTCTTTCGATCTCCGCCTCCTCCTTCTCGTCCGGTTCCTCCTTCCTTTTCTTCTTCTCTTTCTCCTCCTTCAGCCCCTCTACCCTTCGTAACTTTTGCGGTCCGTCTGTACCGCGAGATACGTAATTACAGCGGTGCTCGTTACACGCGCGACTATATACGCATCCGTATTGCAATTATAATATGCGAGAGGAGGACGGAAACGAAATACGATAGCCGGTGTCGAGGCGCGATCAAGGAATTCGAGCGTTCGAACGGACGTTTCTTAGCGAGCGTACGAACAGCGATTATCCAATTAATCGTTCCTGTCGAGGAAAATTGATAAGGTCGATTTCCTCGCACAATGTCGGCGATCGTCCGACCCACGTACGTACACGAATTCTATGTCAACATATTTACGGCATTTCCATCTCATTTATACGCGGTCTCTTGCTGCGTATCACGAGCATCTTCTCGTACCCATCTAGAGAATCGATGCGGTGAATCGATATAAATAAATACGAGTGGGAAACGTCTTAGATATCTTAGAAAATGAACGAAACGCGACTCATCTTTTCGTTTGTGATTTTCAGGCGAGATCACGACTAAAGAACCGCTGGATCGGGAAACGAAGGGAGTGCACGAGCTGGTCCTCGAGGCACGAGATCAAGGAACCCCGTCCAGAGCGGCCAGGGTACCATTGAAGGTTACCGTACTGGACGTGAACGACAACTCGCCCGAAATCGTGGATCCTCAAGGGGACGTGGTGAGCGTCAGGGAGGAACAACCACCGGGAACGGAAGTAGCGAGGGTTAGAGCGTTGGACACGGATCTCGGCGAAAATGCGTCCGTAACCTACACGATTTTGAAAGGTAATGCGTTACAGCCGAAGAAACACGGATCGAATCGGAGTGATTTCGTCTCGATCCACGAAAAGGAAGAAAGCTCGCTCGAAGAAATTAGTTATCCAATTACCAAGACAATTATGCACGGTCTTAAAGACGAACTCGATCGGGTTGTGTTTATACGGTCTCGTTAGGATTGCCATCCGATTTTCTCAAGAACGTTTACGAGTCGTTTCGACCCTTTCGAGCCAGTCGGATACATGCTTAACGAGTTTGAATAACCGTAATATTGCTATTTCCTTAATGGTGTTTTAACGTTATTCGTTCTCACTGTCGAGATCACGCGAGTTTTTCACCGAGTGTCGATTATCGTACTCTCACGACTAACCTTGACCTGTACAGACCGAGACTCGGATGGTTACAACGTTTTCACCATTGATCCGATCACCGGCATGATCAGAACGAAGGCGGTTCTCGATCACGAAGAACGAAACGTATACCGGGTGTCCGTAAAGGCGACGGATGCAGGCCGACCACCGCGGCATGGTATACGCGCGTTAAGAGTCGAGGTTTTAGCGCTGGCGGATAACCGGCCGACCTTCACCAGCAGCAGTCTTGCCTTTAACGTGAGTATCATCGACCTCGTCGCCACCGCTATGCAACTTTCGTTCACTGGTCGATTCATTCGAATTTTTCGCGCGATTTATGAGCATCGTGGCTGATAAAGCATCTCGTAGGATGGACGCGCGTGCACGTTCAAAGGTGTTCAAGCATCGACAACTCTTCTTTCGCAAAGCGGTAAAAAGTTAATTACGGAGGAAAGGGATAAATTTTAAAGGGGTACTTTAAATCGGAATCAAACTATTACTTCGGCTTTTACGATCCTACTAATTAGGAAAAAATCGCGTAACACGATTCGTTTAGGTACGCGAGGACGCTAGTATTGGACAAGCGGTGGGATCGGTGTCGGGAGCGGGTCCAGCAGGCCGCGTGGCCTTCACCTTGGATTCCCTGACACCCATCAGCGAGTTTCCAGCATTCGATGTGGATCGTAGCTCCGGTCAGTTGGTGGTCGCTCATTCTCTCGACCGCGAAAACGTTAGTGAATACCACCTAGAGATTCGCGCATTGGACACCACGTCGATCGGCAACCCTCAGAGCATCGCCGTCTCGGTGAAGATCATGATCGAAGACGCAAACGACAATCCACCCCGATGGCCGCAGGATCCGATAACCGTTCGAGTCTCGGAGAAGGCAGTGATCGGTTCTACCGTCTACAATTTGACGGCCATCGATTTGGACAGCGGTTTGAACGGCGATCTTAGATACAGTCTGGTGGCCGAATTTCCATCGAGAGGCAGCTTTGCGGTCGATTCGCTGACCGGCGCTCTAACCTTGGCCAGGCCTCTCGACAGGGAGGAAAGAGCCGAGTACATGCTGATCCTGAAGGCGTCCGATCGCGCTCCTCCCGGCGAACAACTAGCCTCGACCGTGACCGCGAGGATCATCGTGCTCGACCAGAACGACAACGACCCGGTTTTCGTTGCTCCGGAATCGACCAAAGTCGCGGTCACGCCGGACCTCTTACCAGGTGAGTGACTCTCTGCTATGCGATTTAGCTCATTCAGGCAAGAGCAACGAGTGAGATTAATCGAATCTTAAACACGTAGAGATCTTTCAGTTTGCCGCGCTAACGCGCAGAGACGGCCGATTCAATTACAAAGCAGCATTATCGTAAATTGGCATCGTTGCAGGGGCGATGCTCGTGAGAGTGGTCGCCGTGGATAAAGACGCAGGTGACAATGGCCGTGTATCGTATGTGATTACATCGGCGAACGAGGAGGCGAGATTCTCGGTGGGTTACGAATCTGGTATAGTGAGCCTGGAGAGGCCGATGGTAAGGTCGACGGAGCTGGAGATTACGGCGAACGATCACGGTTCCCCACCACGCAAGTCCACTCTCAGGCTGATTCTGACGTTGGCTTCTGGACAGACCAACGGACCTCCTCGGCTACTGCTCGCCAACCCTGTAGCTAGAATTTCAGAAGACCTCCAGGTCGGAGCACCGGTTCTAAACGTCGCCGGTCCTATCATCGCCGATCAGGGTAAGCATGCACCGCAATCTCTTTCAAAGAGTTATCGTGGACTGGCAAACCGCGAGCGCGCGGATCGTCAAGATCGCGATTCTCGATTCCATTTTATTCCCATTAAATACGCGAGATAAAACTCGCGTTGGGTTTACAACCGGTCAGTTTATTGATAAATATCCGCCGATGCTCGTATATCACTCGCGAAAGATGATCAGATAGAACCGCGTATATTCGGTTAACGCTTGCAAGGATAATGCGAAGGGACAAAGCCGAACTCGGCTGCCTCGGAACTTATCGATCTCTTTCGCGTACACGCACACACCGCCGTTGTACGACAAGGATGCACGAGAGGACCAAAAATGGGGCTCCCGCGCGGCTATCCTTTTAGGTGTTCCGCGAGCGTCCTTATTGTTTCGGTGGTGCGTCGCTGCATAAAGTGCGACGGAACAGGAGGGGCTGTCAATTTAGCGCTCCCTATACCAGCAGAAGGTGAAATTACATTCTCCTATCTTGTCCCGGCTTGTGCCCTCTCTTCTCTCGTATCTCTTTCCATCCCTCCTTCTACGTTCTGCTCCACGGATTTTCGAGTTTGGCTGTCGCCGCGCGCCAGCGTATGCGCGGTTATGTGCCACCTACATGTCGGACTGCCAGAAAGGAATATAACCGCTGCCAATGGCCACTCCTGCTAATAGGAAAGCTCTGCTATGAAAATACCACGAATAATTGCCTCGAATCTGGCTGGTACCGGACATTACAGTAAATTCAGCGAAACGACTCTTGGTCTGGCTCCCTCCTGTTCGAAAGTGCGTTCCATCCGCGTGCTACGTCTGCGCGATACTCTCCCTCTCTCTCCCCCCTCCCCTCTCTCGCCATTCTCTCTTCTCCCACAATATGGTTGCTTGTCGCCGCGTTAAAAGCTCCTCGGAGAATTCCGCCGATGAGAAAATTTTATTCTCGTAGATAGAGGTTCGACGGTGTGCGTTAGGTGACCGCGCTCCTTGGTGCTCCGCTTTCCTCTTGAATCCTCCGCTTTGCCTTTCCTCCACCTTCAGTTCCGGCCGCCGCTTTTCGAATAGAAAAACGAACCGTAAAGCAGATGAGACAGAGCACGAGCATAATGATCACTAAAAGCGTGCGCAGAAAATCTGCTAGGTATTCTCGGTCTCGTAGCAAAACATTCTGTACGAGCGACAATATGGTATATCGCTCGTTTTGCGCTTATCTAGACCGGTGCCCGTGTATCAGACGAGCGCATTAGCGCGCCCTGCAGAACTTGCAAAGGGTTCCGCGTCCCTGTGAGATACCCCGAAGGACGAGGTTGCTGTTAGGGGTCCGGAACCGCTAGCGAGCCATCGCGCTGCATCGCAGCAGGGAGGGCGGATGAAAAGGAAGAACGAAAGGGGACAGGGCGAAACAATGGCCGCGTATATCATCGTGCCGCCAGCTTGCCGCAGTACGCATAGGCAAATCACCGGTTCCAACCAACACCGACACCGTCGTACGTGCAGCACGAGCGTGTGCGTGTCGTCACCGTAACTACCGTTCTGCTGCGTCTACGAATACGGAATACACACGAGACCCGGCCAAATGCTCTTCTGGCCACGTTCACGATGCGAGAGAGAAATACCGAATGATCGCTAGTGCGTCTCTTTGTTCTATGTTAACTAAAAGTATTGCCGCGGTAGTTTAATGCGCATCGTCCTTCGGAATTTGAGTATAATAACGAATGCATTAAACTCTGGCTTCCACCGGAAGACGTCACTCCTTCGAGAGAAAACGATGACCACGAGAATGGAATATTCCGTACTCGGGTTTGTCGTAAAACTCTTTCGTCTCGACCACACTTTTGATCGTTTTCCTTGTATACGGCCAAACGCGACCACCGGTAGATATACCTTGAAACGATATTCTTCCTATCCGACCGCGTTTCACAGATCGAGCCCGCCTAAATCTGGATTTTCTCTCGTATAAATTTTGCAAGCATCCGTAGTTTCGCAGTCGTAACGCGTTGAGTATCGAATGTCGGTAACCAAATTGTATAATTGCCGCGGGGCTAAGATCCTTTGCTTTTTATCTCCTTCTTCTCTCTTGTTATTTACCATTCACCCCTGGTTTCGAACCGTGTCCGGTAATCGGAAGAACAAAGCTATTTCGCGAATCGAATTTGCTTGGTATATTTTTAGGAATTTACGAAGCTTATCGCCTCGCGCTACGTGTCGATCTCCGACCAAGGGATTCGATCGCCTTCGCTTTAAAGGCACACATTTACGTATGCAAACTGACCGATAATTTCAGATTTTCGGAAAGGACCCGACAGGATAATGGTCTTGCGAGAAAACGAGTCTCGGTCGCGTGGTCCTAATTTCTTGTAACGTGCTTCGGTTGGCCGTAACTTCAAAAAAAAGAGCTTAATTTTATTCCACGCGTTGAATATCCATCGATGAAAATATCGACTGGAACGTTGACGAAGGTTTTGATATGATTGCGCAGGTAACGTCAGCTTTAGTATTCCAAGCAACCTGGCCGCGGACAAATTCTCCGTCACACCGAACGGTCTAGTGACTCTGCGTGGACCTCTGAATCGCGAGGAAGTCTCCCACTATTCGGTTCCGATTTTAGCGAGGTCCAGCAAGCTGTTGGATATCAGCACGCTCGAAGTTTTAGTCATGGATGAAAACGACAACAGTCCCGAATTTCGACCAGGTTCCTGTTACACGCTCGCCGTACCCGAGAACCAAGGGACTTCCGTGATTCACACGATCGCGGCGGCCGATCTCGACGAGGGGAAAAATGGGGAAATTTATTACAGTATCGTAGGTAAGACGCCTCGAAGTTCCACCTACTGTTTCCCTTCGTCCATCTACGCATACATACAGGCTTCATTGTTCTGGTGGCTTTTTAGGTGGTAACATTGGCGCAAAGTTCATCTTGGACTCCATAACCGGAATGTTGTCGATGTCGAATCTAGATCGGGAAGCGGTATCCAAGTACATCCTGACGATTTCAGCCAAGGACAAAGGTCGACCCAGCTTGGAGACACGATGTAACTTGACCGTAATCGTTCTGGACGTGAACGACAACGCTCCATCATTCGTTCAGAATCAGTATACCGAATCGAGACCTCGAGGGCCTGTTCCAAGCTCCGAGTATCCCGGATTCGCTTTGTCCAACGGCTTCTCGTATGGGTCTTCCAATTATCCGACAAACTATTATCCTAGCAAGTACGTGGCAACTATTTCCGAGGATGTGGCACCAGATTCTAGCGTCATGTCAGTGAGAGCGACGGATCCGGATCAAGGAGTGAATGGAAAAATCACCTACGCCATTGGCGAAGAAACGAGCTGGCTATTCAGAGTTGACAACCTAACGGGCGTCATTACAACTGCTGGGTGAGTAACCGACGTCCTCCATTTTTAACTATCACGATCAAAGACTTTTTTTTCACTCAGTCTTTACCCGAGAACAATGTTCTCACTGAGCTTTTGGTGATCTCGTCCTAGTCTCTTTACGTACGTCTTGTCCCTTCTCCCACATTGAATTCTTTCATTCGCGAGCTCTTCCAGCAAACTAATTTCATCCTGGCGTTAATTACTGCGCAATCTTTATTGCGGGTGAGATTAGGATCGCCGGTGAGATATTACGTCGGTACTGTCATCATAAAACGAGGAGTAGACGCATGGGAGGAGCGGGTAAGATACAGAAATGAAAAAAACCATCGGACAAGAAGGTGGTGGTGATGGAAAGAGGTGGAAGGTCTAGGAACGTCGTAGAATTATAAAGTCAGTCGATGCGACTCGTGAACGATGCACTGTGGTCGATTAGTTGATTCCATATGCATAACCCGTCGGCACGGATCAACGTGTTCTTCCTTCTCCTGTCTCCTTTCTTCGCCCGTGTCTCCCTTCTCGTCCTTCTCTTCTGTGCCCTTTGCGATTATGCGCGCAATAAACTCGTATCGCGAGACGTCGTTAAATCTCTAGTCCTCCCGTAGCTTCCGTTCTATCAAGGTCAAACACTGTTGATTAAATTTCACCGAAGGTTTTACGAACTCCGACCTTGTCACCATTCGAATATTGCCTCGTTATTACTCGCGTAATCCCCGGTGAAACGAAAGCTTCTGTACTTTTGTTAGTTCGTTCGTCGAAACGACATCGAATGGTACCGGCCGTGCTGGTTCCGTTTTCGATAGAGACGCAGACGAGTATGTAGGATCGTTGAAGAGAGACAAAAACTAGAAGGAGGAGTAGAAGAAGAGGAAAGCAAAAAAGAAAAAGAAAGAGGAAGGAAGAAAAAAGGAAAGACAAACAAGCAGCAAGCCGAGAAATAGGGAGATCTATAGGATGAAGGGTGTCGGTAGTCGGGAGGAGGCACGCAGAAGCGTACTTTTGCCGCGCGACAGCCGTGTGTCATTTCAGCGGGGCACCATGTGGCATTTCAATGCATTATTTCAGCCGGCAAAAAGCCTGATATGCAAAACCAGATCCCGGTCGGGCCACTCTTTCGCGATCTCTGTCTGCGACTCTTTCTCCGTCCCTTTTTCCTCCCACCACTTGTTCGGACGAACTTTCTTTCTCCGTCGTTCGCTCCGCGGCTGCTGCCGGCGCTCGTTTCTCTTCCCAATCGGTAGTCACCAACCGCGTGGCTGTATCGCGTTGTTGTTGGTATTGTTGCTATTGCTGTTACCTCGACAGTCCGAGCGGGTTCAGCAGCGCGGAGGTTCGCTACGAGTAGGTGTGTAAAAGTTCTCCCCTTGTTCATTCCCAGGACCACCCGGAAGAGATGAGATTGATAACTAACTTGAATAGGAACGACGATTCGGTATCGATAACGTTGCGCACGCCGATTAATCGAACCACGGCGGTAGGAATCCCGTGAACGTCGATGCGACATCATCCTAGCGGAGGTGATGATTTTCAAACAGAAGCGATTCGAAGAATATTATCTCGCATCTAGACGGTGTAAATAAAAATAGCCGCGCTCGTATAATCGCACGGTGCGACGGTCAGCAGCGAGAGTCGACTCTCGGCTCTGCTCGGTTAAATCGTAAATAACCGCGTCGATTTTGCGCGCTACCGGCGCACGATTATTATTCCACGCTCGTTAAAGGTTATTACGTGCACATACGAAGCAGGCAGTGTATACGCGGCAAAGACATTGTCGAGCTCAGCCGGTGCTTATCGCCGGCTCGCGAATTCGCAAGGTTCGCGTGACTTTTCCAAGCGGCTAATAAAGACAAAGTCCAACGATACGATAAATTACCCCTGACTCGCTTTATCGCTGCTATCCGACCGGAATTTTAGAAAAAATACCCGACAATTGAATGTTACTCGTTAAACGGTTACTTTCAATGGGAACAAATTATGCGTTCGAGTCGTGGGTCGAGCGAAAAATTTGCCACGATAGTATAATTAGATTAGAATTAACATGCGCGATAAAGACGTTGCGCCGTTTGGTTTCACGGATGTATCGAAGCAGGAGAGCAATACCTCCTAGCGAGTAAATTCTAGATAGCGGCAAGAGTGCCGGCCAAAGGGGAAAAGATGTTTAAAAACGCGCTGAACTATTCAGTTGAGGAGGCGTAGAAATCCGGAAAAGGAGGGAGAGGGTCGGAGCCCTAAGTCGATATAGCGATTTCTCGAGGCGTATAGCTCACGAGGACGGGGACGCTAAATTCGCTCAGTGGTAACGGCGAAAAAACAGCCAACCTCTCCCGGCTTTCGTGCGATTTAAGACACGAAACGGCGACCAGCGAGCCGCCATGGAGGATCCGCAGAGTTATGGTAATGGCGGACGTGGATTACACAAGATCGCTGTGCACGATTAAGGCTTCCGTCAGACAAACAAGCTATCCGCCGTCGCGCTACGCTGCGCTGCCACCTTCCGCCTTAAATCCGGCCCGTTCTCCTGGTTCGAACAATCGTCTATTGACCGGTAAATCAGAATTAAAGATGCATCTGATGCGCAGGGGCTCCGAACCGAACGTAATTTTCGCCAGTCGCTAATGTAACCGAGCTTTCCGGTTTGTCCGACCCGCTAAATAATTCTTCCTTTCCCTTTTGTCCATGATTATAGAGAATTTTCGCAACTCGTTCGATCTATCGAATGTCTCTAGCCCGATTGTTTCCCGCAGCCCCTTGGATCGCGAACGCCAAAGTTCCTACAACTTCGTGGTGGTAGCTACGGACAGCGGCAAGTACGACGCCAGGAGTACCACGATCCCGGTTGAGATTCGAGTGAGCGACGTCAACGATAATGCCCCTGTCTTCGACGAGTATCCCTTTCGTGCCCGCGTGTCGATTGGCACTCAGCCAGAGAAGAACATTCTGCGAGTAGTGGCGACCGACGCCGACGACGGTCCCAATGGAGAAGTGGTCTACTCTTTCCTG
Organism: Bombus affinis; assembly: GCF_024516045.1. Lineage (NCBI taxonomy): Eukaryota > Metazoa > Arthropoda > Insecta > Hymenoptera > Apidae > Bombus > Bombus affinis. The sequence continues at coordinate 17,977,764 of NC_066346.1, read as the reverse complement.
CACGAGCAAGAGAAGCCTAAATTCAGGATACACCCAAGCACAGGCGCCGTTACTGCGGCGTTATCCCTGTCGCAGGACAACGGCAAGACGTATCACTTGGAGGTGCTGGCCAGGGACAAGGGAAATCCACCGAAAAGCACTCGAGGATTGATCGAACTGCAAGTCGGAGATCTCGCCGACTTGGCGCCAGTGTTGAAATTTCAAAACGAGTCGTACGAAGTTGTTATTCAGGAAAATTCTGCGGCTGGCACCGAAGTGATCCAAGTCTCGGCCGTTCGGTCGGACGGTAGAAGGCAACACGTTTCTTACTCCCTTGGATCGGGCAACGACTTTGGCACGTTCACCATCGACGAGGATACCGGATTGTTACGCGTGAATGATCCCTCTAGGTTGGACGCGGAATTGTGGACCGATATGAGGGTGAAACCCGTGGAAGAACAAACCGATGACAGTCGAACGAATTCATGGGGTAGATCTCTGGAAGGACAGCAATCCAAGGAGAAACCTAGAGAAAGTTCGCAGCACGTGCTCGCTGTAGCTGCTAGAACCAGCGGTCCCGATCCCTTGGAAGCATACGTGAAGGTTGTAGTGAAGGTGTCAGACGTCAACGACAATCCACCGATTTTCACTCAAACACAGTACTCGGCAACGGTCCTGGAAGGCAACGTCAAAGGAGACTTTGTCGTCAAGGTAAAAATATAACGTCGATATGTTAACAATAATTAAAAGTTTCCACTAGCTTGTAAGGCAGAAGCGTATAATACGCGTGTTTCGTTTGCATAGCTTTCGGCCAGCGATGCGGACCAAGGGATGAACAGCAGAATCTTGTATCATATCGTTGACGGTAATCCGGACAATGCATTCACCATCAGTCCACCCTACAGTGGCATAGTTCGAACCAATATCGTTCTCGATCGTGAAATACGAGAGAAATATAGACTAACGATAATCGCGACGGACCAAGGAAATCCTCAGTTGACCGGAACGGCTGCTCTCAGCGTCCGCGTGATCGATATCAACGACAATCAACCGACTTTTCCAGAGCACAGTATCATCTCCGTTTCCGAAGGTAAGCCACGTTAATTATCACTAACGACGCTAAATTAAGGTCAGGAGAATAATAAAAGATAGAATATAAATGTCATTGAGTTAATTATGCCAGTCGTATAGTTCAATTATGGCGTTTATTCTTCTCAGCGTACGGTCGAGGCGAAGGTTAATCACCGATTATTTGTCTCATCTGGTCGCGATCGTACGCGAACAAATTACGGGCAAACACGAATACGCATACACCTCCTTAATTTCGATGCGTTGTGCGGCCGGTAATTAGCTCCTTCACGACCAACATGGCGCTCAATAACTCGATCTTGTTTTTTTTATCATAATCGTCTAATAGATTGGAATAAACCAGACGCTCTTCGAAAAGAACGATCGAATTTTCATATTCGTTTACTATCCTATTTTACGTGGAATCCGTTAGCATCGATTCGCTCGAATTCTAAACGACTTTGTCGAAAGATCGTTTGGTCGAAAGTAGAAAGAGATGTTTCCGCGTGGCAAAGCCGAGTGTATTTTGTGAGAGGTGAAACGCTCGAGAACGCAAGTGCACGAAAGAGAAAAGGAGATGGGATCAAAGAAAAGGGAAAAGCAAGTAAGTAATGGAAAAAAGAAAGGGACACGAATACCAGAGGTAGGAGTGCATACTACTCTCAAAGTATAAAGTTAAGTGGGAAAGGATTTATGCCGGCATTAAAGTCCAACTGTTCCGAACAATCTGCATAACTTAGGCGAGGCTGCGAACGCCCGTTTGAATAATTCGCGGTCTTCGTTCTTCCTGTTGTTCCACGCTGTTTGTCCTTCACATTCGTTTCATATTGCTCCTCATTGACAGATACGATTCAATGGAACAGCACCGAGCGAAAGTGGCCTCCAGTTTAACGCGTAAACGCTAGGCTTCGCGCTGCTACCCTTTCGAGCAGACCTACATTTTCGCTGGAGTAAAACGATGAAAATGTTAAAGAACATGGCATGAAAGAAGGCGATAGATTGTAAAAAATAGATGAACAGGCGATACGTAAAAATAATTGATCAAAGCTACACATAGAGCAATTTTCTAATAGTCCAATACGATGTCTTTTTCTCTGCGCTTTCTGTAGTCTTCGGACGACAGGATTTAAATGCGCTTCGTATTCTTCACTTCGTTCTCTTGTGCCTCTCATCCTTCCGCTCTTAGTATATGCGAGTACTTCCCCTTCTACTGCTCCTGTTCTTCTTTTCTTCTTTCGTCCACGTTTTTGTTGTATTCTTTTTGGTTGTTCGTTGTTTTTTCTCGTCTTATCGGTCTTTCTTTTGGTTTTTACTGTATATTTTTAAGGTTCAACGCAAAACAACGTGCGCTCTCACGCGAACGGAATAACGCGAGATCGCTATCTACTTTGTATCATCGTAAAACTTGAACGCGCTGTAAACCAGACTACTACATAGCAGGACTATTGAGGATGCAGCATTCGATAGAATTTAAATAGCGCAATCGCGTAACGTGTTAAATATGCAGAAACGTAGCAGCCTTTTTACGTGCTTGTTATTACCTCAAAGATTTGACTACGTATCACTTCGACAATGACGTGGGAGGCCTCGATGAAGGTCTTTACGCCCGTCGCGATGCGATCGATTGCGAAAAATTTGGTCGTGGCACACAAAGTAATCGATGAAATCGAGCACACGATTACTTCATTGAACGGCGCGCTAATAAAAAGCGATCTCGTAGTCGGGTCTGTTCATATTTTAGCGAAGCGCATGATAATTGTTTTTAATTATCCCGGTGAACGTGGCGTATGTAATTATCGTTCGGCCTAAAACGAGAGGTGCGGTTCGCCGATGTTTGATAGCCCACGCCTTTGTTCCTGAAGGGCCTTCCTTCGCATCCGCTAGATGGGAACACGTACGCGGCTGCACACGTACACGCGTATCCAAAGGAGGATTTAATCGACAGCATCGATCGTATCGGTTCCGAAAGTGGCACTGACACGAGAAATCGAAACAATGGTAGACCACCGACGAGCGCATTTTCCGTACAAGGAGCACATCGCCGACATCGTATTCGTATTTACGCAGCCAATCCGCGAATACCGAGGACCTCCGGTAATCAGAATTACCGCGATATAACTTACGGAGATCGAGTAGTACCCGATGTGAATTTATATATTTCGCGAGCAACGAGTTTTACCACGTGCTGGTTGCCAGCTCTCTCAGCCTGTTTCTTGGAATATCGCGGGCTTGAAGAGTGAAACGGAAACGCGGACGAGAACGTCCACCGATAGAGAGATCTTTGTTTCGACTTTCGTGGCATGACGCGCGGCGTGGTCCAGGAACACTACCGGCATGGCGTGGCGCAGAGCTCGTACAGTACGAGCCACGCGTTCATTCAGGGTCGTGACCGCTCTCGAAACCGATTTACACGACTTTAACGATCACCCGTGAAATTTACGAGCGAACGCTGCCGCGTGCCAACTAGTCTCCGAGTCATTCGGACGTGTCACTTCATCGCAAAATAATTCCTTTATCGGCGCGTGTATCGCTCTGCTCGTCCTTCATCTCTGTCCACTCTCTATCGTTTCGCGAAATTCTATTTTAAACGTTATCGTTCCTCACAGTAACGACGATACTTTTGTTTGGACGGCCGATTTCTAATATCCAGTGGCCGCTCGTAGATAGCTCTCTCGCAATTTGCTCACGGCAAACTGCAGATTATCGCCTACGATCCGCAGACCGAATCTTCGCCGAGCGTTCTTCTTAGCACCAGCGAGATAGAGAGAGCCGATAAGTAAGGATTCAATGCATTTTAAACGCGACTCCCTCGAACTGTCTTTAACTTCGCGGAAGAGCTCGGTCTGACTCGGCCGAGATTGCAACAGCGCTCTATATATATATATATATATAATACTCTGTATACGTATCGCACATGATCGTCTGGCGGTGACAAAGTGGCTTCTGGCCGAAAATAAAAAGATCAAGGGAAGCGGGTTGGCCCGTATAACGACGCCATTCATCAGTAACAACGGAGTCTGGCATTGTACCACGATGAACTGGCTGCCATTCGATGTTCCAGTTAAATGGTTCATCAGGAGCGAACGTTCTGTATCGCTCGACGAACTTAACGCTGTTTTCCTCCCGATTCCAGTAAAATTCTAACGAGTTGAATTTCATTTGCGATATGTTTTGCGTTAGGTACCGCTGTTGGCACCGTCTTAACCACCATCACGGCGAACGACGTGGACAGCTCCCCGGCTCTGACCTATCGATTTGGTAACGTGACCAGCCCAGGTCCTTTCAGTATCGATAGATACGGAGGCAAAGTCGTTCTCCGAAGACGTTTGGATGCCGAAACACGGTCGGAATACAGCTTGCAAGTTATCGCCAGCGACGGTGTTCACGAGGCGACCACGGACTTGATAGTTCGTGTCACGGATCTCAACGACAACGCTCCACGGTTCCAGCAATCCGCTTACATCGCCACGCTGCCTGGTAAGTAATTTTCGTGGCCGTTTTCTTCGAATCCGCGAATCGTTTGCCACATACCGTGCCAACCTGATCGGAGAGTTTCCTGTGAAGCGAAGGTAGTAGACTCGTGTGAACGTTGAAAGAGAAGAGATCGCAGTGAACTGTACATAGCTACGAGTTGCAATCTATTCGGTCGATATTCCGTCGAAGGAATCGCGGCGAAAGAGGCCCGAAGAAACGAGGGAAAGGGAGAGAAAGACGTCGAGGGGGACGACGACGGCCCGAGGCAAGTCTCTCGGCGCGAAATAAACGTGAGTTTAAAAACTGGTTTTTAGTAGACACACGTTGTCTTGTTGCCCGTGTTCCAAACTCGAATTGACACCGCGCCAAGATAAAGCGCGGAAAAGAGATGCGAAGAGAACGGAAGAAGCCGGACGAGGGGGGACGAGCATCGAAAACGACGAAAAGGAAAGGAGAATGGAAGGATGAAGGAGAGGATCGATGAAAAGCTAGCTACTCGAACGCCGAAGGGAGCACACAGCGAGCAGAGAATAGAGAGGGAGAAAGGGGGTCGGGTGAAAAGGAATGGCAAAGACGGCATGGAGAAGGGACGAAGGGGGGGAGGGGAAGGGAGATGGAGAGGAAGCAGAAGGGAGACGAGGAGAATTGCGAACGCCTCGCACATAAATAAACGCGAGGACACCGTTTGCGAGGCAGCCGAAAAGCCGCCTTCGTTGCAACCGCCGGCCGAGATCGCCGGCTTCGAAGACTCTCGAAACTTATTAAAAATACATAGGCCCGCGCCTAATGGTGCATTTGGGTGGGCGGCAGAGGGGTGACAGGGGAGGCTGGATTGGCAGGAGGTGGACGTGGAAAGAGTTGAAAGGGGGGGAGCTCCGATGGTGACTGCCTCGCGAATTTGCATCTTTCTTTTCGTCTCCTCTCGGGCTTCGCCGCGTAGATTCGTAAATAGAGTGGGAAAGTCAAGAGCGACGCTTTAAAAAATACTCTCCTCCGCAATTGATCGATGACGCCGCTTCTAGTAGGGCTATTTTGTCGCGGGATTTCCAGAGAATAGGCGAGCAAGGTTTAATTTTCTCGCTGACACTCTTTCCGATCTCTCGCTAGGGAGGAATCGTGCGCAGATCATTTATATCGTGATAAAGGAACGAGGAAGACGGGTTAATCTGGCGATTATCAAAATCGTATTAAACTGTCCGGGGAAGGCAGGATATATTCCGAAAAGAAGGTGGGATTAATGAAGCTCGGCCAGTAATAAGAATTCGTCCCACTGCAAATCGTGATGCGAACACGCATACTCCACGGTCATACGCGTCTCGCAATAATTATAGAGTACCTGTCACTTCTCGGTTCAAATTCCCTTTCCTCCGAGGTCGTCCTACCTCCTCACCTCGGACATCCCCAAGGGGGTGCGCGTTCGCCAAGTTTTATTTCAGCCTCCCCTCCTCTCCGCCTTTCTTTCTCCCTCCTGTTTCATTCCAGCTTTCTTCTTTGTCTTCCTTTTTCGCTTTAGGTCGCAACTTGGCACATTAATGCCGAGTTATCCGACGATTTGAAACGCATCGAAATGATTTTTGTAGCTGCGGAGCTGCTCATCCTGCTGGCCCCACGGCTCGCCCGAGCGATTTATATAACTGGTTATTATTTCATACTTCCGTTCAGCCCGATGTCAGGACGGCTTATCCTCCTCCTTTACCAAGAAAAGAAAGAACTTAGTCGGTGGTGGCGGTGGTGCTGCTCGAGGACGTGGTACCTCCAACAAAAAGAGGTGGAGAGGGTACTTGACCTCGCGCCCATGATCCCTCGATCTTTGTCCCGCACGCTTTTTCAAGTATACTCTGCCGAAGCGACCGACGATCGATTCCCAATACGTCGGTGCAAATACTTAGCCTCTTTCATCTACATTCCGCTTTATCGTACTCTCGATATAGGGAAACTTTGTACGGTTGCCTACGGTCGATAGCTCTTCCCTCTTTCTCACTTTCGTCGTTCTTTTTCTGTCGTTGCAGAAGGACGAGGGGACTTGCAAGAAATTCTGACGGTAAACGCGACCGACGACGACCTTACAGAGGACAACAGTCGAGTACGATATTATCTGCTGAAAGCTACCAAAGGTTTCTCAGTGCATCCTGCAACCGGCGTTCTGACGGTTAATCGTACCGCGATACCAAGACCTTTGCCCAAAGAGGTGGAGTTGGCCATCGTAGCGGAAGATTACGGTAAGCCACCGGCCTCGTCCATATGTTCCGTCGTCGTGCGATTGAGCAGCTTGAAGAGCACCTTGCCCGGCAAAGAGTACAAGGTCACTGCGAAAGAAAATACGTTGAAGGGCACCACTTTGATGAGATTGTCCGACGTGGACCTTTTGGACGGCGCCATCGTGGCCGGCGATAACAGCGGAACGTTCGAAATATCCAGAGGCAAATTGATTCTCTCCAGGACGCTCGACAGAGAAACGAAAGACAAGTAAGGACGATCGATTTTTAACGTTTTCGTAGGAATTCCAATTTGGCACTAACGAGGGTTATGCATTTTTCAGATACGTTTTACGACTAGGCTCCAAGAACGAGAACATGACAACCGGGTCGCTGGTAGGAGACGAACCTGTTACGGTAATCATTACGGTGGAAGATGTGAACGATAATTACCCTCGTTTCTTGGAGGATCTTCATCAAGTATCGATCAAAGAGAACGCAGCACGCGGTACCACGGTGGCCATGTTGCGCGCCAAGGACGACGATCTGGCTGGCAGCGTGGCTGCGAATTTAGTGTACGAAATTACTTCCGGTAACGACGGTGGCCTGTTTCGCGTGGACAAAACCACCGGCGCTGTTCAAGTAAACGCAACCTTGGACTGCGATCTCGAGCCAGACATTCACAATCTAGTGATCATGGCGTGCGACAGCGATCCAGTTTCTCCTTTGTGCGCTTTGACGAGGCTTCGTATTCACCTGGAAGACGTGAACGACAATTCACCCAAGTTCCCAGTCTCTGAATATCTGGAATTCGTCGGAGAGAACGAACCGATCGGGACGATCGTGTTTTCCGCGCGAGCATCGGACTTGGATCGCGGTATATTTGGGTCTTTGAACTATTCCATCGTATCTGCCGCGGCAACCGGATTTTCCGATATCGACGATAGCTGGAAATTGTTCGCTGTAGATGGAAAATCCGGCACGGTGACGACGCGCGCTGTCTTCGATTATGAGCTGCGAAACAGATACGCGTTCACTCTACGAGCAACCGATACAGGTGGCCGAACGGCAGCCGTCAGAGTCCGAGTGGAGATCGAATCCAGAGATGAATTTTACCCGCAATTCACAGAAAGAATGTACAGATTCGGTATTAGAAACGGAGCTCAGGTGATCCCTGGAACGGTGATCGGTCATGTAACAGCAACAGATCGAGACAAAGGTCCCGACGGACGAGTCGTTTATCAACTGACCTCGCAACATCCTTATTTCAAATTGAATCGCACCACAGGCGCGTTGATCGTGAAGCAGAAGCTGGTGCACATTGATATGGACGTGGAGGAATCGTCGAGGTTAGTGGTCAGTGCCAGTTCCGGTAGACAGGGCTCTTTGTCGAACATGACGGTGGTAGAAATCACTTTGACGGATGATAGCGACGTGAACGAAGCTAGAGGCGCTACAGCTTTGGCTACCCCGAACGATGTTGGGTCTAACATGGCAGTCGCAGCGACCGGGGGTCTAGCCGATTGGGCGTTAGGTTTATTAATCGCCTTGCTTCTGTTGGTCGTCGCCTTTGGTGCTATTTTCCTCTATCTTCATCTTCGAAATCGAAGGCACAAGAAACCGGGCACGAAACCGAGTTTAAACGGGGAGAGCAATGCCACTGCGTCCAATAGCTACGTGGATCCGAGCGCCTTCGATACTATACCGATTAGAAGCGTTGCCGGGGTGGGCGGAGGAGGAAACGGAGGCTCTGGGAACGGCAATGGTGGAAGCGGCGCTGCTTCCTGTCAATTTGCACCCCCCAAGTACGATGAGATACCACCGTATGGTACCTCTGGTCAATCCGGGCAGCAACAGGCGACTTCGGAATTGTCCGGCAGCGATCAGTCCGGCTCGTCTGGCAGAGGCTCGGCCGAGGACGACGGAGAAGACGAAGAGATTCGAATGATCAACGAAGGCCAACAGACTGGAGACTCGGCTAGTGATCTCTCGGTTCACAATACTCAGGAATATTTAGCCAGGTTAGGCATCGTCGACCCTCCGGCTGGTACTCCGAGAAGACCGCCTGAAGCGCTGCCTCTCGATAGCTTACACTTGTTCGAGGACGAGGCCGCCACCGAAGCGGATATCGCCACCTTGATTTATGGGAAAATCGGGGAACCTGGAAGACCGATGTCGGGTTTAGAAGTTCCTGGAGGTCCATCGATGAACGGATCCCTAAGTTCCATCGTTCATAGCGAGGAGGAACTGACTGGATCGTACAATTGGGACTATCTGCTGGATTGGGGTCCTCATTATCAACCACTTGCTCACGTGTTCAGCGAAATTGCCAGGCTGAAAGACGACGCTGCTAGCGTTCAAAGCGGAAATTCAGGAAGCAGCGGCAAAACCAAGTCTGTACATAAAGCTCCGCCACCGCCATTGCTCACTTCCGTTGCTCCTAGGTCGTTGGCGGCTCCCGCGTTAGCCAGGGGCATTCTTCCAAGATCTCCGATCAGCCACGATGCTTCCACTTTCCCATCGGCGGCCCTTAGCCCGAGTTTCTCTCCGTCCTTATCTCCTCTCGCCACCAGAAGTCCTAGTATCAGTCCTTTGGTGCCACCTGCCACTCAAAGGTCCGGTCAAAGTGCCAATAGAGGTATTCCAGTTACCGACGCTGAATTAAGGATCTAACGGTATATCGAAATCATAGTCGCGTTGCGTCAGATATTAGTATTAGTCCCGTTATATCTTGGATCCGGTATCGCGTATATTCGATAGCGTCGATTCGAAAGTTGCCAGCTATATTTTAGAGAATGTTTTAATCGGAATTTATCGCGTTGAAAGCGTCGTTAGCGTATACCCGATTCCGTGTGATTGCAGTATGAGCGCAGTGTGTATAAAATAGAGACTTTAAGTTGACTGACCTTCGACGAGATTCTCGAAGGTGCCAAAGTGCACATTTTTTTATTTCCGCCGTGATAGACACGAACGCCTCTTTTACGCGTCTAGTTGTAGAATCGAAACGAACGTTTGTAGATAATCCCGTATCCTCGTACTCGCGCAACGATCCTAACGTATAGAACGTATGACCTGCGGAAAAGAGGCGATTGCGCGATATTTTTTTAAGCACAGATATACGACTGTTACTTGCCGTTTCGATCGTCGGTCGATCGATAGTTAAAATAATACTCGTTTGTTTGTACATAGAAGAGTCCGAAATGGGCCGCGTAATCGTTAAGTAATCGTGTAAATAATACTCATACGAAAAAAGAAGAAAAAATTACGCCCATTACGCCTTATAATCAAAAGATAGACTCGATAGCCTCGATAGTCTCGATTCGAAGTCCGTGTCTTCGTGCCATGCCCGTTGAAACGCGCGGCTGTACAGTCACCTTAATTTCGTTAGAGACCGAGACGAATCGGTCGATCGCTCGAACGAACGTTTCCTCGAGCATGGCGATATCAACGGGTTAAAAATGCGTCGACACGAGCGAACTGATCGATCCGATATTCGTGCTCGCGCAACTCCGGAGATACCCTTTTATGCCCCGTTTCATTTCTACTTTGTGCTGGTCTTCCAATTGGAATTTCGATGTAACGGAAGACGACAACGTTTTTCTCAGCCAGGTATATATATACATAAAAATATTAGAAAATAGGTATGTCATATTTTGTATAAAAAAAAGACAACTCTTTGTACAAAGACTCTTCTGTGAGCCCAGGATTCACTTGACGGTGAATTTTAAATAAATGAATTTTTTAGGAATCTATCAGATTTTTCTTTGTAAACCCTATATATCTCATTGTGGATATTTGAAGGAGACAGGCAAGGAATATATTTGAAAAAAAAAGAAAACACGACAGACTTGTATAAATCTGCGTCTTGTAATACAACACGTTGAGCCTTACAAGTATATTCACATGTAGTCTTTGAAGTATTTTGATAAATTATTTCTCTATTCGCTCTTTCAGATTATAAGACTACGAACAAAGCGCGCTTTCGTATACGCAGTTTGAACGGAAAATAAAATCAATGTTATGGAAACGGTTGGGCTACGGCAAAACTCGAAGGTAAACGATTCGACGCAAATTCGACAACCGGGAAACCTGAAAAGCAAAATTGTTAAACGAAAACGGCGATAAAGCTGCGAAAATTATTCCAAGTTTCTCGACGAATCCGTGTATATTTTTCAAGCGACGAAGAACTCGCTACGAAGCACTATTTATCCAGTTAATTTGTACATTAAACAGTCTCTACGAGAGAACACGTATCGACCTACGTTTCTAGTGCCTAAAATTAGCGAATCCTTTGCAGAATTCTCCTATAACGATATAAATACATTGTAATTCAAATGGCATGTCCAGTCTTGAAACTGCTCGTTGACGAGCGCTATGTCATCTTTTCTTTTTCTTTTTTCTGGTTTTTTTTCCCCTTTTAATCATCTTCTTGGATGTGTTACAAAGTCGGCAACTGTAACTCGAGATAGAAATTGGCCTAATGTTTAATCGAAAACAGAGGCAGAATCGCAGATTCGGTACTTGTCGACAAATATCTCGGACAAAAATGTCTTCGGTTCTAAGATCGTCGATCTATCTTCGGTAAAGATTTCTATACACCGATCTACGTTTGTCGATGGTCCAAATATGAAATTCGGTAGGATAAATGCTAAAGGAACCTACGTTTTCTTTCGAAATGTTTCGTCTACGTATTGGTAGTGTTTAACGACGTTCTATCTATCAAACGTTAACCGATGGTATGATACGTTTGTAAGTAATTACTATCGTGACTCGTGCTAATCGATTCATATCACAACGATTCTAACGCTACAGAAAATGTTGCATAAAACTCTTTACCAACGTTTCGATATTCTTCCACGTAATTGTCAAGAATCGATCAAGATCCGATGTAGAAGGGAACATCGATCAAGCGTCACAAAGTCATCGTGGCACCATGCAAGGTTTCACTCATTGTCTGATAACGAAGAAAGGTTCTCGATTAGTTAAATGTTTCGTAAAATTGTTTTATCGATTCGCACAATTCACACTGTACAAAAGATTTTGTGGCAGTACGATGATCGGTCACGGGATATATTTACCAGGCAATGAGTTAACGCTGCCCTACGCTTGGCAAATGAAAAGCGCTTTTGCTACCTTCGGGCGACCATTTATACGCCGCCGTTAAAATAAGGCACCACATCCGACGCTGTTCACGCGATCGTTAATACTCCGGAGTGCAATCAAATCGGTGATCTGGCGATTTTCAGCTTGCTCGAAGAAGCCACTACAAAAGCTTAGAAATAGTTTTATTATCGTTATTGCTATGCGATCATAGCACTAAACGACTGGCGAATCATGTAACGCACTCTTTCGTATTGACTTTATGTTTGATATCTGTTATGGTTGCAATCACGTAATTCCTTCGAACACATTCTGTAATAGTAGAAAACAGATGCGATAAAAGGATAACATTCGTGTAGCCAGTGTACTGTTTTTTGATCCCAGTTGAACGCATCACACTCGATGGTATTTTATATGTACGCAGCTAGCTAAACTAACTTTTGGAACGTTAGCGCAGGTCAAACTGTCTCTTCCGTCACGCTCCTTGGTATCTGCAATACGCTGATGCTGAAACGAAACGACAAAATTGAAGAATGTCCCTGTGTTGATACAAATTCGAAGCGGCACTTTAACAAGCACGATGGAACGTTAGCATGTATCGAGGATGACGATCGCATGGAAGAATGCAGTCAAAGCTGTTGACGATGAATCATGATCGACGTTCGATGATGAATAGATATTTCATAAATTGATTCGTTTATTCCGAGAAGTTTAAATTCAAGTCCAAATCCATCGAGATTGGTTGTTATTTCCAAAGCGTTATGTAGAAATCTCAAGGGGAAAGCATAGCCTGAATTATTCTCGACTCACGCAATTTTCTTCGCTGTTTCACATTCGCTTTTCCCCAATGCCACGCTGCATTTATTACGCCACACTGTGTACTCTGAAGGTCGTTTTCGCAATAATTCGAATAACGTCTGTGCAAAAGTTCACTCTGTTTTTCGCACGAATCACTCCACGGCACGCTACATTTGCGATTGATTGCTTATTTATAAGATGCTATGTGAGTACAATGATCTACGGCTTCTAGGTCAAAGCGGCTCGATTTTCATAGCGAAGGTTACGCTTAATAATTACGAATGAGTTATAAAAAGAGTCGGGTCGCGTACGATTCATGAAAGCACATTATGGGCGGACATGATTATGCTTCCTCCTTACTGTTATTCGGATGATGATCGATACGACTAACGCGATTCATTGATTTTCGCTTGTATCTTCTATCGACAGTGAGTCGATGAAAATTTGATAGCAATCGAAGAAAATATGAAAATGGAAAGACGTACGTACCATGAGGAAAGCCTGCCGTGAATCATTTGTAAATATCAACGATTTGCATGAGATTTTGCGGTAGCAAAGCAGAATAAAGGATGTAACGAAAATGCACGCGATCGTTGCAATCTTACAAAGTGATAGCCTAGCCCTACCAACAAGCTTGTTTACTTGGCGACGCCGGCTATCCTCGTGTCGTCTTGCATTTCGACGACGATGGTGTCAGGATCGGATACCCTGTTGGCAGAAATGCATCCGTTTGCGATAGTCGTTGGCAGAACGGTCTCCGACTAAAAGAAATATCCCGAGTTAATTTTGTTTCGTTTCACCCCAAATAGCGTTCGCGTGGTCTCACAACGATCGTACTTGATAAGCTGCTGCATCCAACGCCATCAGCTCCTTCTTCGACAATTGCTCGACCACGGCAGCGGCGTAACAATCTCCCAGCATGTTGTTCGTGGTCCGAATGCGATCCCTGGATGTAGAAATTGTTAGTGAACTTAGTACTTATTGCTTGTTATCGAAAGAAAAATGCTGTGTTACTTACACGAACCAATCGATGGTGAATAAAAGAGAGACATTGTAAACAGGAGCATCGATGGCGCTTAGGACAACTAGAAGGAGAACCAAGGCGGCGCTTGGAACTGACGCCGATGACACGGACGCAGCGGTGGAGGTTAAACTTAAAGAAGAACGATGCCATATCGATGTAAATGGGGATCGTTGTAAGTAACGAGTTCAAGCAACGAACTAAATAAAGAAAAAAACTTACATGACCGTTATAATTTCGCCGAAGCCCAAAACCATGCCATGCATCTGCGCGATGAAGATACTAGCTACGGCGACGAACAGCGCTGTCCCGTCCATGTTAATGTTGCAGCCGATCGGCAGAACGAATCTGGTGACTCTAGGATCGACTCGAAGCTTATCCGTCATCAGGCGAAAAGTGACCGGAAGTGCAGCAGCCCTGTACAAAACTGCGTTAGAAAAGATCGGGCAAAGCAGATGTCGAGTGATAAAGAAAGATCATTTCTCCGTGCTGCGTAGCTGATGTCCATGGACGAAGGGTCATTCTGGCGTAGTGTGATCGTAATTCGTAAATTCTAACACAACTTCCTCGACATAGTACGCTTTCGAGCGGCGAATAATGCAATGAAATGGATAAAGCACGAATTGTACGAAGCGAATAAGAAATTCGATGAAAAGGTACGCGTCAAGGTCGATTGATAGAGCGTTCGGTGGTACAAGTGGCATGGACAGAAAGGTTTCGAGAGACTAATAACCAGAATGACCGTAAGACGAACTGAAAATCAACCAGGGTTAATGTCGACGTCGAACGGAACAGTGATGATTCTTCCATCGTGTCTCGAAATCAGGCTAACTCCTGTAACAGACAATCGCATGTACCTTCATGTTGCGGCCATCGATTACTTACCAAGGCCACCCTCGGTCTCTGAACCACCTGCAAAAGGCCGCGTGCAGCGCGTGTTCTAATACATCATCATGATATTCATACAGTCTCTGTTCAGATACACTAAGAGCTGTTTCTCTCAGTCGCACAGTGTACGCACAGTTGTGTACGCTCTCTTCTGGAAAAAGTTAATCCACATAGAAAACAAGTTGAATTAGATATTGCCGTTGCAGGGCGTTTACGATCTTGAGCGCCGCAATGATGGGACGGAAAAGGTTCGAAGTACGTTAAAAATCATTGCAACCGTTACACACGATGTACGAATGCTTCTCTGTCCCACGATGCATCGAAAGGAACGAGCGGGGAATAAACGTCTGAAGAAGGAAAATGGATAAAAGAAAGGAGAGCAGGGGTCGGATCGTGTGAATTTTGGTTACTTGACGAATGCTGATGGACAAACTGAAAAAATGATCGTTGCTTCGCGTGATCCGCAATAATGAACGGTTAAAGAAATAGAGAATGATCGTAGTTCGGGTGTTCTGGCCAGTGATGGACGGCGCCGGCAAACCTGGAAGAGCGGGCTCGACACGAGCAACCAATATTTTTTTCAGCTTTCCTCTTGGAAAAGTTTCTTGGAAAATACTTAAATAAATATCATATGTGGCACGAAGCCTGTTTTGGCGGTCTCGTCTTCCTCTATCCTTCCCCTTACGAGGGACAGAAGATTCGGATAATGGAAGCCCTTTAAGTCTTCCACGCCAAGAATCAGTCCAGGTGACACGGAGTCAGCTGATTTCCGGCTAAATACACACGGACATAACCAGAATATTTCCGTGCACTTACACAGTTTTTCTTTATGATTTTATCCTTCTTCGTTGGTCTACTCTCTGTTGCATATTTCATATCATCAATGTCATCGAAATTTCGGTAATACATTCGATTATTTCGGTGATATGCTTATCATTTCGGTCGGAGATGCGTTTAAACATTAAAACTTCACCGAAAGTTCGTCGATAATTACTACTAACCGGGAGTATCTGCATCCTAAGTGCCACCCAGAACTGCATACCTCTCTCCCTTTCTCTCTCTCTCTCTCTCTTTCTTATTGGTCATGAGGAGTTTCCCCGCGAACAGCGCGGAAACGTTAAAGAAACATAAATGGTTCAAAGAGGAATCGAATAAATGACGGAAAGTAGGATTCGATAGCGTTCGACAACGTCTTCGAAGCGAATCGTAACTGTGTTCTAACGTTGTGAAACGCTGCTGGGAAAGTATCAATCTGGGAAGGTGTACAGGACTAAGGCCTCGCAATGCCTCCTCTCGGCTGGCTGAAACATATTGTCTCTATCAATCGATTCAAACGCATGCGTCGACCTGTTATTTCGAGTCTTGATCGCCTTGCAGTTTCCTCGAACGATCGACAAACGTAATCGACACGATGTAAAATAAAAATAAAAGGCACGACGAATTCGGTTGGCAAGAGACCCGATGGTAATGAATCGCGATCAACCGGGTAAAAGAATCAAAAACTAAATGACGATGACGACCGAGGCCATGTGAGGTAGGCGATATGGGTACTCTGAAGGTCGGGCTGAGTTCGAAGATCGACGACTCACGTTGATGACATGGCGAATGCGGTGAGAGTACCCTGGGCGAGGCCGGTGTAGAATTTAAAGGGGTTCTTTCTCACGAAGGCCAAATAGATCAGCTGCATGATCACCAACTGATAGAAAAACACACCGATCACGATCGTAACGATGAACCAGGCGAGCTGCGACATCACCAATGCCAGATCGGCGACGCCGAGTATTTTGCCGGCTATTACCGAGGTGATGCCTACCGGTGTCATCCTACGAGGAAACGATTTTCATGTTTAAGCTTCTTATCCTTCCATCGAATACGCATCTTCGTACGTACCACATTACAGTCGACACCATTCGCATGATAACCTCGAACACAGCTTTGAAAAAGTCGATCACGATTTGGCCTTTCTCGCCGAGAGTACCTAAGAACGTGCCGAACACCAGGCAGAAGAATACTATGCCCAACGTGTTCGTGCCGCTTCTGTATTGTGTCACTCTCATCAATTCATCGTCCCCGAGAACGTCTGAAGATATCGAATCGGTTAGATTTTGAAAGGGCATCGTTTTTGGAACATATACGGTGTGAGCCTGCCGGAAAGATTTCGTGTAAAGAATAGAATATACGTATAGATGCGATTATTAATGGTGAAAATGCGTACCTGCTGAAACGCTGCTTGGAAAATATTATCCGGAAACATATTCCTGTAACACGCGAAATGCGGCGCAATTTTCATAACTGGTTAATCGATAGCTGCGTTTATCGACGATATGCGCTATAATTTCGTTAGCCGATAGCATGCACCGCAAATGCTTTGAACTATGCTTTGAACGGATTTCTTTAGCACATATAAATAAAGTACGTGCGATCGATAATTTTAATCCCGTCATGGTTGATATCATTCCCAATTGTTGGAAAAGTTCACCGGTCGTGAAATTACACGACCTTAATTCCCGCTGGAACGCTTATGTAGTTCCAATAATTTATCATAATGTGTAAATAGCCAAAATGGAGAAAGGGTTTTTACTCGGCGAATCGATAAGTCGATTGTCGATAACCGTGTTTAATCCGGACAACGCTATCGTCGTGGTTTGGCTTTATTATACCGGACAAGCAATGGAATCAATGAGAATAATCCAATAGCACGCAAGGCATGCGATGAAAGTTACCGCGATACCCCTGTCATCGGAGAGTACAGTGGAACGAGTCAAGCGTTGCTCCGGCGACGAGGTAAAGGACTCTACTTTTATCGTAGGAAAATTCCGGGACAGTGTTGGCGTACATGTCGACGCAGAGGTACAAAAATAACAAGTATGATCGATATCTAACGACTAACACTATTTTATAAACGAAGAAGATAGGAATACTATCTACCTTCCCAAATCGAGAAGGCTGTCCAAGATGTTAACGGCTCTCCCGCTGTGCGAGGTCGCCATCGATTTTCTAATTCCAGGATTACCCGGATGAATGAGCAGAACCAGGACGACACCAAGGACAGCGTTCAATAACGACGTGAGTATAAAGTACACCAAAGTTCTGACGGCGATCATTCCGTTCATTCTTGCGTTCAAACTTGCCGAGCCTGTAAGTTGTAAACGTTACACGATTAGCGTTGCTTCGGCATAATCAGTTTTTAATATAGTTTTTATTAGCTTAGCTCTTCTCATAACGCATCGAGTTACACGTAGTTACCTGATATGAGACTGGCAATCACTAGTGGCAAGATCATTAACTTTAACAACCTCATGAAGAGCTCTCCAGGATAACTGATTAGCATAACTGCGTCATCGCCGAGGCTCAAGGGTCGTAAACCGAACCCTGAAAAAATAACGAGATTACTGCTATGACAGCTGCTTCTAGAAGGCTTAAGTCTATTCAAGGTGAATGTGATGAAGTGGCGCAGCAGAATGAAAGCAAGTTCGGTTTCTGAAATTTTACCAGTAAAAAGTTATATCTGTATAATACATGAGACTATGTACGGACGATAACATCGCTTTAAATTTACTAGATATGACCTTTGCGATAATAATTTTTTAAAAATAATAATATTTTAATGCGTAAAGATATAAAAATAAAGTGTGTGAGCGAGCTGAGAAGGCGACATGGGAATAGCAAGAGAACGCTGCAAAAGAGGCTACTTGTGTCCTTGTCTAATAATGCATGCAGATTCGTATATTAAATATGTAAATGTAACACCGATCAACGACCGGCGACAGTGTGCATGCCTGATTAGACAAGGACAGAAGATATTTCTATACAGAGATCTCTTTCTATTTCTATAACGCATCCACTTACACAGTGATACATATTTTTACATCTCTATGTTTTAATGCCAGTAATTGATTGTCGATTGTCTATAAACGCGAGCGAGTTGTAGAAAAAATTGCTTTATCGACGAGTAGTAATGCGAATGTAAAAGGATACGCGAGAAATTGGGCGTGCCATTTAATGTAATTGCGAATGATTAGAAAAGCGTATTTCCAAATTCGAATTCGCTAACGTCGCTACAGATGTACATTGTGGCGATTAAATCGTCGAAAATAATGACGAAGCGTAAATGAAAATACATCGACGGTCATCGAGTCATTTTAAAGAGAGTCGTTTTCAACGTAATTCTAAAGAAAGGTTGGTACGTTCGTGTCCAAGGTTGTTCTTTCTGTTTCTAAGTGATAAGTTGGTTAAATAGATGAGACTTTTGACGGAAACCTTTCGTCGATGATTGTCACCTTTTAACAGGATAACGCGTTAGCGTTTTATGTAACAAAAGTTAATTTTAACGTGGATCGTCTCGGTTAATGGCGCGCGAAACATATCCAGTCTATATGCCTTCTCGTTGTCAATTTTAATTTACAGCAAGCAATTCGACTCGCGAGGGTACATCATTGACAGATATAGTTTCAACGATTACGAAGACCCGATCGTTAAGTAGCGCGCATAATCATTTATTAACACGTGTATGGCGTTCGCGCACGTGACGCAACAGAAAACTCGCATTTCGTTTTAATTCTAACGGAGAAAAGGATGGAGATAGAAAAGGATGGAAGAAATGAAGGAACAGAGATGGGTTTCTATCTACGAGTGCTATCGATCGGCGGAAAAAGTAAAATCGGCTCGTATCGGATGAACTCGACCTTGGCACGCTTTCCCGTAATGGACGAAAGAGTAAGGAGCTTTTGGCATGGCCCTGTCATTATCTGGAGTACGTGATGTAGCTCGGAACTCGTCCTTACAACTTTCATCGTATTTACTATAAATAAAAAGTTGATGGAAATTTTGCAACCTCATTGAGTAGATACTATAAGGAAACCATGTTTTCTCGAGTTTCAAGCTCGATATGTAACCGATTGACATTTAGTTGACATATCGATGATTCATTGACTCGAGAGAGAAAAGAAGTCGCGCCGACGTACACGATCAATCAGGTCAACGTATAAAATTAATATTATCGTACGGATGTTCGACGTCGTAGATGAGTAAACCGAATGTTCGATCGATTTTGATATTTCTCCGTACTTACCGAGTATTACGCCGAAGAGAACACCGGAGAGGGTAACTATGAGAAGAAGATTTTCCCGCATGAACTTTCTGGTGTCGGCGGTCACCTTACGGGGACCCTGAGAGGCCGACACGTCCTGGCCATCCATCTTGGCGAACAAGTACTCGGAGAACCGAGCCGAGGACTTCTCCTCCATTTCACTAGGCCGCCAGTAAGCGGCGTAGGTGGTGGTGGTGGAGCCGGTCGCGCACGAGGAGGCCGATCCTCTGGGCGATCGCCCCGCCGATTCTGCCAAGTTCCCTTCTCGCGATCTCTCGCGGCTAACGGCGGGGCCCCGGCAACACCACAACGACGACGGGTTGCCGTTTTGGGGGTGTTTCGGGAAATCCGTGCGGAACGAGCAATCACGCGCTCCCACCAGACGTTCCAATAGCCTGACGGCCTTGCGAGAGCGCGGCAGCTCGATCGTGGTACAGGGATTCGACTCGACTTCTTTCGAGTCAAGTTGAGACGAATCAATCGGTCCCTCGCTAACGCGACCCAATGGCCTCGCGTTACTATCCGCGCTCACTTGACGTGCGAGAGGATTAAAGTCACAAGTTCTTCAGGATGAAAGAACACTGGGATGGGTTGTTCTCTGTTTTCTAAGCTTCGGAGGACTTACTCTTTTATGGATCGTTGGTAGATAACCAAGCCGTATCGAATAGGGAGAAAATTTCTTGAAAGGAAAGCTTGCGATCGATCTTCCTACCGAGGTCACCGGTCTCTCGGAGCAATTGGTTGATTCCGCCTGAACGTTCGCGTTGTTGCACAGGGTCAGTTACCTTTTAGAGTTAGCACTTTGCACCTTGGGCTGATATTGCTGGTTTGCATGCGCCAGATTACTCGAATCGCGTGACTCTTTTCTTTTTAATAGTAGAACGAGTGGGATCGATTAGTCGGTCAACGTGGCAATTAAAAGAAAATGGCGAATAAAGTATTCGTATGAATTTCGATGGTCGTTTAGATTTCGATACGTTTATCACGAAGGATGAGCCCCAACTGACCGGTTACTGGAGGATATATACGTATTGATTTGCCGAGATACCCCTTTTCCCCGGCGACCCCTACTCGTTCCCACGGGCTCAGCCGAAAGACGCTTGCGCGAACTCCGGTGGCTAAGTCGGTCGACTGAAAACTGGTATGTATATCTGACACCGATGAACCGTCGTTGGATTGTGCATTACGAGCGACAATAGTCAAAGAGGAATAACACGAAAGAGTCGAAATAAAGACGCACAAGCTTCGATGGCCTAAACGAACGAACTATATGACGCTTTGATGCTCCAGGGGAGTATCTGCCAGATATAGATGCATTTCGTCCTATGAAACGAACCTACTTTGACAACGCTTGCTCCTTGATTTTTCGATGTCCTGAAAAATCAATATCCATATTCGTTCGAGTATCTCAGTGATTTAAGTTTCTTTGCAGCTGAAAAAGCTGATAACAGTCGAATACAAAAATATTCTTCCCATAAAAATTTTCTGACGCTTTAATTCCATTTTAATCGTTGTATTGATTATACGTTGTATTGATATAACGTTGTATTGATTAGGAATATACTCGATAAGTGTCCGACCGGGAACGAAGTGGATCTACTTGTGTCCGACCGTAATGGCTTTTACTACTGGTAACGAAGCAGGTGATTGTTACCAACAGCAAGAGATGGAAGCACTAGACTTTATTTCGATAATTTGTCTGATATCGAAGAAACGTAAGCTATGGACTGATCCGATCGAACTCATATGTATTCTGAACGATAATGAATTCGAGACGGATCTTAAATCGTGAGAACGAAATCGTGTATTTATGCCATCTTCGTTAAAAAAGACGGCTTTAACAGAAATAAAACTGCATTGGGATATAATATTATTATAGAAATATCTGTATTCTTATAGCTAAACGGAAGTTTCTTTGACCTTTTCCCGATCAAATGTCTACATGTGAGCTACTGGTAAATAGGTATCAACATTTCTGTCGTATTCATATGACAAAGGTTATTCGAAATGCGTGGAATTATCCCAAGAAAAATTCGGTCGTTGCGTTGCGAAGGAGCGGGTCATCGTTCTTGAATAATGGAAAGGAACTTCTCGTTTGAGATCATTCCGATAGCAAGGTGCCGGGATCCCGACTCATCCCTCTCGTAAATAATCTATGGAGGGAACTGTAATACTGTCGAGAACAGCATCGATATAAGTTCTTCTATTTATCGAGTTTCCCGAACATGTACAACCACCGATTCCGTGTCTTCCTCTTTGTCAGCGAGACGCATTCGTGCGTGGCTGTTTGCATTTCTCGCGCTGCCGACGACGTCCTCCGAGAAGAATATCGTCTATAGTCTCATATTGAAAAGAGTCTTGCGATTCGTTACCGATCCAAGAATCTCATTACAGAGGAAACTGGCAGTGAACGCTGAACAGACTCAATTTGTATCGCAAGCCAATGAGATGTATGGAAAATAAGGAACGAACAAGTAAAGTCTTGGAATCCAATTGTCGTCACGTTTCAGTGATCGCGTACCTACGATTCTTCCTACGTGTGCTCGTAAGCAGATTAAAATTGAACGAAAGTCGGAAGGCTCCCTTGATGAAGCTTTAACGGAAACCGCTCGAGGGTATGAGGCTTTGATTGGATATTACGTGAAATATGGATTATCAATCTTGGCCGCTTCCTACAACGAAGAAACATACGTTCGATCGATTCAAGATGTCAGATTAACGTTTTAAGAATCGTAACCCCATCTAAATAATTTATATGTATAGCATGTAAATTTAATTTCATCTAACACCGTACATTTAACACGCGGTCAGATTTGATAATCGACCAACAATGACGTTGTAGTTTCATATTTGCATCATATCGTCGTAACCATAACGCGGTTCCCTATTGTTTACGGGCGGACTAACAAATCGGTTTAACGAGCACAAACAGGGTAGTTAGGAGAACAAAGGCGATTTAGGCGCGAATACTTGAACGCGTTCTCAATCATTAATCTTCCTTGGGCTATATCCCTCGTGCGTGTATCTGAATGAATAGATTCGATCGGATTCCAGAGTCACGGAAAGCAGAGAATCCTGTGTTGCGTTTATTCTTAGTGACGCGCGTCGAGGACGAATCGGGAATTGGAAAACTCGAGCACAATGGAAATCGAGAAACGCGAGAAGCAAATGGAAAGGGGATGGGAAAAAAGAGTGGGAAAGAAACTAGGTTTGTTAAGTAGATTTAAGAATCGCGTCGCTGTTGCACAGAGGTGAGTGAGACGCTTTAAGCTTGAATAGAACTCGGAACTGTGGTGAAGACAAGGGCCATTATGTCGGCACGTAAAGCGACGTCAGCCAAAGCTCGAGTGTCCGTTCTTTCTTGTAACTCCAGGTAGCTTTCATTCTCTTTCCTTTTCTTTTATGACATCGGGCTAACCATACGGTAGGACTGTCATCCAGTCGTGCCCTTCGTTCTGTTCTTCACCTATTTTCCTTCTTTTCTTTTTCAGACGCGCGGGTCTTAACGTTTGGTAGGTCATCGGATCATTTGTCTCGGAGAACTTAGCAACTCCGCAAACTTTCCTCGAGACTTTGAAATCTATCCTCCCCTTGACGAACGTAAATTTTCCGTAATTAAATTTGTCAGCCATAATTGTTCGTAACTCAGTAGAAGAAGCCGATGTTTTCTACTCTCTCAATTTTTCGTTCAATCGCCAGCAAGTTGGTTAAATGCGTGGCTCTCGGAACTATAATAAATTGTTCGAGTCATTCCTTAAGATAAAGTAAGGTCTAATTAAATCCACCAAACTCACTTGTCTCAATTTTCTTCTCCCGTCAAACTTCTTTTCACTTGCTCATGGAGTTCGCTGACGAAATGCGAAGATCGATCGAATCCATTAAAAACTTTCTAATGTGACTTGTGTGGGCGATGGATAGCAGTTTGAAATCTTGCAGAACTTAATATGAAAACAAAGTTGTGAAAAGGCACGTATCTGTAATCAAATCGACAAATGGCCGAATATGGATCATAGATCACCGCTGGGGCATTAAATTTCTGCTTTAGTTTTCCTTCCCTTAATCACATTTCTTCTCTCGTGATCGCGGCAGTGTATGATTAAACTTAAAATTTCTATCGATACAACGCTAGTTCGAGTTCGGTGCAGATCAACTCACAAATGCGATAAATTAAAACGATCGTTCAATTTCTGGATCTGTATTGTCCGAAGAATTAAACGAGACAGAGAAAAACCGATATTTCTTCGCTCTTAGTACGAAGAGTTATTAGTCAGTGAAAAGTAAATAAATACATTTTCCGAGGATGGTCTTCGTTATCGGAAATCCTTAGGTTGCTTCAGAGGAGGTATTCTTGTCGCTACAATACTGTTTCGGTGTTAGGCGCAAGCATGTACACCACTATCTGCCGCTATCTACATCTAGCAGGCGCTAATTCATGCTATGTTTGATAAGCAATAAATTTACACCCCCGTCTTCCGATTAAATCAGAGCAAAGAACGCGATCAACAAGTATAATATTCGCAGGTACGTGACCACGCGAGAGATTGCTTTCGGAATAGATGAAACGTTCAAAAATTGATCGGCCAGTTTCGATGCTTTTCTATTGTACATTGTATGCGTTTTAGCATCCTCTTGTTGTATCACATTTTTTCATACGATTAAATCAACTATGTACGAATGCAACCGATAAAGCTGCCCAAGTACTAGACGTAGTACGAGTTTTTACTCGGAATACACGACGCAATTTCAAATTTTTCGCGTTGGGAATTGCCTGTCTCTATGTATCTAATCCTCGATCATGCTAGTCGTTTCAAAAGTTCATGTGAATCGATAATACTGAGAAGATCCGAAAGGTCAGCCTGTTATGAAACAGAAGGATATAATTTAGAACCAGATAGCAGCATGGAATAATCAAGGACAATTTCATCCCGCCAGGAAGATGGCTTCTATTCGAAATAAATATAGACGGGGTTTTCATGGAAAATATAGGTACTAATAGGTAAAGTCTGAAACCAAAGTAAAACGAGGAGTGTTTCGAGTGAAACCATCGTGTTTACATAGCAGGTGGGCCAATCGAATGAATTATTCGGTGTCACCGTAGATTTCACTGACTCGTGCCTTGATTATCTGTCCTACTTTGAGAAATTTCATATAAGGTGCGCTACGAAAGGAAATATCTGTTCCAAAACCGAAATGCGTCATAAAATAATTAAAACGAAATCCAACTAAATCGATGGTTACGAGCAATGATTATTCATATCAGGTTTCAAAGACTCCGATCACACGCTACGATTTTTTAACTCGGTTGTGGGTCGCTTCTATCAGGCTTCAAACATAAATAGAATCAAACGTGTCTCGAGAAATTGGAAAATGGGATCGGGTTTGATCTGTCGCTGTGCTACCTTAAAAGAATTCATCTTCTCGTTGATTTGATTTCCGCAACTGTTGGAACGATGCGCACAGTAAAGAAAAGATACTTGAAATTATCATGTGAATCTGAAACTACATTTTCTAATGAAATATTAGTTGCAAAGTTCATTCAATGTCAATGTATCTTTAATCAAATAACGCTTAATAAGAAAATATCCGTTCGAAATTACTGGAACGAAAGAATATTAGGAAACGAACGAGTATTTCCTTTTTCAAAACGGCACAAAAGTACACTGGACAGCGAATGAGGATGATGAATGTGTGCCATTTGGGCTTGATTGCGCACCGAAAAAACTGAATTTTCCGAAAACAAAAAATAGCAGGTAATCCATAAATGTACAATGTATTGTGGCCTCCTCGTTATAGCGAAGTCGGCACGAAGTCATGCACGAAGAGGATCGTTGCAGCATTGTAGGAATATTTATACGTAGATATACACTACACTTGTATACGCTAGATTTTTTATCGTATCTTCCCACTACCCATTACGAAACACAGTCAGCACTTAAAGATGGCGAAATTTCGAGCACGTTGTAGGTCGCATGTATGTATCATTGATTTTATGTACCTTTTATGGATAAGTGGTACAAAGAGTTTCTGAAAAGCTGAACACATACAAAGAGCACTTTCATCTTGGTCGATTCTCGATCACTCGTGTCTGCATTTCGAAGCGCAACCTTGGAGGGTCTCTTTCCGGAATGTTGCTTCAGCGCGATCGTCGTCGTAAATGAGTCCAACGAGAATTTCCTCGTCGGGCAAACGAGATTTACGCTAGAAAGGGACTTAATTGAAAGCAGAGCATTCCTTCTTCGTAACAACATTTCGTCGCCATGATTTATTTTTTATCAGGCAAAAACAATATTCAATCCCGTAAGCTGCTGTTGACATTCCGTAGTTGAACAAGTATAATTTTCCCTAGCTGCTTTCATTAAGATTACTCGTTTCTTCCGTTTTACTTCTATCCGGAAGTTCTGAGTGATTTTACATAAAAATAAAATAATGGAGATAAAAGAAAAATTGGGATGAAAAGGCGATAGAGTGGAACACGACCGAATCGAAATCGAAGAAAGTTGACACGGGATCGATGCTGCTTCGCATGTGCTTTCCCTTCATAGCTACATATGTCGAACGTCCGAAAGGTCAGTGCGACACGGTCTGCAATACTGTAGCTTACACCTACAAACTGTTCAGAAATCACTTTGGAACTTGTAAGTAATTCGATTCAGCATTTCCGCAATAGCTCTCCCTAGTCGTTCCTAGTTTCTGTTGCTATCGATTTTCTATTATCTATTCACAATCCAAATATTCGTCGCTTCTTTATCTACGTATCAAATATTCTATCTGTGTACAATAATACTCTACCTATGTATAAAATTTCAACGAGGGGCGGAAAACATGAACTTTATTAATTACAACGACGCTTACAACGCTTTCAATTAATTATATGTTTTAAGAAGGAAAATTTATTAATACCGTCTTTACATTAATTGATGTTTCATTTTCTAAGGGAAGGATTGCCTTTTATTCTTTCCCTCTCATTCTACTCTCCCCCTTTGTCTATTATTTTTTTACTGATCGATTCTGTTGAGTTTTGTTAAATAGCATCGCATTGAAATGACAGTTCGCAGCATCTAACAAAGTGTGTGAAATAAATGACGAGAAATTGCGATTCTGTTACTTCGGAATAGACGTACGAAATATCTTAAAATTCAACGGATAAACTGATCTGTATCCCAGAGAGTTGCCGCATGTTCTCTAACATGACAGACAAAACCGACAGCCGAGTTTTCTTCACAACGCTGCTCGCAACAAGGCGAATAAACATTGTGTGACTAGGGCTGACTCTGCCATGGGATCGTAGCAAGGACAGCCGACATCGTCTAATAAAGCATACTGACTTTCCTGCAACGGAGCTTGCCATCGTAGAATTTTTATCAGTAGATAAATTCAATTATGTCAGCGTCATTGGAAATTTGAAATGTAGAACTATATAACCAAGAGACATATTTTTCTCCGCGATAGTATTTCATATTTAAACTTCCTACGAGTAGAATCGATTTTAGTATTCTGACCAGCATTGTAACGAGGCAAAATAGAAAAATTTCTTGTATAATATTTCTCACTATGCAACGAAAATACTAGATTCGCGTCACATATTAGGAAAATGTGCAAAACATATTGCATATAAGGACTCGCTACGATCGTATATCTTTCCTTTTATCCCAGTTAAAAACAACGAAAACAAACATATGATCGCAGCGAGATCACACCGACAAGAGTCATACGTCTGTACTGGGCCTAAAGGGATTTAACCTCTTAGGTACGATGCGCCACTACAGTGGCTCACTTTACTGACTCATTCGCTCACCGTTTCAACTAAATAATCTTTTTCATTTGTCTTGCTTCACACTTTTCTTGTCCTCGCAACGTTTTATAACAGTGTTAACAATATACAGGCAGAATATATAGTCTTTGTTTTTGATACGCCAGTGTCAGATATCAATTGTTGCTTTTCGTTAAAATGAATATACCATTATTACATGCTCCTTTTAACATGCCGAAATTATTGAAGTTGAAATGTATGCATCATATCATTGAGAAAAATTACAATTTAATTATCAAAAACTACATTCCAATGTGCTTGCGTAGAGAACAGCATTATCCGTCACACATAATTGAATATTGCAGTGCTGTATCGTTTACGTGTAATTCGCGTCACACTCTGCCATACAGAGAAACAACCCCGCACAAAATTCAACCTTACCTAAGAGGTTAAAGGAAAAGATGGAACGGGTTTCGTGCGATATCGCTACTTCGCTCTGACTCTGAATAGAATCCATTTCGCCATAGATTTCACCAACTTGGTTTGTCTGTGTTCGTCTCGTTCTGCTCTTCTAAGAAACTAACGAGCAATATCCGTGAAGTTGGAGGAGGCCGCTCTTTTATGTGGTTGGGCAAAGGAAGCTAAACGAACATGCGAATCACGCGGCAATGTTTCGCACGGACAGGTCTCATTGTTAATCTCTTGGTAATTAAATAACAGCGAGAATCGAGCATCTTTCTCATGGATAGATGATGTGCATAAAACGACAAAACAAATTACAGCAGCAAATTCTTTGCCGGCACCGACTACAAAGCCACTCTCTTCGGTGGTCCAACATCCTGTCTTGTATTCGATTCATTCTCCGGTGAACCCAAAGCAATCGCTTCGCACAATCCACGAAAATAAAACGGACGCGTTCGTTCGATCAACTGGCTATAACATAGAACAAGACCTTGAAAGATCAACTCTTGGTGAAGTAGCTCCCTTATAATAGAATAACTTGATCGGAACCGATTTGCATAAAATTTCACGAGGGTCCTTGCCCGCACGTGCCGCTATCGTGAAACTCCTTATAATTCATTAAAATCCATATTTTGCCACCATATTCTTTAAGATCTCGCGTAATCGAGCGTTTTGTAATACGATGGAATTAAATCTGCGACAAGAATTAGTACATCATGGTCTCCTTCCGAAATAAGCTTTAATTTGTCAATAGGGAGAGTGATTAAAAATCTCGCATTTATAGAATGATAATCCAAACGTGGGAATGAAAATTTACCAAGACCTCGTACTCGATGATACTCATCTATAAGATGAAAAGTAAATTTCACACGTTCGAGACTATTTTTCTTTTCGAGCAAAAGAGTACATCGAAGATGTTTGAAGAGCAACGTTACGTACTTGAGACGAAATTTCAAGTTGGGACTCGTGTAACGCGTAGTCATCGACAAAATTATTTTAAGTCGACCATAGAATAAATAACCAATTGAAACTGGTAAAGGTTGTTAGTGAGCATTGATAACTGGCTCCTAATATGGTTACATGCTTCGGTAAGTCTGTCGCATATTTGCATGTTCGATTGCCAGAGAGACAACTGGAAATTATGTTCGCGGTTTCGAACAACGTAATTTATTTAAGCTACTTTCCCTCGAAGCAATCAATGCTCCCTCATTTGCATATGGATACACGCTGATTCGCCTACTAAAAACATTATTGAATAGATATTTCGAAACTTCGTAGTTCGCGTTACTTTGCGCCTAGTAATTTGCCCGCACGACTCGTTAACAAACGCAACCATAATTTTACGCTCGACTGAAATAATCGTAAGTTCGCTTAGACCAAACGGTGTTTCCAAAACGATAAATCATCGGATGATTTGTTGATCAAATTGAACGTGAATGTAACTTTTCGCTATAAAGATCCCTGTATACATTGAAACGTGTTACCATGCATATATGCGGGTTTCGTGAAACCTATATAAACCAGTTTCAGTTTACCTTCACATTACCGATTCTTCTCAGCGTTGGCGTGATGCGAACGTTGAAACGCGTGATTCAAAGTCTTTGATTATTTTCCAACTCCAGTATTATTGTCAATAACAGGAGGTATATTGATTACAAAAAATAAAAACTTAAAAACTATAGAGAAATGTGTAAAACGATGGTTAATTAAGAAAATGAATGATGAAATGAGTAAATGAATCTAGTGATTGTAGAAATTATTTACATTTTTAATATTCATTGGAAAAAGTTCACCCGAGGATTGAAAAATAAAATACTATGAGAGTCTATTATAAATTATATTCGGTATCGATGTCGCTCTTTTACCCTTTGAAACCTGCATTCCAGTTGGGCCTTGCTCACCAAGACGGGATTCTGATTCTTGCACCTATACTGATGCATCGATCGTGCGTTGCTTCTGATGTCGATTCGCCGACACCGAAATACATACATTGTAACATGCATCATAAAACCTAAGTGTCGACATATGCATCGCAACATGTTTCAATGTCTACAAGGGTCTTAAAATTAAGAGGGAAAACCTTTGAGGTGACTATAGCGATCGGAGCGTGACGTTGAAGTATTCTCGCACAAACTTCTTCCTGCAAGTCCGAGAGAAGTTTGAAAACATCGGCGAAAAATAAGTTAGAAGCGAAGAATTTCAGTTTGCGAAGAATACTTCGAATTCCTGGTGTTCTTTTGCAACTAACACACTGCTGCTGCTCCGGTAACCGTTACTTTTCATAAATTACATTTCTCATGGAAAATATATAGAATGGTCTTTGAACGAAAGGAAACAATAAGGATTCATTGAGACGGCTGAATCGCAAAGTGAAATTCGAAAGAAATCAACGAGTAAATAGTCGTTTGATGAACGAAGTATATCTCTCCGTTCGAGGGAAAATGCAAGAGAAACGGGCGTCTGCGCATTACCAGGACAGGCTGTCACGAGAACTCCTGTAGGAGACGAGGCCCGCAGAATTCCACGGAGCCAACAGTGCGCGAACCGCCAGCACGCGACGCGGTTGCTCCGACGCGACACCTTCTGCGCTCATCGTCGCTACGGATTGCCTACGGTTAGATTCTAATACGCTTCTGCACGACATTCTGTCTTGCATCTTTCGCATTCATTCCACTTTCACTTTTCCTCCACCAAATTTCAAGAAGACATCTGATACGACTATTATCGAAAAACAGCGCGGACAAAAGCAAGAGACAGAAGATACGAATGACTTGTGTTACGCTTGCAACTGGTTATCCGTACGCCCTCGTATTTCTGCAACCCATTGTTTCTTTCTTATAATAGAGAGTTCGTCGTCGTTTACAGCTTTATCGTACAAACGTAATAGATCATAAGTAAATAACACAAAGACCGAATGCCCGGATATATCCCGGAGCAAGCGAGTAACCAGATTATACGGCGCTCGTTACCCATGAACAAAATGTCATCATGAGCTATCGTTGTTTCACAGTGCAACGCGAGAACGCACAGTGAATAAACGCGCAAAACGTTTTACAAAGTACGCTTCTGCGACGAAAGAAAAAACTCGATGACAGAAGCAAGCGGGGTGAAAGAAAGAGATTAATCGAGATATCTTTCTAACGGGAACTTGTTTGAAAGTTCGCGAGAAGTGCTGGTATTTTCGAAGGATAAAGGATACAAAACAATGTCAATGAAAGAATCAATTTACGGGTCACGGTTCGAGTAAAGACTTGGTGGAAAGGAAGCAAACGGCGATAACTGCCTGTACAAAAACTGTATAGCAATTATTAGTTATTGCAAGTATCATCTTAAAAGTGACACGTTTATCGAAGAAAATTTAAACAGATTGGTTCGAGTGTTATAAAGTTCAAAAAAAAAAAGGAAAGAAACGCCTACGCAAAGATATTCGAAGAAAATCGATGTGGACGATTTCTTCAAATTCATTTCCAAGAAAAATGCGACGTTTGAAGCAATATTACGTGATTTTACGGTAATTCGTACTTCTTGATCCCTTTTATCCGACATAAATATCGTAAAAGCCTCTCGTCCCAACTTTCAGCGATTTTTTTTACGAGTATAGGAAACCCGTAGTTAATATCTCGATTACAGAGAAAATTTTCACGATATTAAATTTGCCTAAAAAAGAGAGAATACCGGTGTTATAAAAAAAAATTGTTCCTGCTGAATATCAACTTTTTAAAGTACCAGGCCATTTGTGAAAACTACGTTGAAAGTTCCCCCGTTTACGGCATTGTTTCGCTTATCTGCTTAAGAAAATATTTTAACTTTACGGTTTGCTGCTACGTACTTTTACGGAAAAAGTATTTATAAAGGTCAGAAAGGCTCTTTGATACTCCGTGCAACTTTAAGAAACTTTACGCGACCCCTAATCTCTGGTTTTACGCCACTTCCAAAATCTACATTATCTCCTTCGATAATGAAAAATAATTTGTTGTCGCTGTTTCAACCAGACTCTAACGATGGTGAAACAATTGTGTAAAAGTGTACGCGAAAGTTCCGTAAATAAATAAACGGACCAAATAGCAAACTCGCCCAAACGAAGCTTTTAAGGCCGCAACGAACCTCCGTGTCTCCCCATTAATTCTAATAAATGCGATTGATTAAGTTACATGTGACTCGCAAACATAGTGCTTTCCTCGTATCCGCTATGAACAAATACATCAAAATTTTTATGTACGAGCAGCGACTGTTAACAAATTCGTTTGTTATTTCGGTCATTTCAATTTCACGATAACGTACATTATCGTAGAAACTTTCTTACTCCGTTGCGCAATTTCGCGTTTAAACGAAGGCGCACTTCGTCACTCTGTGAATCAGTTTCGCGATGGGTTGCGTTAACGAGTTTAAAAAGTAATGAGACTTACTAAATTGAAATTCTTTAATGAAAGTGAAATTCCATGCTTTAATGCAGCTTTGTTACCCTGAATATACCTACATATCGGGGCCACTTCATGAATCTGTAACCGAGAGATTAGAGAGCTGCTATACGATAATAATTTACACGCAATTATGTTTGTCGATTTTCCACAACGTGGAAATTATAGAAATGCCCACGCTTTGATGTTATAGATCATAATTCGCGTTTACCGTTTTAGAAACAAGAAATTGCTACGGCATGAAGAAAACTTTGGTAAAAATTAATGAACTTTTTTCTACTCTAGCAGCAGAAAGTCTGCTTGCCTTTTTCTTCGGGATTCTCTTTCGTTTTTTCGTTCCAAGTTTTCCTAGCCTTATTATTCGAAATGTATGGTATCTCGCGTTTGGTACGCGAGAAGAATAGATACGTTTATCTCTGGATAATTTAAAAATTAAGAGAAACCATTCTGTGGAATACGCTGGTTTCTCGATTTTTCGTAATTCCCGTCCTCAAGCAACAATTCATCATCAAATTACATTTTTAAATCATCGCTCCTCAGTTTCTACTGTACATAGATTATCCGTTTTCTAGTAATTTTTATGCTTAGACGTCGCTAACGCGGTGACGATCCCGGAACATCCGCCGCAAACGAACAAATCTCGCGAAACTGCCATAAACGTGTATCGAACATGAACGAGATGAACGTAGTATTGAATTCGAGAGTAGTAATCCCTGTTCCGATACCCCAAGGGAATGGCATATTCTGTTTCCAGATACGCAAAAGCAATCATATGGCTCGTACGATCCATCAACAGCGTGCATCTTTTGCTACAAACTTATTTCTGCTACAAATCTTAAAGAAGGCAAGGAAGGTTGCATAACTGATTGACTTTTTAAAATATTTTTCTTTACCGCTTCGGTTCATCCTCGCAGGAATGTAAATGGCTCGCACCATTAGTAAAAGAACTGATCTCGTGTTTGCACCTTCAGCCATAAACAAATTACCTCACCCATCTAACGATTATTATAGCGTTTTCTCAATGCCGTAATATAGCTTTTCAGGGAAGAAAACTTTGGAGGCTGTATACCATGCTGTAACGAAAAATTTAATGGACAACGGGTAATATGTAGATAACGGTGGGAAACGTTACGCAACTCTCTCTACATGTACACGAATGTCATTTCTTTATTTGCTTCTCAGTTGCCCTTTACTTACCAACGTGACGCTACCATTAGTCTACATTTACGTTCTCTTTCTTTCGTCTGTTCTTCGCAAGGAAACAAACCAAGCACAAAGAAGCTCGAGTTCACGTGGTGTGGTGTGGTGTGGTGTGGTAGGTCAGGAGGTCGAGAGGCCCACCACCTCTGCTTTAGACTTCGGAATCTCCACTCTTCTGACAACTGACTGCCTATCGAAAGTGTCACAGGTTATGTTGGTTCCGTTCTCTGCTTGATTCGAGCAGCCCGAAATAAACTGGGGGTAGGTGGGATTATATGAAACCGACCTGTAGAAAATGCTACCTTGCAGTCGATTCGATAAACCTGTCGATATTCGGGGAACACTACATATTTACTAGGTTCGATAGTTAGACTAAGTCGCGAGATTCATTTACATTCTATTGTCGAGAATAAGGATTTAACGCGATTAAACGAAAGCTGTAATGAATTTTTAACGCTTTTTCTTTCAAAAAAGAAAAGAGTTAAAATATCGAATTTAGAAACGTTATTATCTAATCGCTCTATTTTCTCAACATTTCCACGCACGTCAGGATGCGATTAGAGTTAGAAGATACTGTTTTCACTGATACTGATTTCGATGCTTACACGTGCGTATAATCTACCTTGTACAAACGTGCTATGTACGTATATCTATGCATAGAAATTTGAAATTCAATTGACATTTTCATGTATAATAAAAAAAAAAAAAAAAAAACACTGAAAATAGCATGCAATAAAGCTGCATCAGTATCGCAGTTTAAAAAGTTACATCGGAGTGCGTAACAATGGCGGTCATTAATCACTATAGAAAGTCAATTACGTTAAAACTTCTAGAGAGGATCTTTGTTCGCTTGTAAGTGCAGTTTTACGTAACGCGAAGGGAAGCGAATAAACTAAATCCCATTGTTTAATCGCTATCATCGTTTACGCGTACTTAGCTCATTCGAAGAAGGTCAGAAGCTTCTCTAACGCAACCATAAAAGGGTACTAGAGCTCATTAACATAGCCTGTGCAATTGTGTGTGTATACGTGTTCCCGTTTCTGCGACATTACGTTAAACAGACTGGGCGCACAGATTTTCTATCCGTGAAGCAGAAACAGCGTTTGGTACGATACTTCTCGATAAAAGTATATTTATCGTTGCTGAAGTTGACAGATGTTGGCAGTATTATTCGGCGAATAGATTTGCTGGAATTTATTAATCGTAATAAAGGAGAAACAATAGACAGAAGTGGCAAACGATATCTCCCGTCCCTATAAATTCGATTAAGAGACAGAATAACCGCTACAACATTATTCCTCTCTTTTTGCAATGCTAATTGCCCGTTACCAAGTTCACACGATCACACGATCGAGCTGGAATGATATATACATACACGTACACATATAATGTATGCGAAAAATCTTTGTTAACAGACAAACCGACTAAACTTGAAATTTTCTGCACGGTTTCAAAGAAGGTTTAAAGCGACATATACATATTTACGAGAATATTAATTATACTATTCCGCATTGAGAATAAAGTACGTGTATGTTAATTTTCAGATGAGGACAAGCCAACAAAGCGCCCTGAGTCGTCGAAACAGCGACGGCGACTGATTATGACGCGCGTCCATACGCGCCGCGATTTCTCTCGTCTCCTCCTGCCATTCTCATCCTCCGAGACCTTTCACCTTTCTTGCAACCTAATCCTTCTCCTTCTCGGTCTCGCCTCTGTTCGTAGCGTTCTGCCGTGCAATGAAAAGGCGAGGTCTCAAAGTCATGATCTTACATCGTTTCCTTACCTCGTCGACACCGCGGGTAGAAAATATTCTCGAAGAGTTCCCGATGATCCTCGGCAATTGATACAGCATGGCTTGAACGAGTACGAAATTTCCGACTCATCGGATCAACCCGACGGGACAGGAATTGACGTCGATCGAATCTCACAAAGACGAACGAGTGCGTTAAAACGAGTTAACCGCGTGACGAATAAGTTCGTCGCGTCATTCGGTAAAGATAATCGTGCGTATTTGCGCGACGACTCGCGATTCGCTGCGATCACGGCTGATATTGTGAACGGTTACTACGGCGAGTCTCGCAAGCGACACCAGAAGCGGAAGTTTCGACGGGAAAATGATATACTACTAGCCAATATCAACGACCAAATCGGTGGTACGACTTTGATGAACGGTGCAAGTTATCGCGATGAAAAACATATTGAGCTGAGAATGAAAAGGAACTTCGACCGGAAGCGTAAATTGGAGAGGAAAATGAGAATGAACCTTCTCGGTTTAGAAGAATCGTTTCACGATTGCGAAGAATACGGCGAGGAATTCACGGAGAACGATGACTCGAGATCTACCAGAAGAAATAGGTCTGATAAAGTCGCGGATAATTCCGAAGCGAAAAGAAACAATGGGACCGAGAATCCAGTTCATTCGATGAAAGTAAATGGCAATCTGTCACCGACTTCGAATCAGAGCAGCGAGGACCCTTTTACGGGTTTCGAGGGCTCGCAGAAATTTCCTATAAAAGTCACGTACAAGCCGCCTATAGCAGCTCAAGTCGAAAAGTTTGATAGAAGGCACTTTGGTCCGCCTAAAATGGATATTCCCGAAACCACAATCGCGTCATATCCGTCGACCATGCCACCGGATCTACCAAAAAGTCCCGGCAGAGACGTCCTTCACCGACATCGTAAAGTCGATGAGAATACAGAGGAGGAAAGAAAACAGGAGGCGGCCATCGACGAGCATGAGAAAGCCGACGACATCACGGATGATCGTTGGCTGCCCGGCGCATCGTCTGGTCGACGATCCTCCAATATAGCCAGTGGAAGGTCTTTCCCAGAAGAAAAGCACGTCTCCGTGTCTTCAACGTTTTCTCCAATGTCGACATCGCCTAGTGATAAGTATTCGATGAACGAGTCGCGTATCGACCAAGACACAGAAGAAATTGAAGAATCCAGTGTTACAGTGCCGAGCGTGAAATCATCCGAAAAGATAAACATAACTATCTTAGGTTTATTCGAGATGACACGAGGTTCTGAACCTAGACCGGAAGGAACTAGCGAGTTACAAGCAGCAAGATTAGCTGTTGAGCGGGTCAACGAATTGAATGTCTTATCCAAGTTTCGTCTGCGTCTTATTCAC
This sequence comes from Bombus affinis, assembly GCF_024516045.1. Classification (NCBI taxonomy): domain Eukaryota; kingdom Metazoa; phylum Arthropoda; class Insecta; order Hymenoptera; family Apidae; genus Bombus; species Bombus affinis. The sequence continues at coordinate 17,941,189 of NC_066346.1, read as the reverse complement.
AACGACACCAAGGTAAAAACAAAACATTTCTATTCTATTGGATATATTTTCCAAGAGTTCAACCAGCTACTCTTTATGTATTCACAGCCTTTTCTTTATGATGGGAAAATCGTGGGTAAAATATGGCGACAGCGCGAGATACTTTACTTGCTAAGAAAGTTTCGATATTTATATTCATCGCCGCTGATTCTCCAAAGAATACGCGCGTATCACGATTGTCGCGTGAAAAATGAATTGGTCATCGAAAAGACGACGCTTTCGACTATCTCGATGTAGTGTAACAATTTTTCTTCCAAAGAAATAATATTATGTGCATACATGAACATGTGTTCCATGCTGTTGAATCTCAAAGCGCTCGCGGTCCTAATAATTTCACGCTTTTTCCCACCACAGAATGTTTTCAACAAACTCATCGAAATGTTGAACGCTATGCGGATCAAAATTTCACTTCCAAATTAGATCCGCATTAATTTGCAAATTATGTATGTTTAAAATTTCGGTTCTAGTCTGTTTCTGCAGCCAGCCGGCGAAACTGTGGTTCGCGCAAAGGAAAATTCCATGACGTAACGAGAACTCGTATTAAACTAAAGTTAAACCGCGAGATAGCAACCCTGGCTTTTATTATTTTTTAACCGGACTACGCGTAACAACTGTCAAACTGTTTCCCACGATACCAAGTTTTGTTTCCCCCGTTTATATCAACTGACATTTTCCGTAGGCGCGGCTACGCGTTCTCGATAACCGCCGTGTAACAAGCATCGTTGACGCTTCGTTGAAAAAAATGTAACTTTTTGGTGACCAATTAAATCGCTAGACTTTGTTTAATCGGGACAATGCACACTTGTGTAATTGTAATTAATCTTTGTACGGGAAAACCCCTGTATTAAACTGTTGCTTTCCGCGATAATTTCCGTTTATGTGCTATATCGTATTCGTATAAATACTACTGATCGTTCAAACGCGCACCTTTACGGAAAGTGAATCAAGGAAACGAAACAGAATGAAACGAGACGAAATAAAAAATTAAAACAGCATTATTCGAGTATGTAACTTTCGTGGTATATTGTACGAGGGAATATTTCACGATTAAGCAGTCGGAAAGTGACTGATACCTTACCTATGAACTTTCATATAAGCCAAATTAAGCGTCTTTTTTTTATAAATCAGTTTATATTACTTTATATGGTACAAACAAAATATCGATTATTTTGCAACTTCGACGTTCGTTTTTCACCATTTTCTCTGTGAGACAAAGTCTCGTTACATACCAGCTCGGAGTATTACATAGCTTTTATGTGTCTTTGCTGAATTCACCGTGTGCATTCATCGGAGTGCGTCGTCAGACCGTTTTACGTTCTCTCTGTTTGCTGTGTGCGTACGAATACGAGAATCTCGATGAAAATGGGATTTAGAACAAGGAATGGCCGTAGGCCATTTGTAATTTAACCAATCCCACACCGGTAAAGTACTGGAAAGGTGGTCCTCTTCATCAAGGATTCGAATTTTTTCTGCATACTATTCTCCACGTTTCCTTTCCGTTCTTCTCTTTCACTCTGTCCTTTTTAATTTGCATTGAACAAATGGTTATCAATGGAATATTCCCGTGCTGATCCTTGAAAATTCCCCGTTAATTTGTATGCGTTTTATGAAAATTTGTATACGTCGTAACACAATAATAGTTTGTCCTCGTCTTTTTTCCGATTCTCTGTGGCGCGAACTAGCATCGGTGTCGCGTAAAATAGGAGTTGTCCCTTCATAGGATGTAAAATAAGATTTTTGTTCCGACATCGAATGCAATGCCAAAACAAACTAAAGCTTTATTTCATGGCAATTATCCAGAAACAGTGTTGGCTGCTCACATAAAATTTATATAACTATGTTAATAAATAAGATAATACGTAGCTTCTTCAAGCTTTTGGGGTCGAGTCGCGCTTCTTCTATTTCGAATTAATTATCAAATTAGAATTCCGTATATCGTTATCAGCATCGTTGAACTAACCTGTGAAAAAATAAAATACAAAAACGAAGTAGAGATTTTTGAAAACCTATGGCCCCACTTTGAAATTTATCGACAGCAATTTTTTTGCTGTCGAACCAACTAAAGGCTTTTTGAAATCTCGGAAAGCGAGTTAACGTAGCGTAGACTCTAATGCGTGTTCAACGAAAGCACTTTTGTATTTATTCAAAGTACAAACACGCATATTGATTGAGTGCGCCTCGATAGAACCTATCTTCTATCATTTATTCTAGTTCATATCCTGAAAGATAGGACAGTTTTATGCGGCTACTGTGCACGTTCTCTTCAAAAAGCTGTACTGCCTACCATCGAAGATTTTTGAAACTGTGTTGGAGGACGTAAATTATGGATATGTTCGATCCATTAAGTTATTTGTATTCTGGTACTAGTTTATTAAATAATCTTCAACTATATATCCCATGGCCGGCCTGCTATAAATGTAAATGAATAGGAAAACACTGGGAGGTTGAATCGATCGTATACACGATTCCGAAGCGAAACCACGTATATCGAACTACAGTTATCGACATTTCCCCACAACCAATTGGAAAAACCAAAGAAAATCGATTATAATTAAAAAGGCGCAAAATAAAAAAAATCATTTCTATACAGGTTTTGCATCAATCGGTGAAGAATAAGACAATTAAAGGAACGCTATTATCTCGATTGACCTATCTGTACTTTTATTCTTAATTCTTTTTCTCTTTCCCTTTTCCTCCTTTTTCAATTCGTTTTGTATTCTCTTTCACTGCTCTTCGAAGCGATCTGGCTATTAACTCGCAAGTTCGTCGAAAATAAAAAGTTTCATTTGGAATAAATTTTCAAATTTATGCCGTGGACAATCTTAATACCTGAACTTCTCCTTGTCTCTTAATGAAGAAGCAATATACTAACCGTAACAAGCTTAAGCGCCATTAAGCTCCAAACAAAAAGCATCGTCTTACGAAACGTCTCCAAGACCAATTTTTTTCTCTTTATCGACGTAAGAGAAAGTCCGATAGAATTCGTATTTTCGTTTCATGCTTCGCTCACCTCAATTCTACTGTTCAAAAGGGCATAGACTACGATGTATGTAGGGAAAAATAGGGTCCGATTGAAAGATCAGTAGTTAAAAGGGTGACTTGAGACGATAAAGGTAGCTATCTCGAAGAACCTGCAGTGAATTTGAGGGGATCTTCGTTATACGTCCAAGTGAAAGAGGAAAGTCAATAATCGGACAACCACTTGTCAACTAATAATTTGATCGTTATTGGAAGTGCTTGAAACGTCTTCATCTTCGGGGCTTGTCGTTTCTTCATTGCACATTTTTATAATCGCACAGCTCGATTGTAACCATCGATTAGACTTTTATCTTGAACGTGAGACATTTGAATTTCCCAATGGCGGGACATATTCGCATAAAGCGTGTTGGTAAAAAACGACGATGGAAAAACTGTATCATGAAAGTAATATCACGTCTAAACTACGATGATAATAAATAAGGTAGGATTAAATAAAAGTGTAATAAAAGTGGCGCCTTTTGAGTAGGATGTATTCTGTTCGACCCTTGTAAGAAAATTTTCTTACGTCTACTCACGTAGCAGTGTTATTGGACCAGAACAATCACGGAAGAAAAGAACAGCAACGTTTGAGAAATAACCACGAAAATAGAGATCAGCACTATGGATATGGATATATTCATTGGGCCAGCTCCTAAAAAATTCACAGACCATATATACCCGTCATTCCTGTACTCCATCATCTTCCACCACTCCCTTTCCTCGTCGAACGTATTGCTAAGGTTGTGATAGATCCGATACTTTTATCTGCCGTCGTCTCCTATTCATACAGTCTATTGATTGCGCGATCAGCCACAATAGTGACAAATGAAAGATATTTTATGGTATATCGCGCAATCATAAAAGGTAGACATTTTTTCACGATGGACTAGGTGAAAAACTTCGCCTATAGTCCAATTTTAACCATGGACTGGTTGTTCAATTTTTCGAGAAGGACTAATAGCGAACAATAAACGGGAACGATCCAGCAATTACTTGAATACGCGATGATTAACCACGTACACGGTAATTGGCTCGTCACGGATAGTTAATCGAGCAAAATCAAACGCGTCACACGAGTAGATATCGATAAAAATTTACAGATTCCATAGGTAATTTCTGTCGGGCAAATCTAATATACATGGATATTGCAGTGTACCTAAAAGTTTTTAGCGAAAACGTAGCCAAAGCGGTTTGCAAACGAGAATTTAGTTTCAAAACAAGGCAAATGAGTTTAATGAAATGTGCGATTAAAAAATGGAGTTGCAGCATTGAACGCTTTATGAAAATATCGAAAACTCGTATTTTTATTGAAATAAAATGTAGGTGATAAAATCATTCGGCACGTGAAATAATATTTTCTTGGCGTGGAAATGATCATTCGAAATTGGTATAGGAGTCATCGACAGAAAACAGATTGAATAAGGTGTTCGATTTCCTGTTAGAAAAAAAAGCATATCGGTAAATTTATAATGAAACACGTCGCTAAGATAATGTTTTAGAAAATGAAAAACGAGATTTTTTGCACTAAGTTATCGCCGAATAAAGATTTAATAAAAACTTAACGACATCTACCTTTATACCTTCCATATTGCATAAGACGACGCAACGTTTAAAATATTAATTTAATCAAATCCAGCGCGAGCAGCTTAAAAAGTGAGAGGAAACGTGAGTTCCAAAGGATACAGTTTCATGATATTTGGAGTTGCAGTATCACTTAAGCTTGTGGACACGAAGTTGTGTCACTCTGTAATATAATACTGCAGCGAAGCAAAGTTGTATGCTAGAACACAGAAACGTTAACCTTAGTATGAACTTAGTTCATTCAAGATTACACTGTCAAAGCTTGTAAAACGTTTACATGCTGCATCATAAATCCGTATCACTGCGAGGCAAAATCTCTGAAAATTCAATAAAGACAGGCGGCAGATCAGGCCGAGCGCTCGAGCTGTCGTGGAACTTAAAAATTTTCCTCTTTTCAGAAAACAGAGTGCTTGCAACCGCGTCGACTCTAAATTGATATATCGCCGCGGCAGCGGAGTTAAAACGGACCTTATTTTCGCTTCGTGTACGAGACAGCTTTTAGATTAGTCCGATGTGTAAAGAAATATTTTGTTAAAGTTTGCACGCGACAAGTCGAGCAAGCTGTAGAATTTATCTTCATTCAACGCCACTTCGATGTTCCGTTCACCCTTAATTTGATAACGATAGTTTATCGAAGGTACAATGCAGCAAGGTTTCTCGCAAACTTTCTACAACCAGATGCTTTACGGCATACACGGTTGTCTGTTGTTTCTGTGAGAAACCACTAACGGAATAGAGTTCGACATAAGTAATTACGTCCGATTATGACCCGAGTTCAAATTCTCCCGATTATACACGGAACTTATATAAAGTCGTCTAAAATCGTATAATCCCATATACCACATATAATTCTTAAAGTTGCAAAATTCTTAAACACGTAATGCTAATTTCTTTGCAGCAATGCTTTGACAGCCGAGGAAACTTTGTAGGTGTATCATACTTTTCATCGTTCGATATTGTCGGCGTTTCTTCCTTTCAGCAAGCAATACTATCTGTTTTGTGTCAACGTTTCACCGACAGGAAACAGATAGCAGTAGCTGTTCTTTGTTAAATAAGCTCTACGTCATGGAAGATTCCTCCAGCTTACTCTTTCATTTGGCCGACTTACAATTTTGTCTCGAAATTCTCTTTTTCGCGAAGACATTCGGTGAAAACGAATCACGCGTCATTTTTCTCCCTGGATACTGCTCGATACATCGCTGTCATATTTTTTGCAGTTATTAAATTTTCTCCTTCGGTATAATGATCAAATAGGTCGCTTGTTTCGTATAGAGGTATAACATCCTATCAACGGATGCTAAATGCGTTTCAGCAATCAACAAAATCCTTCGAATTCTTTACAGATCTATGATCTTGATCACATCATAAATTCGGATAAACTTCCTAATAAAAAGATGTCGAAATCAATTTTCTCCGTCAGCATTTTCATAGATCAACGTTTGGATTCCAAATGCAATGATTGTCCAGAACAAAACCGCGTCATAAAGCGTGATAACGTTGGAATTCATCCGGCGTGAAATTATAGCTAGCTTTAATCGAGTTATTCTTTCCTTACAGATTGCTGAGGAACTTTTGAAATTTGTTGATCGTATATGAAGAAATGATTCTATGAATTCCCTATGGTCGTGAATTCCGCAAAACTCTAGTCACGTTCCCGTTGATTGCGATAAGAAAATTAAAAGAGAATGTCCGAGATTCCAATCATATCGATCAACGATCAATACAGTCGATTTTAGGTTAAAAATGTGAACCATTTAATTCAGTCCTATTAAACGCATCGTTGCGCGGTCGGCCTTTCATTGCGAAACTTTCACGGCGTTCTAGCGTTTATATGTATGTCGGATCAAGGTAGAGGCACACGAGCTTGTGACCTGTGCCGCGATGTTTGAACTCCTTTGTAAATTCCTCGAGGAAAGTTGCACCTCGAAACGTGGTGGCGTGGAATCTGTAATTTTAATCTCCTTGTCTGCTTCCTTTGAAACATTCTTTGTAACAGTATTTACAAGAAATATATTTTAATAGATTTTAATAGAATCCGCGCTTCTACGTTTATACGTATCACGTTCATTTAAAGACAAAAGATTTGCAAATAGCAAATACAACTTAAATTCTTATGTAAACATCGATGGTTGCGAATACGTCGGTACCAATAAGGCGAACGAGACTTTTCTCCAAAGTTGTTAACCAAATTTCTATTTTCTCGAAGAAAACCGTCTCGCCTTACCCGTCTAAGACGTACCGCAACGATTCGAAATCGAATAAAAATACGACAACGTGCGAGAAGTTGAACTCGGAATCGAAGCTCATCTCGAAAATTCTGTATTTTCTTCCATCTCGGTATCTCGCCGGATTGCACGGTATAAGGCAGACTCTTCAACTGTATGCGAGCTTTCGAGTCCGCCCTAGTCACCCTCTCGCGTTGAATAATTGCTCGTTAAGGCTCACCGGTCCGTCTTCTCTCACCTCACCATCCTTACGGACGTATACACGCACATGTACATCAATCTAGCCAAAGTGTTTGCGATCCTTTTTTTTCTTTTTCTTGCCTCTCGTTACATGGCGCCTCATAATTGCTTACTTTCTATGCGAAACACGTCTTTCTTTCTCCACCGATTTCACAAACGGGTTTGTTTCACGACGTCACGTCGTTGACGCCTTTCATAAATCATAATTTCGTATTTGTTTTGCGATACCATAGTTGCGACCGAATAAATACACCGGTTTATCAAAATATCGTAATATCAAACGAATTATACCACGCGTTGAATTTATAACAGGGGCGTTGTAATATCGTACTGATGTCCCTTTTTTTACGTTTTTAGTGCGACTCCGGGGTGGCGGTTGATAGATTCTTCCACGCTCTCTACTCGGCAAAGAAGAACGATCTAATACCGTTGTTACTGGGCACTGCCTGCTCCGAGGTCACGGAAACATTAGCCAAAATCGTACCTTACTGGAACGTGATACAAGTCTCCTTTGGATCCACCGCACCTGCCCTCTCGGATTCCACCGAATTTCCGCTTTTCCTACGAACCGTAGCGCCGGATTCAAGTCACAACTCTGCCAGGATAGCACTCATCAAACATTTTGGGTGGGACACTGTTACCGCTCTCTCGCAAACTGGTGACATGTATTCTCTGGTAAGCACATGAGTCGATGTAGCATTCAACAAGGAAGTTTAATCAAAGATACACGCCGTTCCAGCTTCTCGAGTACCTATGTGTTTAGTTTAATAGATTGCCATTGCGCCACTCAAAATTCCCATGTGACGAACAGTGTGTAAACTAGCTATTAAACTTTAGTCCCTTCGACAGAGCACGTTAAAATAAAGGGTTTACCTATGATGAAATACGAGTTTAAGAAGAAAAATCTACTACGTTTGTTTCTAAATGATATAAGCAATGTACAACTTTAACATTTGCCTCCTTTGTTGCGACGACGTTGCAGTATCACTTTTTCGTTTCAGGCTGTGAACGATCTAGTCACGGAACTGGAGCAAGCGAATATTACGTGCACCGCTACTATCACCTTCGCAGAAAACGATTACAAGGAACAGCTGCAAACTTTAAAAGTAAGGCACGCTTGGACTTAAACCTCATTGAATTTTTTTCAATGAATATGCTAGAGATTCGTGGCTGCCCGACGTGCTATACAGTTATGACGTATAGTTCCGTATAGTTGCTACGATTGCAGCTCTATCTTTGCGTTGGAAATCTTTTCATATTTACTTTATCTTTTAGAATACGAGACACATGCAAGCAATTTTAAATCTGTTAAAAAGCGTAGAATTTCAATGTGAGCGTTTAACAGTTAACCGTCAATATTAATATCAGACGCTACAATGCACGGCAAAATTCTCCGAAAAACTATTTATCGTACATTAGAGCGTATCAGGCCGTGTCGAGCAAGGCGAATAATTCGATTAACCGTAATGCTCCGTGCGTCTTTAATCACATTTCATAACTAATTGCTTGTCCGTCCTAATACGATAAAGTTGCATGAAAGATGCGGTGCTTGAGACGAGCGCGGAGGAGAATAATCCCCCTTGTTGAAATGCAATTTTATTCGATTACAGGAGTTGGACACGCGAATCATCATCGGGAGTTTTTCACCACAACTGGCGCCACGCGTCTTCTGCGAGGTAAACCTTCGACAGAAACTAAAACTCATGTATGCAAGTTCGTTTCGCCTCACAGCCAAACTCCTTTATTGTATAATGGTAGAATATGCTTCTGACAATTGCGTAACTTCTAGCGCGGAAAAATAACGGCGGAAAAATTGAGTTACTTTTGGGATGACAAGTTTTAAGTACCAAAACGTGGGACAGTTTTACGTCGTGTTGATTTTGCAAAACAATACGCAATAACAAAAATCACCGTATCCATTATATGCGATAGCTTTATGTAAATTTGACCTGGAATTCGCTTAAAGTTTTAGTCTTTTAATGAACATTACTAAAAAAAGAAGTATGGAACCCTGGACCGTGTACTTCATCATTTCAAATTTTGACGATTAAAAATCGGTTCAAGGACGGAAACGTCACGTTCGCGATCCTATCGTTTCACGAAAGGTCATTATACGTAGATGTCACACGCAGGGAAATGACTCGTGGAAGGATAATGCTAAAAATGAAAAATATTTCTGTATCTGAAAGCCACACTGATTCACGTCCTTTCCCGTTATGTCACAACAGAACAGAAAAACAATGGTGCGTACAGATTTCTTGTTTAAAAGTATATTAATTTCGTAATTACAAGATGGCAGATTGTTGACATACATTTACAAACTGCTCATATTTACATATACAAAGAGATCTAAAATAAAAGGAAGGCGGAACAAAAAAAAAGGAGCGGAAGGGAGCGACGAGGAAAAATAAGATGGTATACATAACTCAATCACGAAAAAAATGGACTTGAGTTAGCTTTGCTTTCGAAGGCAGAACTTATTAAGGACGCTGCATCAAGATTCTTTTTTTATTATCACTCTCCGGTGATCCAGTACACCGACAATTCTCTTCAAAATACGCGGAAATAAAACGCTTCACGTTACACGCTAAATGTGTCACATCGACGACAGTTCAATGACGAATTTTTACAGACGCTTATAAAATCGCTATCTCCATGAGAATTACTCTTTTTGGTGTTACCGCCGTGACATTATAATACGCGAAAAAGATTATTTTCGAGTTTCAACGCCCACGAAGGGTTCCACGACATACACAAACTTCACGAACTCAATTCTATTCTACACGATAAATTGAAATTTGTCTATCGCGGAGGACTTTACGCCTCGATTTTCAGGCGAAAATCGATGAAATGCAAACACATGGTCACAGCCTGTGTCCCCGCTACGCGAATAATGAACATTGTGTTGAAGTAGGCCGCTCTCTCTCTCTCTCTCTCTCTCTCTCTCTCTCTCTCTCGTCGTCCTTCTCTCTTTCCCTCATCACTATTATCATGTCAATGGCTTTGTGTTTCAAGACCAGTACTTTCCAAGAACTGCTCGGCAGCTTGTTTATCAGACAATTTTTTAATTGTCTAATCGGTTTTCATACCGATAACCATGTAAATTCGATCGCAAGTCGCCGAATTAACTCAAAGTAATCGATTTTCTCGACGATATGGGAGATAAAATTGCATTTACATGACGTATTAACTTGATTGAGGTGACTCGTGAAACTATCACTGCAAAATTAATCACGAAACAGAAAGGATGAAGATTCCAACATCGGAAATGTAAACATCAGGTTTTCGCGCTTCTAATTTTCGCCTGTGTCTCGCCTGCATGTCGAAATGAAGTTACGTTGGTGAGGTATAGAAAACGGTGTTCTCCTGATTACTATCTATCTCTAAGATTCCAATTAATTCGCATTCTCTTTTGATTCGGTATCGTTTAAATTGTATCTCTTAAGTCCTCCAAATTGGAAACGTCCTATCGAATCGCGCGTAGGTATATCTTATATAGGACTTTTTTATTTCCTCGAACGTCAAAAGTAGTATGGAAATAGCCGCGGGAAATATTTACATAAAAATGTAAATTTTTGATTTACAGTTGTTTTCGATCTTTTTCCTTTGTTCCGCATACTCGAAAGATATATAGGAGTTTATTAGAGGAAAAAGATCAAATTTACCAAGCAGCTGAGCAATCGTGCGTCTTGTGAAAACGATTTTTCATCGGAGCGCGCCTCTGACATCTTGACCGACTATATTATTGCCAATCAGAAAGTAACTACGGCCGGCAGGCAATAACGCGTGCGTAGATGTTCGCAGCACTAGATCGACCATATCCACATCTTCTCCATTCAAACGATTGTGTTGTTCGTTACTTTTCCGATGTTTAATATTCACAGATCAGGATCAGTCGTTTATTACGTCGATATGTATTCAGAGGCAAGGTTTTTCCTTTTCTTTGCGCGTACAACGAAACATGGAACGCGGAAACGTTTCTCCTATAAATCAACCGAAAATACAGATAACGCCTACACGGAAACTCGTAGCCTCGGACGGTGTCGTTCATAAACAGCGGATGCATCCTTTGTTTCGTAACGCGTCTGAACAAAATTTATCGCTAAACCAATCGGTTGTCCTCTAATTACGGATTGATTTCTTAAAAAATAATTACGAATTTTTGTCGAAACCAGCTAAAAATAATCCGAGATCTTCGCTTTTTATAATTCGAAATATAAATAATTCGTGGCATTCATTTCGATGCATCCACATAGAGTGTAGAGGTACGATTTATATCTCTGTATTATCGGTTTTAACGTCGGTGATAGTTCTGAGCGAGGAAAAACGTTAAGTCCTGATTTACGTGAAATCGCGTGTTCGAGCGGTAAATACTTTGCTCGCCCTTTCTTTGCTACTGAGAACAATATTATGTCTACGTATTCTAGGCACATTTCTCATTTTCACCGGATGCCTCAGCATGACAACAGTTGCGAATTCACAGAACAGCCTGCATCTTTGGACGACTAGGGCGCGCCATTCAAACGTGACCCAGTTTTTTAACTTTGTCTCTGTGCAAAACGACGAAAGACAATGAGGCGTAAATACGACCGACGATGATTTCCCGATAACCGGCTGGCGATCTCTTTTTCCGCGCTTAAAAGCTTTAGAAGAGTCGAGCCACGCCGGAAATGATAAGAACGCTGCATACGAATACATATCCAGCCGTCTCTTCCGAGTCAACGTAATGACATCATTCGGTCGCGTGAAACTCGCTGACTGAGTAGGAAATTTGCTGCTTGAAAACGGAAGGGAAATTGATTATGGGGATCCGCGTTAAAAGTTTTTACCAGTAGCATATAAAAACTGTGTAACGTCAAAAGGACGATACATCATTCAAGACAAAATACCGTAACAATGTCCGTTTCATGTCATCCTAACTGACAAATGACGTTACTAAAATACATTCTATTAGTGATATATATATAGCCAAAAATATGTTGCACGTTAGATGAAATAAATTGGCATGCGAGAATAAATAAACGAAAGTTAAGTGGGAAGAATAGGGAATGGACGATGCGAAAAATGGGGTATATTTTATAAAGACATCTCAAAGGGTCTGAGAACGATCCTCATCTTGGAGTCATTTCTCATTACTCTGATTGTCCGTCGTCTGATGAGATCATAGTAAATATTCACAGTAGGTCAACACGTCCGTTCGATCCTCTGGATGCAATTTGCATTCTCGGAAATTCTCTACAATCGCTTTCTTTTCCTTGACGAGGGTGCATTTGATGGTCGATCCTCGAAGTCGAATGTATCGCATTGCGCGGAGAATGTGACGCCGCGTTAATTTCGAGGTACGTACGACACGAGAGAGAATTGTGTAAAATTGCAGAACTGTAAAACGCCTCGCTTCCTAACGAGTTCATCCGCTCCTTTTTAAAAATAAAAGAGTTATCCAAGTAACCCATATATTCGAGGAAACATAAGAGCACGAAACGTCCACTAAGAGCCAGGTCTAAAGCTCGTCTTATCTAGCTCCGTAAAGCAGCGGCTCTCAGCAGCCAGATGAACATTTTCGCTAAATATTCCGTAACTCCGTTAGTCGCCTCTCCTATCAACCGTTCTATCTTTTTTACTTTTTCTTTACTTGTTTAACCAGGCTTGGAAGTTGGGTATGCACGGAGGGGACTACGCATGGATCCTGCCAGGTGATACGATCGACTTATCGAAGAGGATGGCTAATTCGTTGCACTCGGAACAAGAAGAATGTACGCCCTCGCAGCTCTCTCAAACTCAGAATGGTTTGATCATCGTCGAGAGTCATGGCGCTGCCTTAGAAAACGAAATAAGTTCGTCGGGTCTGGTAAGTACTTTTTACGTAAGTTACCGACACATTTGCCAGAAAAGTTCGATACTAAATTGGAAAACGGAGCAATTCTCGAAAATTCTTCGACTAGAATAGCCCTTCTGCGGTAGAAAATCTTTTGTGGTCTCTCGATATTTTCTATAGATTACAGCAATTACTCGAACCGCCATTGGACCAAAGTTTCTTCCATTAATCAAGTCTCGGTCGATGTTTGACGAAATACTTAATAATATACGCAACGTCGTTGTCGAGAATTAAAAGCGTTAACGGAGGAGCGTGTAGTCTTGGCATGTACATGCTCGTTATAGCTGGCATAGCTGTATAACACACGCAGACCTGTTTTCGCGTCCATTAGAGAGAGACGTCGGTGAAATGCTATGGTTGAAAGAGTGTGATAATGGCCAGCAGCTTCCTCGTATCGAACTTTCCACGTTCGAGCAATCGAGCTAATGACGAACTCACATGTTGCTAATTACATTTCACGAGGGAAGAACCTGATCCCGACGAAATTCGAACGGAACGTGCTCCGGAATTGGTTACGTTTCTTCGACATAGCCAACTCTTCTCCGGTACCGTCACACCGCCGAAACTCATGCGGATCCAACCCTTGGTGACTCGCAGTTGTTACGAAACGGTTTGCTTTATACTTTTTCAAACAGCATCATGAATAATTCCGAGTGCATTCAACTATACTGAATATTTACGCGCGCACGTGGAAAACTAGAAATTCACCGTCCCGTGAATTTTCACGATATCAGAGTCAAAAACGAAGACGCGTTTCAACGTATGTCGGTTGTCCGATTTGCATATTCTGAGGAACGAAACAATACGAGAGTAGAACAGAATGTTCTATCGTACAAGAGACAACCTTTGCTGCAACGATCTGAATTTTGACTTTGAGAAGCCACATACATATATATTACATTTCTTTGTTGAGCTGAAATTCATTTAAATAGTTTTCGTGATCTATTTGTTTCCCACCGGAACATGCACGTTTAATCGATTTAGCTAAAAATATGATAAACGAGGGAAATAGAACTTCTCTCAAACTCGTCCGTAACGTTCAATAACGGAAAATGAAATTGGTAATACATTTGTTTCGCTATATCGGCATTTCGAATCTGCACGCAACGTTATATTAACATAACGAATTTTGATCTCTGCTATACTAACGACTACTCGATTCTCCTGTTTTTGGTTACATTGAACTGTACCGATTAATTCGTTAATATCTACTACCTGCGTGGAAGACGCGTTTTTACACTATCGGATGAAAGAGAATTGATTTTTCACTGAAACTATAGAATCGACCAAAGTACTCTCGTTATTTTAGAAAAAATGCTGTTCATTGTCTGGAGAATAATATTCGAAAATGTTACCCCTTACGGCAATTTTCTTACTTCCATGGCGCAATGTTCCCAAATAAGCTAATAAGAAAGAAATTTGTTTTTAAAGGCGCTGCGATGGAATACTGAAACTACAACTTTTCTTTTTGTTTAACCTTCGCCGTAAAGGCTGATCAATCTAGAGTCACTACAACAAAAAGCTACCGTATATTTGCAAAGGATTACGCGAGCTTCGTTTTAACTATTAGTACACTCGATAAAAATAGATAAGAATGGTAGTTCCATTTTAAATATAACCTTGCGCATTAACTCGAATTATATTACCCGATTAGCCGTAATACAGCAACGGTATTTTCTGCACAGACGAGTAACAATTTCACGTTGGAATTGAGAAAAAGAAGCGCGACAGACTCGAAGTTCGAAGGACAGACCTACGACGCCGTCTGGGCTATGGCACTTGCTTTGGAAAAGACCGAAAACATCTTAAATAAGGACAACATTAGCGTAGTCCAATATACGCATGCTAGAAAGGACATTGCTTTGCGACTATTGGAACAACTGAAACTTTTGCGTTTTAACGGAGTTTCGGTGAGTATAAAATACTACTCGACCGCTAAAAAAGGAATGCATGAGAATTCATGAAGTCACCTATTCTTCGAGTATTTAAGCATTTGATTCGGCCTGTGTGCAAATAACGGTACGCGTACATTCGTGAAACTAAAATCATCTAGCATTTTGCTTTCATCATACAAAATCCAGCATTCAAACAGCATCGATAATTCACAAAAGCGATAGAAAGATATCTTTGGGAATTTTCATGAACGACACGTATCGAGGAGAAGAAGAAACGTATTTATTAAAAAAAAAACACGATGACTATCGTGATAATGAACTTATCGGCGAACGAAATTGTTAATAGAGGTTTTCCATGTCAATCGAAACGAATAGTTTAGTCATCGTTCGTTCTAGGGACCGGTATCGTTCGATGGAGCCGATCGAGTGGGTATCACAGCGTTCTCTCAGATATACGGTGAGTAAACCTTATACCATACAAGTACGATTTACTCGTAATTATATCGAGTGTAATGGTACACGAATAAAGACGGACGTGTAATAGGGCAAATCAGGAAACAGGGCTGGAAATTGCTGACAATTGTGCGCATCTAACGGCGCAGAATACCGCGTGCGTTCTCGCATCTCAGTTAACTGACACTTCCCATTGTTGAATGTTCCGTCAGCGATATGATTTCAGTCGGTACGATAGCGGTTTCGTCCTAATGCATTCCTCCGTTAAACGCGTTACGTACGATCGCCCGAATTGTTAGGCATTGCGATACACTGTTTCTCGCTGCTCCCGTTTACGTCAATTTCTTATCAAATGAACGTTCACACGACACACGAATCCGTCGATTATATTTACGGAGAATTCACGCGCGTGATGACCTGTTCGCGTGTTATTTGAAATATAAAAATAAAAAATTTCTTGCGTGAAAAAATATCAATGTCTCATCCACATAAAATGACGTATCGAGCGATAATCGATTGGGATTTCGTAACAGCCGAGAATGTTACGCGTAGAAGAATTTGGAAAAAGCTAACGTGGGAATTAAAATTGAAAGAGGACATCTCAGTGTCACGCGCATGGAGCTTTTCGCGTGGCCGACACGGCAAACACTGCGGCTACTCTGATCCGCGATCTAAAGCACGAAACGAGATCGGCGTGAGCTTCGTGCGAACACGAGCAAGGATGTTTGCCATTCTATCCGCCGGATGTCGGTAAGAAGCCGATGAATAATTAATGAGAGAGGACCCTCAGGAATCGGCAGCGAAAGGGAGCGTGCGTGAGAAAGGAGAAAAACCAGAGATAGAAAACAAGAAAGGCCGGAATGTATTACTTCGAATTCGTATTAATCGTCATTCCGACCAAGAGTTAACCTCGCGTCTCCGCAACACCAAACACGACCAATAAATATATCGTGTTAAACTTTTTCCAGCAAATTTTATCTCGACAAATGTCACTCGTGTAAATTGTCGGAAGTCGGCCTCCCTCCATACGTTTCGAGAATCACGGACTGAATTCTTCCGAATAACGACGCAAGCGCACTGTTTGAGTGGCCTCGAAACGCCATCCTCGCGAACCTACGGACGTGCAGGTCTTTGTGAAATTAAGCCTTCTTTCGAGCCGTATGACCTCGATGCGCCGTTCGTGTTAACGACACTCGCATTCTTGCATCAGAATCACTTCTCCCCTTTCAATTTCAATTCATTCAATCGATGACTAATGGACGATATTTAATTGGACTTTTTGCAAAGTTATTCCACGTATTTTACACATTAATGGAATATCGCCTTTTTAACGCGATCGAAAATCAATCTGCCACAAAGTGTCTACACCTTTACAAGCGCCATGAAACTGAGACCAAGATTCGTTACTCCTTCGTTCTTTCCTCTCTTCCGCTTCCCTCTCTCTTCTCTCTCTCTCTCTCTCTCTCTCTCTCTCTCTTTCTTTCTCTCCCTCACCCTTTCGTTCTTTTACCTCTTGTTTTACAAATATCTCGTTGGAAGACGGTTGAACAATCTTTTAAAAGCCCCGATAAGAAACGTTTCTCCCTCTTTCCTACTTTCTATCTCCTATCTACTTTCCTACTTTTTTCTTTATTTATATGTGTATCCAGCGATAACACTAAAAATCTCCGAATTGTGCTATTTCTCTACCCTCCTTCATGATATATGTATATCAAACATCTTCGTAAAAGTTGATTCGCGTTACCTATTTTGGTACCTTGAATTTACAAAATTTCTTATGATCTTTCCGCTGGGAATTGTATACGAACTATACGAAATCGGTTAATCTCGGATGCTGACAATGAAAGAATTTATGTCTTTCGGTAAGATGTTTCTAAAAGAAGCGAAAGTTGGCAAATTCCCTGTACGGATTTCCAGAGATCCAGGGATTTACCAGAATCGACTGATTTTCCAAACTCTTTTACGCAGTTCATATAGTTGAACGATTATTTACGATACAACGGCTAGTTGTCTGCTCGCTAACCTTGCCCGAACTTCGAAGAAGAAGCTCCTTTTTCTGAACCACGCTTTAAGCATCGATTTCTGATAAAGTCAACGAACTGGCACGAATTTCCGTCAGCGATAGGCAGCGGCGTTTACAAAGAAGCTTCGCTAGTTCGGACAAGTTGGATACCATCGACTGTTTCCTCCTTTACCTCCATGATTTCTCTTACCATTATTCTGTACATTTTTTTTTTATCCCACAGTGTTTCATTCATCCAACCAGTCGACACTCGAGATCCTACGGCTGTAATCCATCAAATCCTGTAGCGGATATAGTCACATTGGCGCGGACCGCATATTTAACTTCCAAGCATAATCACGAAGACAGGGAATAGAAAAAAAGGATCGGTCGTCTGTTATTTCCTTCTTCTTTTTACGCACCGCAACAGCCGAAGGCAATGTTTTCTAACTTTAGACATTAATCGGGATTAGATCCATCTGTCTTGTTTAAAGCCAAATAATATGATAATTAGGCGAATATTCTATTTTAGCCGATGATATACTGTCAAAACTGTACAATTTCTTCTTTTTCATTATTTCTTAGAATTATAACCAATGAAATTGAAAATGTTTGATCAGCTAAAGTAGCAATATCGCAGCTATACTACGAATATGTAAACTTCGATGTCAGACCGAGTATATGACTTTGTTATATTATGGCAACCACTATATTATTATAAGATAAGTTCCTAAGAAGCTGCGAGAACGAATTTGCAAATTTGACGCGTGAAAAAAAACTATGTAGTACGAGTTTACGTGCAATTTAGGAGGTAAATAATTCAATGTGCAGAAGAAACTCGAATACCTGTCAAGGTGAAAAAGCATCGAGGTGTACGCTTAAACTTCGCGAAATAGATACACATAAGCAGTGTCCGTGAATGCGCTGCTTAAAAAACGATTGGCAGAGTGCCTTTATCTTCAGTCCTCGAAAATAACAGTGCTTTGGTATGCGGAAACCGAAAATGGAACAAAATGAGTATTATTTTGTGTATCCGGCTACTGCCATTAAGCTGATGAGAAAAAATCCCAATAGCGTCCAGCCTGTAAAATGTACGAAGACAACAGCTTAATAAAACATTTCTAATCCGAACGATCAGCCATATCTACTGTCTGCACTTTCCGGAGAGTTTACGCAAGACACGCTAAAATCCGATTTCGGAAATAGAATCGAATCTATTTTGGAGCGTTGTTCCGTAACATGTCCGAAAAAGTAAACTCAGTCCTAATCCTTGGGAAGTCTCTCGTTTAGTCATGCTTGTACCAATACAAATAGGAATTCTATAGTCTCGATTCGTCTCCTCTTTAGAACTCGGTGTATTTTCGACTTTATCGGCCGTGTCCCACAAGTGAATCACGGCTGGAAAAGGGTATTTTGTAGGAGGATGGATGGGTTTCCGAATAGATGTGAGAGGAATAAAGGATAGGAATTAAACTTCCAACTTTATCAGACCCTCTTCTCGATAATTCAATTCCTTGTACGTCACGAAACTTGTTATCTTTGTGTCATAAGCTCTGGGTTAGTCAAATCTGTGACACGAAACTAATGTTTCGGTAGAAACGCGAAGTCGAAATAATTACGAGCCGCGTTTATTCTTAGATTAAAATCCCAAGCAATTTAATTTGTTTGCTCGAAAGGAAACGCATACAAAACGAAGTGGGGGAACATGGGAATTAAAATCTCGTTTCGATTTATCCTATCCGGTTACTCCTTGACCAATTATTCAATTCGTCGAGAGTCACTCGTTTATTCTAAAGCGGGAGATCTCTTATAGTTTTCCATTTACAGGCAACGATTTCAGAAGAATAGCGATCTTCAGTCCAGAAGATGGAAAACTAATAATGAATTGCTCAGGATGCGCAATGACAAAATGGCCGGATGGACGTCCCCCCGTGGCTCGAAGGGTTTTCCGGTATGTACTGTTCTATCTGGTTTTATCATTCGCTCATTCTCTGCGAACATTGAAATCTGACAAAAGATCCAAACAATTACATATATCAATTAGTGCTTCGCCTTTCAGTTACTCACTAGTTGAACATCTATCACGAATTCGAATATCGACGCATCGTTAATTGAAAATTACAATCAGACGTACGATAATCAAACTATATCCTCTCCTTATATATTTAATTATACAAATAATGATAAATAAATCGTTGGACGCTAATGGATACATTTCAAATCGCTGTTGATAAATGAGAGCAACGATGTCAAATATGCCATTTCTAGCCATACAATTATTTATAATCCATGTTATCGTTTCTGTATGCTAATAAGCTATTATTTGTGCGATAAACGTGAACTCGATAGGTTCAGCAACCGAGAATTCAATCGCGTTAAGGACGGTTGCATGTAAAATTCAATCGCATAAGCGATTCACATAAAATAGCTGTAAAGATTTCCCTTGTCGAATGGGATTACAACTTACGATACAACGTATAAGTATACGTATGAAGGATAACTATATATTCGGATTCACGTTTTCCCGTCGGGTTAGTAAAATTTGATTATCGTTCCCCGACGGAAATGTTTCATAAATCATACGTTTTGGGAAATATCGTGAAATACGACGTCGTCTACTTTCGAAAGACGCCAAGCCTTAAAGGATTATAAAGTTGCAAAACCTAGCATTCACAGTTTTTCTCATTATTCGTGAGATTCGCTACAGTCCTCGTTACGAGTTTATTACTATTCAAGAACATTCTAATAATAACAAATGGTTTATTTTTCTTACGGTCAGGTTGAGAGTGGTAACAGTAGCACCTGCAGCTTTTCTAGCAGTTACTTGTCTCGCTAGCGTTGGTGTCACTTTAGCGTTCGCTTTCTTGGCGTTCAATTTACATTTTCGTAAACACAAGTAAGTTTTACGGTGTTTCCATCGTTTCGTATTGATCGTATAGAAAATATAAAGTGTTCCGTTTCTTATGACTGGCAGGAGCATAAAACTCTCGAGTCCTAGACTGAATAATATGGCTGCCGTCGGCTGTGGTTTAGTCTACGGTGCGGTCATACTTTTGGGCTTGGATCACGCCACGCTACCGGATAGCAACGACTACTATCCTACAGTGTGCACAGTGAGCATTAATTTTCTATTTGCGAACAGTCATTAGTTTGGTAGGTGAAATTATGTTGCATCGCGTATATCTATGTATACAGATCGAACAGTTCCCATGCAACGTTACACTTTGTATTTCGTACGATATGTTACACGGTTTTTTAGGCGAGAGTATATTTGTTGTCTGCTGGCTTTTCCTTGGCATTCGGATCGATGTTTACCAAGACCTATCGCGTTCATCGGATTTTCACTAGAAGCAGAAGCGGCGTTGTCAAGAACAAGGTACGATATGATTGAAAGGACAGTTGACATTTAACGCGCAGTATAATTCTACTACCTACAGTTACTTCAGGATACTCAGCTTATAAGCTTGATCTGCGTTCTGCTACTGATAGACGGCCTTGTGGTAACCTTGTGGGTAACTTTTGACCCCATGCAACGCCATCTCCGAAACCTAACTCTGGAAATTAACCCACAGGATAGAAGCGTAGTCTATCAACCTCAGGTATCGAAATTGAAACGACGTTGAAAACAATTTCACCCCTACCTTAGCAACTTAATTAAGATATGGATGACGTTCCCTTTAACCAGCGATAATCAATTAATTTACATCGTTGGTTTTCGATACAGGTAGAGGTGTGCCGTTCTCAACACACGAACAGCTGGTTGGGCGCACTTTACATATATAAAGGTCTATTGCTAATCGTCGGTGTATACATGGCTTGGGAAACGAGGTAAAAATATTGAGTTAACCTGTAAATTTTATATATGGAATAGTTTTTGTAAGTAAGAATTCATTAAAACAATCGCCCGGGGGAATCTGTCCACATGGAACTTCCAATCGGAGAAGCAAAGTCGAACTGGAGTTTAACGAGGGATGCCATTAGTGCGTTCATTAGCAAAGATGTTTCCTCTTTTTGTCGGAGTTTTAGCATTGAGCTGTTGATATTAAAACGTTCCAAGGCCAAGTCAAGAATATAGTAATGGAAGTATCGATTTATTCATCGTAGAGTTAATGTAATTTTGATCAACAATTTAATTCTCTACGTATACTTATACATCTATGTTAATTATTTCTTACTTTGTACTTTTCTATGTCGTGCATAATTCCAGACACGTGAAAATACCTGCTTTAAACGACTCGCAATACATCGGCATGAGTGTTTATTTCGTGGTGATCACTTCGGGGATTGTGGTAGTGCTGGCAAATTTGATGTCCGATCGCGCAACCTTGGCCTTCGTTACGATTACCGCTTTAATCTTGGCTTCAACGACCGCAACGCTGGCGTTGCTGTTTCTTCCGCAGTTAACAAATATCTTGGCTGGCGAAAGGGCCGACCCCGTTGTCCAGAGTCTCGGCCTGAAGATAGAATGCAATACAAGGAGATTCGTGACCGATGATAGAACGTAAGTAACTGCTACTGTTGTCGCGATACGCCGCCTCGCGCCAATGACTACTTCGCAGATAAGAAAAAGAGGGTCGAAAGCAAATGGAAAATCAGAAGAAAACAAGAGCGAAGAAAGAGGGGTAAGCACAATGGCGCTGGATACGATGACAATAAAGGTTTCTTTCGCTTGGTAACTAATCGTTTGGACGGATCTAACTCGAGACGATATCTTTTTATCGGTGCTCGGTGGCTGAACTCTTCGCGTTATTCCTAACGGTAGCCTGGAACGATTCGTTTTAAACCAGGTCACAGACATCGTTTATCATATTTTATTCAAGTACCGACTTTCACTGAATTTTCTTTCGAACGGTGCCCGCTAAAAAAAGTTTATTGAATTTTCCATTGAGAATTTATTCGATATCGAGTTAGAGAAGCAGACGAGATCGCATTACCATCAACGTTTCAAATTCCCGATGAAAATCCGTTGGATGTTACTGATCTATTGAAAATAGTACACGGATTAGCGTGTGATATTCGCAAGCCTAGTTATGACACGGTATGCAACTGCTTTTTAACGAATTTAACAAAAATTATATTTCATGGTGCAACAGCGAACTTCAATACCGCGTGGAAGTACAGAATCGCGTGTATCGTCGTGAAATGGCACAGCTGGAACTGGAATTGGCCAGATTGGAGAAACAATTGGCACAGGAACCGGTTGAACCATCGCACGCTTCGTCGAGCGCATCGATTCCACAACGCAATCCCAGCATCGGGGGTGGTCTACCTTTGTTATTGCTCAGCGTCCTCCCACCGGTCATCCCTAGGGCTAGCTGGCCGTCCGCTGATTCGTCCGGTGAGTAAGATTCTTCGCCACATGATCCAAGATTCGTTGTGCAAATAAATTCGTGACGAATATATGATCGAAGATCGTTTCACGATTCGTTACCCTTCGCCAAACAAAATCGTCCCTCTTTAAATTTGCACAATGAATAAACTGTTTTATCAAGGAGAGAAAGAAGGAACGATACATAATTAATGTTCTTCTCGCTTCGTCGTCCTTCCATCATTCAGATGTTCGAGAAAGGTGACCGAATTCCGTTTATTGCACGCAGTTATCTGAACGTTTCTGACGTTTACGTGCTTGTATCAGTATTTAAAAAACTTGTTGAAAGTTGAAAGTTGAAAGAGGAAATTAGAATAGGGAAATCAAATGTTTCAAAAGTGTTCCGATTCGTATTGCGATACGAGAAAACATTCCCCAATTTGCTGACTTGTCTAATGTTTAAAGACGGTTATGTCATTTTTCGAGGAAAACTGCATGAAAACTGTATTGCCGAACAATGTTTCTTGCGCGTTTGTTAGTAGCGTACAACGTTCATCATGCTGAGGATGTAATTTAAAGTTTTGTTACTCTGTCGATTTGAAACAGCTATTAAATAAAATTAGCTGCTACTTAAAATTGCACATGAAACAGTTAATACAAAACCAACCAGCTTGATTGTCAGCCTGTTATTGCATTGGTCTGTATTACTAGCTTGAGGACATAATTCATACATTTCTGACATATTAATTGCCATTCGAGATACTAGACTGCACTCGTATTTCCCCGAGCTCTAAGTCCCAAACCGCTTGACAAGTTCGGACAAGTCTCTGACAGGTGTATGTACGTACATACGCCCCATTCTGCACGCTAAATTGCACGTTTGATCCAATGTTTCGGAATGCAATGACATCCAGTTGAATAGAATCGATGATGAAATTTGATAGTCAACCGAATGAATCTGCAAATACTTAAAGCAGGATCCCCGTTTATGCTTTTGTTTAATTCGTAAATACGATAAAGCTTGTCGATCGAACATTACCCCGTGGTGACATTCGATATTGGAAGACAATCTATTACACACATATAAACACGAAGATTTTATTTAGAGAATTCGGGAACATTGCGTTCTCACGAAAAGCGCGAGCGGTTCTCCTCCTTCCTCTTCTACGATATCTTAGCACCTGCTTTCGCTTTCGTACTGTGTGCTTCAATTCGCCTTATTGGCCCGAATGTCAGTAAATATTAATATCTATCATTAATGCAACACGATTGGCGATTGAGCATGTATAGACTTGATTTTTCTGTAAATTAGGAATACGCCGCGGTACTGTAGCGTTTAGCAGCCAACCGGATTTGGAACCGGACGGTACACGAAGAAATCTCGCAGATATTTACAAACTTCACCGACGAAGAGAGACGGAAGGACCAAATCGTTTGGGTGTTTTTCAGCGATTCTTCAGTCTTTTCGGCAGTCGTCCTACCAGCAGGAAAACTTCGACCGCCTCGTTTACGGGTAAATTGTATAAAAAAAAGTTAAAAACTGATAATGGAATATAGCGTAATATACGTATTTGAAACGGTTAACCATGTTGAAATCTCATAGGAGTAGCATCGGCACTACGGGTTCACATGGGTTACATTGCCGGTTTAGTACCAGGCACGAAAGCAGCATCTACGTGTCAAGTTAATGCCCAAGGCAGTCGTTCGCCTCATCCTCGATGTGGCTCAGGACCAATAATTAGTATTACTAGCGAGGAAGATCGCAGATTAAGCCTGGGGCTACATCGTAAAGAGTACAGCGAGCCCAGAGTCAATTTTAGTCTACCACCCAGTAAGTACGCCCAAACTATTTCTTTATGGTGAATTATTTCATCGAGTACTTATATCGTTTCATTTCAAATGCAACGAGTACGAGGTATCAACGAATCGCGATGAAATATATGTAAATCTATTGTAACGTACGCATTTTGAACCGCTCTTCTTCTAGAAGCGAGTACCAGCCAAACATCGTCACGAGAAAAAATTCGGGGATCTCCGCGATTTCCACATCGGATAGTGCCGACAAACAGTTTAAATACGATTGCTCCAGGATCCTCGATCTCGAGATCCCATCGATGGCATTCCATGGAAGACGCGAGAAAAACTAAGGTCTCTCAACTCCCTCGTGGCTCATCGTGTAGCCCTAGCTGCGATGTATGGGCCACTCGTGAATTCGGAATTCCATTAAGTGAACTGGGAAACACTGCTCGAGGCAAGAAAACATCAGAATCATTAACCTTAACCATTATGGCGGAGTCGAATGTAAATTCTGATGACGCAAAGCTCGGCAACAATTTAAAAAAGCTCTTCGAAGAAAATGATATGCAGAGTAACGTTAGTCCTGCCGACTCGGAGCTGAAAATCACCCGATCCATATCCTCATCGTCTTCGTCACCAACAAACACTAGGACATCGAGTGCCACATATGGTATGTCTTCTTCTAGAAAAGAATCCAGTTCCGAATCTGCCCAACTAGATACGAGTACAAACTTTATTCAGAAATCAGAGTGTTCTCGACCCTCGAGTCCAACAACTCGCGCGACCAATTTGAATATCTCCGCAGAGATGGATAGTCATATGAACGCATCGTACGAAAATGGAAAATCAACTGCCTCGTAGATTAAAACAATAAGATGTGAAAAAAAAAAAACAATTTCCTGTTGCAATATTCTTCCTTCCTGTACTAATTGTCTCCTGAAACATATGTTCTTAATCGAGAGAGAAAAATCTACTCTCGCTATTGTTTATTATTGATAAAAGATGAAGGATCATCGGCAAATTTCCGAAGAACACGACACTTGAAAATACCGCTGGCTCCTTCTTTTTATATTTTTGATTATATTTATTTTATTCTTCGATTAAAAAATAAAACATTATAAAAATGCAATTGTATACGCGACAATCTTCAGTATTCGTATTCATGAAAGATCAAGCTCAAATTGATTGCACAAAATTTAGTGCGAGGGTCAAGAGAACCAATCACTGTTTAAATTTATCGTGTGTGTTCCTTAGTAATTGTGCCAAAGATAAAACTATGGGGCCCGTAAAAGTATACAGCTGATCGACTTTATGAATTATCACTTATGGAGGGACCAAAGTATAATAATAATCTTTTCTTCGTTGTTCAAAATTATTTCTAATCTATGTTTAATTGTTGGAAGTTCATAATATTTATCGATCCATTCAATAATAAATATAATAATTTTAATTGTATTTTAATTGCTTCAATATCGTTTCGTAAAACTAGACGACTCAAATTATGTAGAGTCGTAGAGGGCATGCTGAAAATACTCTTACAGGTCCAACGTCAAAGTGTTCAGAACCCAACCCTTCCTGAAGTACCTGCACTCGATGTAACACAAAAATCTCTCTTCGTAATACAGAATCATAAAAACAAAAATATTGGTTTCTTCTGTAAATCTTCAAGTGTGATGTACTGATATTTTAACATTAATACGCGTAAAGAGTACATATTATATAAATAAATATATATATACATATAGATAAAAAGAAAACAAGTGGGAATATTCCCTATGTTTCGTACCTCGAGTATCTCGTATGTGTCAATCACTGAATTATTAACTTAATACTAAGCAATAATCTTTGTCGGTGCAATTAAAAATGGTGTAATAAAGACATACATATATATTCTACCTATTTATTGCAAATAACATTATTTCCATTCTATTAAGAATAAGTAGTGATCTCCTTTGAAAGTAAATCAGAATATTTTATTATTTATCTATTTTTGGATATAACGATGCACATGAATTAGTAGAGTAGAAAAAATTATATATTTTTTTTAACAGAGCAATTATATACATTATTTCGTAATTGCAACTGCAGATTTCATACATACGAATGATGTAATGTACGATGGATATTATTATGTACGATAGAAGTTAGGCTGATTCGTATAAGATCAAGAGAACAAGTTTTAACAATACATATAATAGAAAGAATAATTCAATTTGAATACACATCAAGAAAAAAATTCTGATAAAATAAATTATACAAGCAATATTTGTCTATAAATATTTGCATATATTTACAACGGTATTGCATTCCAAGACATTTAAGAAACTTAATACATTGCGTTCGCTTTACAGTATGTGGATTTATGTGTATGGAGTATACACAACTATTATCATCTAACGGAGCTATGCAATTTATAATTAAAAGATCTTGAACGTACATATTCCATAAAAAAACATGAAATAAAACATAGAAAAACATAAATTAAGAAGTTTATAATAAATCCCAATGTGTTAATAAGTGTGATTGATCTTAATATTAATCAAAATCTGTTCCGATATTCAAAGTAAAGCATTGAATAATGTTTTTTCGATACTATAAAATAATTAACAAGTTTTTTTTTAATTTTTCTCGTTTAGAAAACGAAGAAACGTTTTTCCATTGATTAAATAAGACGTTAAAATCACAGATTCAGGATCATATTTAGACCTAGAAATTACTACATATGTACTACTTTCCGATCGATTTTATTTCAAAAAGTCGTGCCTCCATTAGCTATATAGTTGCCTGAAATAACAAACGATCAAGGTTAATAATATATTAATAATCAAAAGATGAAACAGATTCCATGTAAACTTACAGTGATTTTTTCCAGTATAGTTTCTGCTGGTTTATCCTTTCGAACAAGTTCTTTTGGACTTACTTTGATTGGTGTACATTTTTCTTCCTCCATATCACACTTTTTCTCTGGACTTTTCAAAGCATTTTGTGCTTCTATCCTTTTACGATTTAAGAACGCCATGCCATGGACTCGAAGATGTTTATCTACCGCTGCCTTATCTTCGAAAACCGCCATGCAAACATGACATTGATTTGCTTCGATAGACTTTCCTTCAGCCTCGAGTTCATCTACATTATCAGGAGCGTAGGAAGTATTTTGTGCCATATAAGTTATGGGATCCTCTATCCCGTGAAATGCTTTCAGATGCATTTGTAAACTAGGTACTACCACAAAATTGTCTCCACATTCCAGACATACTAAGTATCGGCCTTTGATTCTATGATTGCACGCGATATGCTCTCTCAAATTTGTCATATTCGAGCATCGCTGATCACATTTTTTACACCTGAAATTACCCTCGCTATCTTCAGCTGTTTGTTGTGTTACACATAACCCAAGTCCTGTAAAATTCACGTTTTTCCCATCGGTATATTTTTTTGGATTCCACCGTCGTCTTCTTTTTGAACTCGATATAGTACTTTCGGACTTGCGCTTTTTGCTATCTAATAATTCCTTGTAACCACCATTAATAAATTCTGGTGATATTCGTAGTAAGTTTATGGCAACTGCTGATAGCTTACAATCTTGCAAATGTTTACTCTGAAAATGATTGCTTATAACTGATTTGGATGTATTTATTAATTCCCTGCATAAAGGACACGAAAAGTTTAGGATCTCGTTTGAATTAGTTGGATTGATTAGAGCAATTCGTCGAGGAAAATAGCGATTAACTTCTTGATCGCGTGAAAATACTGCCATTTTTCCTCCTTTCGTTATCTGTCCAGCTTTCTTAGATCGATTCATCTCAAGCACGTGTTGAGGAATTCTAACAAGCGGTGGAAGTTTTAAAATTAATTCATCCGTTATAGCCTCCGGTTGCTTTTGACTCTGCATATTGTTCGAAACATCCCTTGCTCCTTGCTTTGTTTCATCTAATTGAATTTTTACTTTTTCGCATGATGTGTCATATGTACTCTGGTCGTTTTTCGCTTCTAACAGGTGATCTTGTTGAGGCGATTCAACTTTCACTGGGCCGGGACTTAGTTTAATCGTTTTGGTATCCCATGTACAATCAATGACATGTTCAAGTTCGGTTTCGATCTCTTGATCTTGGTGGGCTTTGTTTTGTTCGGTTTCTTTATTTATTATGTTATCATCCGTCCTCTGAGCCTCACGTTCAAATACCTCAGACGTAATATTTCTAGCATTTATAGTCTTATTTGTTGTCGTATCTATAAATTTCGAAGTTGCTTCAATCTTGTCGCAATCAGAAATATCCGACGTTAGGTCAGCCATTGACCTAACGTCGAGTATCTTCGGTATGATTCCACTCAACTTTGCAGAAGATTCTGAATTAACATTAACAACTTTAGAACATAGTGGTGTTTCATAATTTATTATGTTATCATCCGTCCCCTGAGCTCCATGTTCAAATACCTCAGATGTAATAGTTCTAGCATTTATAATCTTAGGCATAACAGTTCCATCTTCGCAAGACTCTGTGTGTGCATTTGTGAATTTATTTTGCTGTAAACTATTTTTCAATAAATTTGCTGCGGTTTCCGCTTGAGAAGTATTCCATAATGTCTCGGAATTTGTAAGTTCCTCTAAACGTGTTTCATGTTCACTTTGCAAATGAGACATAATTCGTTTCGCCTCTACGTGAATAAACGTACAAAATGGACATTTAAACCATATTAATCTTTGAACGACTATATGTTTTTCCATGTGTAACATGTAATCTTCGCAACGTACAATGCACCGCCCAAGTTTACATAGTACAAGCCTTATGGGTTGATGATCATTTGCATCCGAATGTTTATTTTTATGATGTTTTCTATATTCGGAATATGATGGTAAAACGACGTAACATTTATCACAAACTACCTTATTATGACTGTGCATAATTGCGAAATGTTTTGCGACAGATTCCATATCTTGAAAACCATCTATTTCACAAATTTTGCAACCGAGAACACGCCTTTTTAGCGTGTGGAAACAGGTAGTCCATGTATGGACTTCTAACGATCTATATGATGTAAATTTACGATAACAATCAGGACATAAATACGGTCTCTCTTTGTCGTGAAATGTTTGATGAGCTACGAAACGCGTCGAATTACCTTGATACGTATGACATTTGTGGCACATATGCTTATAGCAAGAACAATATATATCGTTCTTCGCAGGCTTTGAAAATCCTGGAATATAGTACTTGGGTTTTTTAATTTTATTACATGCCTTACAAATAGGTTTTTCATCTGTTTTCTCATATTCGAATTC